>NC_091760.1:2213498-2518953 GCF_029378745.1 Bos indicus | reverse complement strand
TAAATTTGTGATGGCATATTTTAGTTGCATCGAGAATTACTACTAGGGGGAAGAAACAAAACAAAATACACTTACACACCTATTGGGACTTCCCTGGTGGTCCAGTGGCTAAGATTCCACATTGTCAATGCAGGGGGCTGGGGTTTGATCCCTGGCTGGGGAACTGGAGCCCACATGCTACAACTAAGACCCCTTCCTAGCCAAACAAAAACCCCCAAATCAAAAAAAACACACCTTTAAGTATCTTCCCAAAAGAAATAGCTTTGAAAGGTCATTGTAAATTTTATGAGGCACAGATGTCCTGCTAAGATGCTGGAATGGTGTGATGCAGAGTGTGAGGAAGATCTGTCTTTTAGCACCAGCTTCTTCAGGGCTTCCCAGATGGCTCAATGGGTAAAGAATCCACCCGCCAATTCAGGAGACTCGGGAGATGCAGGTTTGATCCCTGGGTCGTGAAGATCCCCTGGAGGAGGAAATGGCAACCTACTCCAGTATTCTTGCCTGGAGAATCCCATGGACAGAGGAGCCTGGTGGGCTACAGTCCCTGGGGTCACACAGAGTCAGACACGACTGAGCGGCTGCGCACACACAGCACAGTTGCTTGTTCCCTTTATAAGCCTGAGCAGTACTTCACCTCTTCATGTTTTGGTTTTTAAGTTTATAAATAACAGCTGACCTGATGAAGTAGGTTTTCCTCCCTATCTTTGATACTAATCTTGTGTTCTCACTTGTTTTTTCTGATAAGGTCAAAGGCTTCAAAAGAAGCCCTTCCCCTTTTGGTAGAGGAGCGGGTTTGAGTCTATAGAGTTTTAGGCAGTCTGTGCCACTCCTCTGGAGAAGAAGAAAATTTTTGTATTGAGAATTAGGAACTTTTTCTAGTTTCTCTTTCTCTTTGTGCCTTTCTTTCTTTGCTCTAGACCACAGTTGAAATGTAGACGTGATGGGGGCTGCTGGGGAATATCTCTTAGAATTCATGTAGAAACTGTACTCCAGTTAATTTATTTATGAGCTTTGGAACTGTAACCTACTAATACTTTGGAGATACGTATCTGTCCAGTCCAGTTTCTAATTAAGAATACAGGAAATCCTAAATTCTCCCTCAGAGGATGGAGTCAAGTCAGTGTGTTTAAAGCCAAGTTATAACAGTAACCAAAGATGATTCCTCTCCCTAGAAATTGTCTTACTACTAAGGAGCTGAAAGGAAAGCCACCAATATCCTCTTATCTTTTGGCAACTTAAATGCTTAACATCGTTCCAACCTTAGGCTCGTGTGGAGACAGGAGAGAACAAGGCAGAGGGCAATGGACAAGAGCCTTGAATAGAAGACAGGTAGAGAGAAGACAAAGAAGTTGAATGAGGGCTTTGGAATCAGAGGCGGTAGGGGCCATGGAAAGAGGGGACAGAAGCTGTTAAGGAGAGAAGTGAGGGGAAGAGAGGGAGCACTGCTTGGAAACAGCCCCGAGAGAGGAGGAGGAAGCCAGAGGCAGAAATTAGGGGCAGGGATCAGGGCAGTCACCCCTTAGGATACCATTTAGGAACCTCTGAACATACGTCAGGAGGGCCTTCGGCCCCCAGCAAGATCAGTTTGCTAAAGTCCCTGGCTCCCCCAGAAGTCATCCAGAACATTCCTGAGTCTTCACCATCTCAGTTCATGTTCGTGAGCATCTCTCCAGCTGGTGGGAGCCATGCCTGATTGCTCTCCTTTCGTTACCCTGTACAACCAGTCTATCAGCGTATACTTTTGACTTCATTAGACTGTATCCCCAATCTGGCCCCTGACTTTCTGTCTCCTTTGCTACCATCCTGATTTGTCACAGTGGGCCGAATAACTGTGCCCACGATCTGACCATCCTGACTGGAGTCTCTCTTTCACACTTGTCCCTTTAGATTCCATTCTCCAAGCAGCAACCCAACAATCTTTCAAAAAAGTAAATCCTGCCCCCCGCCAAAAGGTAAATCCATTTAAAACTCTTCATTAATAAGAAAACCCAAAGTCGTTACCAAGGCCATAGGCCCATGTGAACTGGGCTCTTGGCTGTTTCCCTCTTTTATTTTGTACCATTTTCTTCTTAATTTTTTGCACTCCGGTTTCACTGACCTTGTTTATATTCTTTAAATGCCTCAGGGTCATTGCACTTGGCATTTTCTCTCCCTGTCTTGCAGCTCTTCTAGATCCTTACATATCTGGCTGATTACCCATCAGGTTTCGATTCATGGGTCACCTTCCCTGAGAAGGGCTTCCTGAGCACTTGTCTAAAGTACTTTCCTCTCAGTTTTGGATGGACATATACACAGGGCTGCATTTAAAATGGGTAACCAGCAAGGACCTACTGTATAGCACAGAGAATCCTGCTCAATATGGTGTGTCAGCCTAAATGGGAGGAGAGTTTGGGGAAGAATGGATACATGTATATGCATGGCTGAGTTCCTTGGCTGGTTACTGAAACTATCACAGCATTGTTTCTTAATCAGCTATACTCCAATACAAAACAAAAAGTTTTAAAGGCAAAAAAATAAAATTTTTCCCTCTCCCTACCTGCTCCTGCCAACATCTTCTCTTTCCGATTGCTTTGCTTTCTTTCTTTTTTTTTTTTTTAAAGATTTTTTTATGTGAACCAGTCTTTATTGAATTTGTTACAATATTGCTTCAGTTTTATGTTTTGGTGGGTTTTTTTGGCCACGAGGTATGTGGAATCTTAGGTCCCCAACCAGGTATCGAATCCACACCCACTATCTTGAAAGGCAAAGTCCTAATCACTGGATCACCAGCGAAGTCCCCTTGCTTTATTTCTTAATAGCACTTATCAATATGTTGAGTAGTCTGGTTTTCTTGTGGAGTGTCTGCTTACACTGAAACAAGGACAGGAGCTTTGCCTGTCTTTACCTTAGTTGTAAGCCCAGTTCCTGAATGGAGACCTTAGTAAGTGATCTTTTCAAAAACTATTTGTTGGGAAATTCCCTGGCAGTCTAGTGGTTAGGACTCCGCACTTTCACTGAGGTGACCTGAGTTCAGTCCCTAGTTGGGGAACTAAGATCCCACAAGCTGTGCTGCAAAGCCCAAAATTTTGTTGTTGTTGTGTGAATAAACAAAGAGATGGTGAGTGACTGGGCCAGGTTAATCTGGACAGGGGAGGTGAGCAGCCTGTGATGAGCCTTTGTGGGTGAGGTGGCCTCCTAAAGGAACTGTCTGATGCAGTGAATGAGGTGGAGTGGAGACAGGTCCTTCTTTCCTCTGAATCGTGTGATACAGACAAGGTAAGTTACAGAAGAGCTACACGCCTGTCCACCGCAAACCCCAAACCCATTCAGTGGCGTTCAAGGTTACCTCATAGTTCTTTTGTTTACAGACTGAGGATGTATGAAGTGCTGTGTTCAGAAGTTACTTGAATGTTTTTTTCCTATGTGGACATGTACTCATTCAAAATACTACTAGGTTTATTTGTATTTTTCTTTGTTATTGTTGTTGTTTTGTTTTTAATTAATTTTTATTGAAATATAGTTAATTTACAGTGTTGTGTTAGTTTCTGCTATACAGCAAAGTGAATCAGTTATATATAAACATACATCACTCTTTTTTTAAGATTCAATTCCCATATAGGTCATTACAGAGTATGGAGTAGAGTTCTCTGTGCTATTCAGCAAGTCCTTATTAGTTATCTGTTTTATATATGGTAGTATGTATATGTCAGTCCCAATCTCCTTTATCCACCCCCACCCCCAACCCCAGTTTTATTTGGTTTAGTTTTTATTCAGTTCAGGGATCTGCTCTCATCTTTGTGGACTTAATTTTAATTTTTGAATATGTAACACATTAGCAAGGTTCCAAAAGCTTATTATCTTTTTGTTGTTTATTTCTGTGGGGAAAAAACGTGTCCCTAATATGTATGTGAATTTAAATTATTTCCCCTTCCTTCTGCTTTGAAAGTAACCTCCTATAAATGTTCTTTTGTTCTTTCCTTTTCTCACTTAACAGCATATCCTAAAAATCACTCATATCATCGCATAGAGATCTTTATTATATTTTCTTTTTACAGTTATGTAATACTTATTGTGAATGGTATGCCATAGTTTATTCAACCAGTTTCCTATGTTTTCTGCATTTGGGTTATTTCTAATATTTTACAGTTACAAATAATGCAGCGAAGAATGAGCTAAAGCATGTGTTTTTGTATTGTTGGAGGTGTACCTTCAGGGTAAATTCATAGGATTGAGTTGCTGCATCAAAGAGTAAATCTATATGTAGTTCTGCAGGTGTTGCCAGATTTTCCTATGCTTGGAGTTGAAGCACTTTTTCCCATAGGATATAAGAGCAATGTGTGGTTTATTTGTACAAATCAAACAAAAAACTTACCCTTAATACAGTATACTTGTGGACCTTTTCTCATCTCCACCATGCCTGTTATTATATATAGATTTTAATATCAGACTAAACATCGTGTTTAAGATCAGTTTGTATTCAAGAGTCATAAATATTGTTTCACTTTTTGTTAAAAATATTTTTATCAGACATTTTTTAACTTTGGAAGTTGTGTGAATTTAATTTCAGGATTCTCAGACTTTTAGTTAGTTTTCTGGGGTGATTATTAGAACTGAGTAAACTGAGAAATAACTATACATACGTAAAGCGAGCTCCCCAGGTGGCTCAGTGGTAAAGAATCCATCTGCCAGTGCAGGAGATAGGGGTTCAGTCCCTGGTACAGGAAGGTCCCCTGGAGGAGGGCATGGCAACCCACTCCAGCACTTGCCTGGAGAATTCCATGGACAGAGGAGTCTGGCGGGCTACTGTCCATGGGGTCGCAAAGAGTCAGACTAAGTGATCGAGCATACACACACAGGAGATGAAGTGGATAGCAGAGCTGAAATCATATTTTGCAGAGAAAATTTGAGAAATAGAATTCTGACTCTTTTCCAGTGTCTTAGGAGGGATTGGAGAGAGTTGAGCTTTGTAGGAGTAACTGTTATAATTCTAAAAAGACCTTTGAATTTTTACTACCAAGGAATCCCAACAGCTATGTTATGTTAGTTGAGCAGAAGAAGTTTTTTAAAAAATTCACACAAAATTGTTAGAAATGTTTTGGGATTTTAGTGAATGTTTAGAACCTGAGCATTACGTGTTTCCTCTCCTCTCCCATCCAGGCTTTTGCTAATTGTGTCATTACTAGAAAGTCTTTTTCCCCTAACCCACTCATTATCCCACACTAGATATTTTTGTTTCTCTCTAGAAAATGTGTTTTGGGAGCAGTAGTGTGGGGAATAGAAAGTAGGAATCTATCTGCTGGTTTTTTTTTTTTTTTTTTGTAAAGTATGCATGTCAGTATTGATCATTGGGAACCTTTATTATATCTGTGAAAACCATTTGAAATACCTGAATGTCTTTTAAAAAATATTCGAGGGACTTCTGTGGCTGTCTAGGGGTTAAGACTCCATGCTTGTACTGTGGGGTGGGGCAACAGGTTTGATCCCTGGTCAGGGAACTGTGATCCCACATGCTGCACAGTGTCCCCCAAAAAAGAAAAATTGGTAAAAGAAAGCTCACCATTTCATTTTATTGATTCAACTTACTTTATGAAACCTGAAAAACAGACTAAAAATAAAGCAAACAGAAACTAATCTCAATTATGATCATAGACACAGAAAAATGAAAACAAAATCTTAGCAAATGGAATTCTACAATGTATAAAAACTATGACCAACTCGAGTTTATGCCAGGATTAGTTCAAGGTCAAGGAATTCCCTCAACATTATTTCGCTCAGTTGTGTCCATCTCTTTTCGATTCCATGGACTGTACCCTGCCAGGTTCCTTCTCTCCATGTAATTCTCTAGGCAAGAATACTGAAGTGGGTAGCCATTCCCTTCTCCAGGAGATCTTCCCGACCCAAGGATTGAATCCAGGTCTCCTGAATTGTAGTCTGATTCTTTATCGTCTGAACCACCAGGGAAATCCATATTATATCAGCAGATAAAAGGAAAAAGAAGTGTGTGATCAGGTCTTCAGATGCTGATTAAACATTTGATAAAATGTATAGCAAGCATTTCTAGTAGAAAAAGGGAACTGCTTAAATATGTCAGATTACATTCTAAAAATCAGTACCAAATATTACACTAAACAGTGAAACACTACAGCCATTTAACTTAAATTCAGAACTACACTGGAATGCCCACTCAGTAATGTGATGGAGACAGTAAGAACAGTGAAAGAGAGGAAGGGTAAAACTATAGGAAATGAAAGCTAACTCTTTTGCTGTTTAGGTGATTGTGTAAGTTTCACAGAAGTTTGGTAAGATTGATCAGCCAGCAGAAATGATTATTAAAAGCAAAATTGTTCTCTGTGCTTGACATAAGCGTCTAAATATGGAAATGAGGAACCTGTTCTGTTTGAGTGACAGAAATGATAAAATTCCTAAGACCCCATTTAACGAGAATAGTAATTACTTATATGGAGAAAGTGATGTAATGTTTTTAACATCAGGAGAACTGAATGTACTGTTTTCTTTGGACAAACTATCATAAATATGTCAGTTCTATAAAAATTAATATATCTAATGCAGTTTCATCTTGGATTTCAAGAAAGTTGTTTATAGAATAGATAAATTATCTTAAAGTTCATAGGGGAAAAAAAATGTCTGAATAGCCAAGCAAATTTTTAAAAACACTTTTCTTGGGATTTACAGTGTTGTGTTAGTTTCTGCTGTATAGTGAAGTGAATTGGTTACACATACACATGTATCTACTCTGTTCTAGATTCTTTTCCTGTGTAGGCCGTTACAAGGCATTGTGTAGACCTCCCTGTGCCGTACTGTAGGTCCTTATCCGTTATCTGTTTTGTATGGTGTAGTGTGTATATGTCAACCCCAGTCTTCCAATTTACATCTCCCTGCCTGACCCCCTGGTAACCATAAGTTTGTTTCTACATCTGTAACTCTGTTTCTCCTTTGTAGATAAGTTCATTTTACTCTTGTTGTTTCTGTTTTTTTTAAGATTCCACATATAAACAACGTCATGTGGTATTCGTCTTTCTCTGACTTCACTCAGTATGACAATCTCTAGGTTCATCCAACAAGTTTTTTATTTATTTTTTTAATTTTTTGTTTGTGTTGTGTTTTGTGTTTGTGTTGGTTTCTGCCAAACATCAACACAAGTTTTTTTTTAAATAAGTCTTGCCAGATACTGGAGTCAGTGCAGTCAGATTATTGTCACGTTGACCTGGAAATTATTCAGAGTAGATAATCCAGAAATAGATCTCATTTCATATAAACATTTAATAAACCACAAAAATATTTTTATGCTTCAGCGAGAAAAGAATGGATTGGTTCCTAAACATTGCTGGGAAAGTTAAGTATCCATCTATCTGATGGAAATCTGATTGAACCCTGGGGTAACATACCACACATATATGCAATTACAGTCAGTTTAAAGGTTGAAATGTAATAAAGTAATACAGTTTCAGAAAAGAAAGCTATGTGATCAAAGAAATATTTTACATGTATAAAAATGTAGAATTTCTGTATGCTGAAGAATTACACAAAATGGATCAAGTTTAAAAAATTCTTTCAGCAACTGACAGATAAACAGTTGATGTGTAACGTACAATGAGCTCTTTTAAACTGACAAGGAAAAGACGTGCAGTCCATCAGAAAACTTGGCAAAGGATGTGAATGAGCAATTCATAGACGCATGAGTCCAAATGCTCAAGAAACATGGCAAGTGATGCTGAAGCCGCTAGCAGTGAGAGAAATTCGGGTTCCATGGTGTGGTTTGCTAGAGGGCTCATTGCTGGCAGGGGAGCTCCTATCTGAGGCAGAAGGATGGTTCGTGTGGCCATAGTGTTTCCTTTATGATTTTATGAGCTTTACAAATTTTCCCGAGAGATAGTGTTGACTTTTAGAATTTTTAACATTTTTAAAGGTTTGTAATCTTTTTATGACACTTTTCTCTGTGCCTCATGTTTTACTACTTTGCATTAACTCCAGCCAATATGGGGTTATTTTCTACGTAATGTAATTTTCTTTTGTGGACACAGTCTGTGGCTCATTTAAAAGATGGCTAAGGATTAAGTATTTTAATTGGAGTAACTGGTCTTAACATTTGAAGTTTCAAATAAAAATTTTGTTAAGACAGGTTTTAAAAAATAAATCTTTAGGCCTTTGATATCTAGACTTCAACAAATGAAATCCGAAGGACCATTTTTTGTACAGAAGAGGTTAAGTCACATGCAGTTTCAGTTTGCCAAAGCGTAGTCTCCGGTTGCAAGTCCAGACTCTGTTCTTCTGTTTGGTTATTCTTTGTTGAGAAAAATACTCTATAAACAGCTTATTGAAAGTTGTGCTTGACCATTCATGTTTGAACACCACTTTCAGATAGTGTGTTTGTAAGCTCATTTAATTAATTTTCACAGCTTTAAAAGTATGCCAGTATTACATTATAGTAGAGCATAGCATGTCACATCCCCGTGGTGAGGTTTGTAGAGCCCCATAGATGAGTTGATGCAATCTAATCAAGAATCTAGAAATAAACTCTTGTTTCCAAATACCTTTGTTTCCCCCATAATAGCTTAACAAAATTCACAGTTTTAAAATGTACAGTTCAGTGTTTTTTTAGTCTATTCAGAGTTGTGTAACCATCACCAATATCCAATTGAGAACAATTTCATTGCTCCAAAAACAAGCTCCATTTGGTGTCCATAGTATATGTCCTGACATTCAGACTGAAAATTACCTTGTGTATCATATAAATAATGCATGCGTATAAGTGAAGACTAACACAGTAAAACATAATTCGTAGTTATGTAAAACCTATTCAGTTTTTCCCTACAGCTTGGTAAACAAGTTTTGTTTTGTTTTCTCTGGGACCAAGGGAGCTGACTCTTTAGTTTTTGTGTGGGTGGGACTGGTGGTTTGGGAAAGGTTCTTTTAAGGTCACAGTCATTCTGAGCCCATGCTGTTGTTCTGCAGGGCGCTCGCTGATATGAATAATGATGGAAGGATGGATCAAGTGGAGTTTTCCATTGCTATGAAACTCATCAAGCTGAAGCTCCAAGGATATCAGCTCCCCTCTGCACTTCCCCCTGTCATGAAACAGCAACCAGTTGCTATTTCTAGTGCACCAGCCTTTGGTGAGTCTAAAAGGAATCAGTTCATATATTTCATTGTATGTTTTTAAAATAAATATTTCCTTCTCCCTGCCATATCAGTTTGTAGCACTGAAATTCTAGGAGACATTCACTCTGAAAAATGATGGCCCTGTGCACAAAGATAATGCTGGAAGGGGAGAAAGCAAAAAAAGAAAGAAATGAAAGCAAAGGTGCAGATTGTCAGGGAAAAAGGAATAAACTTGCAGTGTCTGTTGCATCTTTTCTCTCTTTCTTGCCCCTATTGGATTCTTGACCCTTCTTCACATCTTCACATACTTCCCTTTGGTTTTGTGTATTTTGGAGCATTGTTTTGTTTCCTTATGCTCCTTTTGTTTATAGTCTCAAGAGAAATGTATTTTTGTAATAATAGTTGAGGCACTTGGTTACATTATGTTACTTCTTCACACAAAATGCCACGGTGGGGGGGAATGAAAATTATTATCCCAATTTAAAACATAATTCCATAAAATGCCATCTTTTAGTCAGATATTTTTCTTAAACATTAATTGGTAGGCATGTTCCTGGTGGTCCAGTGGTTAAGACTTCAAGCTTCCAATGCAGAAAGCATGGGTTCAATTCTTGGTCAGGGAACTAGATACCACATGCCCTATGATATAGCCAAAAAGAAAAAAAGAAAATTAAATGATAATTAGTTGACTAAGATCATAGTCAATTCTGCTTTCTTTTTCTTTTCCTTTTTTGAACCTTACTGTGTGGCATGTCGGATCTGAGTTCCCTGACCAGGGATTGAACCTGTGCCCCCTGAAGTGGAAGCTGTGCTGTGCTGTGCTTAGTCGCTTAGTCCTTGTGACCCCATGGACTGGGGCCTGCCAGGCTCCTCTGTCCATGGGGATTCTCTAAGCAAGAATTCTGGCCTGGGTTGCTATGCCCTGCCTCAGGGCATCTTCCCAACCCAGGGATCAAACCCAGGTCTCCTGCATTGTAGGCGGATTCTTTACCAATTGAGCCACCAGGGAAGTGGAAGCTAGCAGAGTCTTAACTGCTAGATCATGAAGGAAGTCCCCAACAGTTCTGATTTCTTCTCTGTTCTCACCCTAGGCTTTAATTATTTAGCTTGATTTAAAGATTACAGTAATAAGATCCAACACGTGATTCTTGGGAAAGTTCTTAGACAGTTTAAACAAAACAGAAAAATGGTGGATAGAGTTTCCCTCTCTCCCTTCATCCTAATATATCTGATGACAGGTGATAAAGTGAAGGAGGTTTGGGAGGGGGCAATCATAGCCATTCAGGTTGTCTCTGACACAGTTAATGATGCGTGTGTCCTCAGTCGTGTCTGACTCTTTGCAACCCCATGGACTGTAATCTGCCAGGCTCCTCTGTCCATGGGATTTTACAGACAAGAATACTGGAGTGGTTTGCCATTTCCTCTTCCAAGAGATCTTCCCAACCCAAGGAGCAAACCCGCGGATCAAACCCGCATCTTCTACGTCTCCTGTATCTACAGGCGGGTTCTTCACCACTGAGCCACCTGGGAAGCCCACAATTAATGATAAGCTGAGATAAATAAATGGTGTTCTTAAGAGGTTCACTGTTAAAAGCACACTGTGCATTGCCTTTCTTTCAGTGAGTTTGTGCCACAAGTCTGGGTATGTTAGAAGAAAGGTCCAGGTTTTGGGTTAGGCAAATAAGACAGTGATCCAAGAGAAGGAGGAACAATGCAAAGTCACACGAGAGCTAGAGGTGGAAGGGCAGAGGTGAACAGTGCTGTGGGCTGCTCCGAGGGACCAGCGCCCTCCCTGGCCATCTTCCACCATGTATTCCCAGTTTTGAGCCCTCTGTTAACCAGCTTATTTCAAAGGGGTGGTTGCTCCGAATGCCTGACGGTGCTTGTAGCTAAAAGAACTACAGGGTGTTTGGTTTGCTTTTGGCCTCCCTTCCGAGGCTGCAAGAAGAAACCTTGATGTGGAGAAAGGGTCAGATAACCACAGGCATCCCATTTCCTCTTTTTCCCTCAAACCCAGGTGTCAGTAATTCTTCCTCTGACATGTAATATGTCTTCTCTTATTCCGTTCTGCTGTAGGAATTTCAGCTCTAGGGATATTGCTGATTATTTTCAGGAGCAGTGCCATCATTGTACAGAGGGTTTTACAGTCACTTAAGTAACCTGCCCAGCCTCTAAAGGAAGCCAGGATTTTTTTTTTTAATTGAAGGATAATTGCTTTACAGAATATTGTTGATTTCTGCCAAACATCAACATGAATCAGCCACAGGTATACATATGCAGGATTTTTTTTTTTAACTTAAAAATATTTTAAAAATGTTTTTGGCCATGCCTCGCAGTATATAGAATCTTAGTTCCCCGACCAGGGATCAGACCTGTGCCCCTTGCTGTGAAAGCGCTGGAATCTTAACCACTGAACCCCAAGGGAGGTCTCTGGGAAGCTGGGATTTCTTAACTGCCCTCCTGCCATTCAGACCTTAGCTCTTCCCCTTGGCTCCTCCACTGCCTTTCCTCCCATCATTCTTGTCACATCGACCTCAGTAAATTTTTCCAGAGGATTAATTGTGAGGGAATAACAGACGATAAAGAGAAGTTAAAAGTACATGGTCCCAATCCCCACTTTTGCCCAAGTTTACTCAAAAATCTGGCCTTTGCCAAAGTAATTTTTTTCTTATGATTCTTCTGGCTAATTGAAAACATAACTTATTACTATTATCAGTATTTTATAATTAGTATGAGACTTTGTCTGACCATGGGTTTTCTAGCCCTGTGGTCTGTCTTCACATGTAGCGTGTTTTTTGGTCACCACAGTAACCCTGAAAGTGTGCAACGGATTGTCAACCCTTTTACACAAAGGAGAGAACTGAGATACCAAGAAGTTGAACACCTAAGCATGTTCCAAGGGGCTCCCCTGGTGACTCAGACAATGAAGAGTCTGCCTGCAGGGTGGGAGACCCAGGTTCAGTCCCTGGGTCTCTCCCTGGGAATTCTCTGGAGAAGGGAATGGCTACCCACTCCAGTATTCTTGCTTGGAGAATCCCATGGAGCCTGGAGGGTTATAGCCCATGGGGTTGCAAAGAGTCACACACGACTCACAAGGAACACTTTATTTCATGTTTCTGAAAGGGAGGCAGAGCCTCTTTAAACTCAGTTGTCCTCAAGGCCTTTGGTTTCCTCTTTTCCTTCTCTCTTCCCACCTTCATTATCACCAGATCATCAGAGTGACACAGGGCTTCATCACTCTCCCGAGGTTAATGCAAATGTTAACGCACCGTGGAATTTAGGCTGGCTAGAGCGATTTCACTTTCACTTTTCACTTTCATGCATTGGAGAAGGAAATGGCAACCCACTCCAGTGTTCTTGCCTGGAGAATCTCAGGGACAGCGGAACATGGTGGGCTGCTGTCTATGGGGTTGCACAGAGTTGGACACGACTGAAGCGACTTACCAGCAGCAGCAGCAGCAGCAGCAGAGGTTGAATAGTCATTTTGTTAAGAAGAGGAAAATGGGGTGCAGTGATACTGTGATTTGCTTAAGGGTGCCTGGCCGTATTCCAGGACATTCTGTGATGAGTATGCCTCGTACCTTCTCCCTTCAGTGTATTTGCACACATCATCATTCTTCTTTGACTCTGAACTCAGATATTTCAGGGAGAGGTTGTTGTGATTGTTTCTGTTTTTTGCCAGAGTCCACAGTTTTACTGGGTCAAACCAATCAATATCTTTAAGTCCCGACTGTGTGTCCTAGTTGCTGGGAAGGGGGTAGTGAGTAAAACATTGTGACCCCAGTTACTATGGAACTTGTTGGCAAGTTAGGGGAAGAAACAAATAGACAAATAGTTCTGTGAAACAGGGTGACATGACAGAGACCCAGGGCTTCCCAGGTGGCAGTAGTGGTAAAGAACTCACCTGCGTTCCATCCCTGGGTCAGGATCCCCTGGAGGAGGGCATGGCAACCCATTTCAGTATTCTTGCCTGGAGCATCCCATGAACAAGGGAGCCTGGCAGGCTACAGTCTATAGGGTTGAAAAGAGTGGAGACTAAAGCAACTCAGCACCCATGTACTCATGAGAGGCGCAGAGAGGACCAGGTGGCTGTTGCTCAGGCACTCAGTTGTATCTGACTCTTTGCGACTCCATGGACTGCTGCAGCATCTCCCAGAGCTCGCTCAAACTCATGTCCCTGGAGTCGGTGATGCCCTCCAACCGTCTCATCCTCTGTCATCTCTTTCTCCTCCTGCCTTCAGTCTTTCCCAACATCAGTCTTTTCCAGTGAGTTGGCTCTTTGCATCAGGTGGCCAAAGTATTAGAGCTTCAGCTTTAGCATCAATCCTTCCAGTGAATACTCAGGGTTGATTTCCTTTACGATTGACTGGTTTGATCTCCTTGCAGTCCAAGGGATTCTTGAGAGTCTTCTCCAGCACCACAGTTCGAAGGCATCAATTCTTTGGCACTCAGCCTTCTTTATAGTCCAACTCTCACATCCATACATGACTGCTGGAAAAACCATAGCTTTGACTAGATGGACCTTTGTAGGCATAGTAATATCTCTGGTTTTTAATATGTTCTCTAGGTTAGTCATAGCTTTACTTCCAAGGAACAAGTGTCTTTTAATTTCATGGCTGAAATCTACAGTGATTTTGGAGCCCAAGAATATAAAGTCTGTCATTGTTTCCATTATTTCCCCATCTATTTGCCATGAAGTGATGGGACCAAATGCCATGATCTTCGTTTTTTGAATGTTGTTTTAAGCCTGCTCTTTCTCTCTCCTCTTTTACCTTCATCAAAAGTCTCTTTAATTCCGCTTTGTTTTCTGCCATAAGGGTGCCTATGACAGAGCTGCATCTGCGTATCTGAGGTTATTGTTATTTCTCCTGAGACCAGGTGGTTAGGGAGAATTTACCCAGGCAATAACTTTTGAGCTGCCTTAGGTGTGGGGGAAGAGAACCCACCTGGCAAAAACAACGGGTCCTAAGGCAAAGCTTGGTGTGTCAGAGGAACAATAATGAGAGGCTTGCACCTGGTGTCCTTAGGGCTTCAGGTCGGGAGGTAAAGTAGGAGCCAGGTGGTTTGGGACCTAATAAAACCACTAAGTGAACTGAAAGTCGCTTAGTCATGTCCAATTCTTTGCGGGCCCATGGACTGCAGCCTGCCAGGCTTCTCTGTCCATGGGGTTCTCCAGGCAAGAATACTGGAGTCGGTTGCCATTTCCTCCTCCAGGGAATTTTCCTGACACAGGGATTGAACCCAGGGCTCCCACATTGCAGGCGGGTTCTTTACCTCTGAAACCACTAAAAAGCTAGCATTTTTTTCTAAGTAAGTTCAGTTGAAAGCTTTTGAACAGGGTGTAAATGGCTGATAGACATTTAAAAAAATATAATCTATGTTATCTGAAGATGGTTTTGTTTTTTTTGTGTGGGTTTTTTCTGTTGTTGTTGTTGTTTTGTCATTTGTGTTATCTGAAGACTAGATTACAGGGGACAAGCCTAAAATCAGGAGCATCAATAAAGAGGCTTTTTCCATAGGCAAGAGATTATGGTAATCTAGATCTGGCCAGTGGTAATCAATGTGAAAAATAGCTTAGAATTAGCTTCATCATATCCTGTATTGTGGAGGAAAAGTAAGTCAGATTTTGACCATATTAGGCTTGAAGGGCCTTGCTGATTTCGAAGTCGAGATATTAGGGAGGCAGATAAATCTGTATGTCTGCAACGCAGGAAGGATTCTCAGCTCTGGTGAGTTTGAGTATGGATGGCAACGAAAGCCCTGGGACTGATACAGGATCTTAGAGAGAAAGTTGGGAGAGGATTTCAATCTTAAATGGAACCAGAGGATATATACAGTGGAGAATCTCATGCATGAATCCTCAGGAAAATGAAACTTAAGAACAGAGGTACTACTGATCAGGGATTTACAGAAAACGGAAACTGATCTGTTGACGGATGAACCTCCACCAAGAGTTTCTCCTCTTCCTCAAGCCAGTGAACTTACTGCTTGGATTCTAACTGAATTCCCTCCTCTTTATGATCCTTATCCATAAATCCAGCCCACCCCAAACCCTCAAAGGACTCACTTGTAGCTTACTACAGTTGGTATGTCTAGAATTGCAATTCTTGGGGCTTCCCTCGTGGTCCAGTGGTTAAGACTCATCACTTCCAATGCAGGGGGCACGGGTTCGATCCGTGGTTGGGGAACTAAGATCCAACATGCCTCCCAACCAAGAGAGAGAAAAAAAAGAAAGACATCAGAATTGCAATTCTTCTGCTATTCCTGCATAAGCTCAACTTCCGGTGATTCAGTGTCCCTCTTCATTTAGGTGGACAGAGTGTAGCTAGAGTATGCAGAACACTTAAGATCACACCTTGTTTCAAGTGTGGGTCTCCATGTTTGAGTTGCTTCTGTGCTGTGCTTAGTCACTCAGTTGTGTCTGACTCTTTGTGACCCCGTGGACTGTAGCCTGCCAGGCTTCTCTGTCCATGGGGATTCTCCAGGCAAGAATACTGGAGTGGGTTGCCATGCCCTCCTCCAAGGGATCTTCCCAACCCAGGAATTGAACCCAACTCTTTCACATTGCAGGCAGATTCTTTACCATCTGAACCACCAGGGAAGCCCAGGAATACTGGAGTGGGTAGCCTATCCCTTCTCCAGGGGATCTTCCTAACCCAGAAATCTAACCGGGGTCCCCTGTATTGCAAGTGGATTCTTTACCAGCTGAGCCACCAGGGAAGAGTTGCTTCTGAGGGACTGAGTAAGAATAGGACACGAGAGTGATTGGATTTGACATTTGATAAGATGGGTTTGGGCCTGATCTTGGGCATCCCTAGTGGCTCACAGTAAAGAATCTGCCTGTAACTCGGGAGACCTGGGTTCAACCCCTGGGTCAGGAAGATCCCCTGGAATGGTAACCTACTCTGGTATTCTTGCCTGGAGAATCCCATGGACAGAGGAGACTGACCGGCTATAGTCCATGGGGTTGCAAAGAATCGGGCACTACTGAACAACTTACGCTTTCACTTTCACTTTGATGAGCAGTTTCCTTGGAGTGGTAGGGACAGAAGCCTGCTGGAGGCCTGGGAGGGCGGGAAGTTTAACCGTGAGGTGGAACCTGTCAGCTTAAGGATAGCATGTTGATGGTTGGAAAGGCTCCGGTGTTTTTAGAGTCAAAGGGAAAACTCAGTGGTTGAGGAGAGTGTGGAAAATTTCATGAATTAAGAGAGATGGCATCTAAAACCTTGCCTGGGGGATGTGTTTGTTTAGAGGTATCCAGAAAATGCCATTCATTCAGAAGAGGCCGTCACTTGGTAAGAGGGGCAATTTAAAAGCTGAGTAGGTAACTGAAATGGACAAATCATGGTGTTAAGACAATAATGATGGGGGTTGTCCCTGGATTAGAAGACTTGCAAGATCTGGTCCCTATGGACTCTTCAAACTGACCGACAAGGCTGCCTTTGATGATCAGATCCCACACCAAGGAGGAATGACTGGGAGTGAGTAAAGATTAAACAGGGCAGGGTAGCAGAGACAGGAGGATGAGAAGGTCCAGACCTACATGGGGGAGGAGACTGAACCCACCCAGGAAGCCAGGCTCACACATCAAAAGGAGCAACAGGCAGCATCAGGCAGGGTCAAATCCCACACACAGTTATTATTAGAGAGGAGACAACGGAGAGACCAGCAGCACTCTCAACGGACAGTGGCTGTGCACCAGTGACCGACTATTTCAAAACAAGCCGAGAGGCGCTAAGAAAATGGTGCAAGTCATGAACGACTGGCATCGATCCGAATTTTTTAAAACTCCAGAAATCAGGTGACCGCTCCAGAAAGAATGAGACATAAAAGAAAAAGTTGTTTCAGAAATGAAGAGTGAACCAGAGGCAGCACGAGAGAGACTGAAGAGAAACAGAAAGCAAAAAAAAAAAGAGGACAGTTTCGAGCATTAAAAGGAAACGACAAAAGAGACAAAAAGAATTTGAGAACAAGTGCCAAATGATGAAGGTGAAAAGAACTGACTAGCTGGTTAGGTGGGGCCTCTGAAGAAGAAAACCAGAGCAAGGGAAGGGAAATGAGAACAGCTTTCCTGACACGGCAGGTTTGAAACTAAATTTGAACAAATAAAGCACGTGCCTAGGAATATTGTCCTGGAGAGGATCAAGACCAGGATTCATTCTAGTAAAACAAAAAGTCACTTGGGCACAAGCAAATAGAAAGCACATGGCTAACAAGAAAGAGAATTAGAGCATCTTCCGACTTCTTCCTGCCAGAAGGAAATGGAGTGACATATTTAAGATTCTCAAGGAAGGAATCGGCCAAGAATTTTGTATCCAGAAAAAACACACCAACCAACGTTCTAACTCTGCGGACACTGACTTTATATCTTATAATTAAATTCAATTCTGACACTCTGGTCGTTAGTGTCAGATTCCACAGGCTTCAGTCCCACAAGACTGACCTCACTTTAGATCTGAGTCACAAGTGCTGGGGTGACTTGGCTCCAGAGTCAAGACTACAGAGTTGTTGTTTGGTCACTAACTCATGTCTGACTCTTTGTGACCCCTTGGATAGCAGCACACCAGGCTTCCTTGTCCTTCACCATCTCCCAGAGTTTGCTCAAACTCATGTCCATTGAGTCGATGATGCCATCCAAGCATCTTGTCCTCGGTCACCCCCTTCTCCTCTTGCCCTCAATCTTTCCCAGTGTCTGGGTCTTTTCCAATGAGTCAGCTCTTCACATCAGGTGGCCAAAGTATTGGAACTCCAGCGTCAGCATCAGTCCTTCCAATGAATATTCAGGACTGATTTCCTTTAAGATTGACTCAAGTCAGAGGCTCCTGCAAACCCTTCTCCCGCTTTTTCAGTTTGCTAGGATAGCTCCCAAAACTTTGGGAAACTTGTATTTACATTTGCTGGTTTTCTATAAAGGATATTATAAAGGGTACAGGTGAACAGGAAGACGGAGAGGTGTGTAGGGTGAGGTCCTAAAGGGTGCTGAGTGCAGGAGCTTCTGTCGTCCAGGACCTGGATGTGTCCACCAGCCTGGAAGTTCTCCAGACCTTGTTGTGTAGGAGTTGTGAGGCGAATGTGATAACCACTACAGTACAGAAATGAGGTCCATCATGTAGGAGTTGTTATGGGAATTTCATAACAGAGGCTTCATTGATGAAATCATCAGCCTTTGATTAGCTCACTTTCCCCCGTCTATTCTCCTCTGATGTCTCATCAAACACAAGATGACAGTCTTCCCACTCCAGAGATTCCAAGGATCTTAAAAGCTCTTGTGTCATGAACCAGGGACTAAGACCAAATATTTTGGCAGAAGATGTTCCTATCAGTCAGGAAATGAAAAGGATTTTAGGAGTTCTTCTGGCCTCCCCGATGGCTCAGCAGTAAAGAATTCGCCTGCAATGTAGGAGATGCCAGTTTGACTCCTGGGTTGGGAAGATCCCCTGGAGAAGGAAATGGCAACCCACTCCAGTATTCTTTCCTGGAGAATCCCATGGACTGAGGAGCCTGGTGAGCTACAGTCCATAGGGATGCAAAGAGTTGGACATGACTGAGCAACTACACATGCACGCCAGAGCTCTGTCAAGAATAAGGACCTGGGGCCAAAGATCAGATCTATACTTCTTATAATGTCACAATATCACAAGTTAGGATAGAAAAAGGAAAAAGAATAGAGACATTTAGTTTAGTTCTATCTTTTTTTTTGTTGTTAGAATACTTTTATAAACAGAAACTTTCTCATCAAATGTTTGATTCCTCTGAGATTCAGTGTGTAAAGGGAAGGTGGGTTAATGGTTTATTTTCTGCCTTTATTTACTAGTTTTCAAAATAAATAGATTTCCTCTGGTGACCAATTAGGATTTTTTACAAAAAGTACCTCATTGTGAATTTATGAATTGATTTCCCTTTGCTGGCTTTCAGTCCACTGTGGTTATTATTGGTGAACATTGGCCAGTAGATTTCTCTTTAAGCCGGGGTCTTGAGCCCTTTCCATCTGATCATTGACAATGTTTAATACTTTTCAAAAGGATTAATCTGAATTCAGATTTTAAATGGGAGTATATTACGACTGGAAGAGGGTTTTCCTCTCCATGCATTCCTGGGTTAATTATTGTTGAATGCTGAAATGTGGTTCCATGTGAATTTTATTGGGATTTTCCCTTCATAGGTATGGGAGGTATTGCCAGCATGCCGCCGCTGACCGCTGTTGCTCCTGTACCAATGGGCTCCATTCCCGTTGTTGGGATGTCTCCCCCACTAGTGTCATCTGTTCCTGCAGCAGGGGTGCCCCCCCTGGCCAATGGGGCGCCCCCGGTCATACAGCCTCTGCCTGCATTTGCTCATCCTGGTATGTGACCTGCTAAAGCCACAGGCTGAAGTTCTATATGTATTTTACTCGTCATTCTCATTAAGTCTTCTGTTTTCACACTTGGATTATATTTACATAGTATTTTATTCCAGAAGAAATAACCTTTTTTTTTTCATTTAATGTCTCATTTTGGGGAACAGCTAGTGTAGAGAGAGGGCATGAAATTACGTACCCTTGGCTGCCATTGTGCACAAAAGTGAAGTCAACAGCTAAAACCAAGAGCATAATTCCCTTTCAAGGGCTTGATGAGAGCAGCTCAAGTTTGAACAGCATTTGAACACTTTTTAGTTCCATGTATCACTTACTACCTTTCTTCAGCTGCCATGAACTGCTAATAAACAAGCCAATCCCTTAGGAGTAGAATTATGTGGGAGATAAAAAAAGAACATTGGCTTTTTTTTTTTGAAGAGGTATAATGAATCAGGCATAGAGGGGAAGGAAATCTAATGAATGACTATATTAAGCTTATAGTATTCCATGCTTGCTTAACTGAACAAAGGATTACAAAGTGTCTGGCTTAGCTAATTTCATTTTGAGACTTTATTCAAAGTCTTTCTTCCCTTTAAAGAAAAGGTGGCTTAGTGGTAAAGAGTCCACCTGCCTAAAGGAGACTCAAGTGTGATCCCTGGGTCAGGAAGATTCCCTAGAAGAGGAAATGGCAACCCACTCCAGTGTTCTTGCCTGGAAAATCCCACAGACAGAGGAGCCTGGTGGTCTACACATCATGGACTCGCAAGAGTTGGACACAACTTAGCAACTAAACAGTGACAACAGAGAAAAGCATAAAGTGTAGATGTAGATAGCCTTAGTCTAACAAATCTGAGTGGGTTCATATCAATATGGAAATTTTTTTCTTGTTTGATCTTTTAAGTACTTAGATAAGTCTGAGTACATTCAGTCATGATGGAGTGTGGGTTTGAGCCTAATCTGTGAGTCTGCCTACGCCCCTGGATTTATTACATCTGTCAGGATGTGTCTCTGTGACCTTTTGTTTTTAAGATGTTCTTGTCGCAGGTAGCTTGTCTCTCATAGGTGACCATGACTGTAGGTGACATGGCAGCTGAAAAAGTGCTTGCGATTATTTTTCCCGTGTTAACAGTGAATCCACGCCCCGTGTCTTGTTTTCTTTTGTGACAAATGGTGATTGTTGCAAGGCTGTAGGCCAGGTTGGGAGAAATGCTGGTTAAGGCTCAGAGTTTTTCTCCTGACACATAGCCTGAATGAGACTCAGACGCAGAAGCTGGCCTTCCGTGGCATCACGTGTCCTCTGGCCGAGACAGGTCTGTGACTTCTGGGCTCTGACTCTGGAACTGATGCTTCAGCTGCTTCAGTGCAGTTACAAATATGCCAGCTATCTATTTAAGCTATTGCTTCTTCAGCTGTAGGAACAGATACTATAAAATGTGATACTAAATGTTTAATGAAGAGCCCAACTTTGTGGATGTAAACATTACTACCTAGTAAGGTGGTTTTACGAAGGAACAAGAAAACATTTTTGGCTAGAGGGCAGGAAGCAAGGAGGGAATGACTGTTTTTGAGTCTAGAATGGTCAGAAGGGAGAAATAATTTCTGCCTTAGAAATTATTTGATGACTCAAAAAATTTTGATGACAATGCATTTTAATTTTTAAAAGGGAAACTTCTTATTTTTGTAGAATTAAAATTATCCAACATTTATTTTTACAGCTGCCACATTGCCAAAGAGTTCTTCCTTTAGTAGATCTGGCCCAGGGTCGCAGTTAAACACAAAATTACAGAAGGCACAATCATTTGATGTGGCCAGGTAAGTTTGCTTGTTTGCAAATGGATGTTTTGGTTGAAACTGTTGTCTGATTGACTCATAAATTTGAAAATGAATTAGCTACGTGTTCTTTACTTATCTTCTTTTATTTTGTAGCATGCTAATATTTGTCTTAATTCTGGATAATGTTCTAGATTTCATTATTTGTTTGTTGTAGCAATGACAGAATCAGAAACACTACTTTTCCTTAAAAAATTTAGTGGTTTTTTTTTTTTCCCATGAGGATGATAAATATGTAGTAGTCCATGGTTAACTATTTTGTGTCGGTCATTTGAAAGTTTCTGTGTCGGGGCTCCCTTGGTGGTCAGTGGTTAAGAATCCCCTGCCAGTGAAAGGGACAGCGGTTCAGTCCCACAGGCTTCGGGTCAGCTAAGCCCGTGTGCCACAGCCACTGAAGTGCCTCACGCTGTAAAATAAACAAGTTTATGTATAAAATATTTTATATGAAACTTAGAGTCAAAACTGGCTCTAATTTTATCTCAGATAATCTTATGAAGCCTGTGTGGACTGTTGGCAAAACTTAGATCAGTTTTTATGAAATGAGTTATTCAAGTTAGAGAAGAGCTCTTGTTAATTGGATATGTGGCTCGATTTTGGTAAAGCTTATGTGACCTGCTGCCTTGTATTTTGGCCAGTCTTGGTTTCCATTATCTTTTATGTTCTTATTTTACCCATATTTTCCCCTTGCATAATGCTGCTCTAAAATGAAAAATTAAGTCTCTTGATAAGCTGTCTCAAAACTTTTCAAATGAGAAGATGTAGATAAAAATGATTGCATCTTTTCTTGTTTCAGTCCTCTTTATGAATCTTTCCTAAGTGAATCAAGTCATGTTTCCTCTTTAAAGAGAAGAGCATGTTGAATATAACTCAAAAATTCATTACCTTTAAAAAATTAATATAAAGAAAATCCATAAGCTGCAAAGCACTGTGTCAAATGCTTTATGCACAGTAACCCTTTTAATGCTCACCATCTTCTCCAGAAGATGACTATGGTTTTCTCTGTGTTATGAATGAGGAGGCTCAGAGAGTAAGTGACTTGCTCAAGGTAACTCATAAGTGATAGGGCCAACAGCTGAACTGAGGTCTTTCTGACTTTAAGGCAAATGTTCTTAAAATTTGCCCTAGTAACTTTGGTTAATTGTCGAATATAGGTTGTAAGGTGTCAGATAAGGAGTCTGGGGAAGCTAACGCTCAGAAACCCCAAACTCCCAACAAGGGACCATTTTTAAAGGCCAGGTGAAGGAAGGGAGTCACAGTGTGTTTGATCAGTTTCTGCACACCTCTAATTGATGGTGAGGTACCAGGGCAATGCCACAGGGGTTGATGCCGAAGCTGAAGCTCAGATATTTTGGCCACCTGATGCAAAGAGCCACACATTGGAAAAGACCCTGATGTTGGGAAAGATTGAGGGCAAAAGGAGAAGGGAGTGGCAGAGGATGAGGTT
Source organism: Bos indicus (assembly GCF_029378745.1). Lineage (NCBI taxonomy): Eukaryota > Metazoa > Chordata > Mammalia > Artiodactyla > Bovidae > Bos > Bos indicus. The sequence continues at coordinate 2,496,247 of NC_091760.1, read as the reverse complement.
GCTGGATAGCATCACTGACTCAACAGACATGAATCTGAGCAAACTTGGGGAGCTAGTGAAGGACAGGGGAGCTTGACGTGCTGCAGGCCATGGGGCTGCAGAGTCAGACACCACTTAGCAACTGAACAGCAGCAACAGCAAGAGGCGGGTGGTTGATGTTATCAGTCCTTAGCTTCCAGCTTCCCTTTGGTGGAGTTTTATCATCTGTAAAACAAGTCAGAAATGTGCCTCAGACCCTGTTATCTAGGTACTTCAGGGAGGAACTAAGGATTCTATGACTGCCATATGGCACATCTGCTGATTAAATTGTTACCAGTTCTCCTGGCCCAACTGTGACTTTTGTCACTACATGTTCACATCCTTTCAATCATTAATTCTTGAGCCAGATTTCTGTGACTCAAGTGGGGCCTGGGAGACCACAGCTTTTCTACAAACAAGAGACAGGCAGAGGGAAAAAAGAGAGAGGCAGAGAACATGAGGGGAGAGGTCTGTCCGAGGAAGACCCTACAGCATTCTGCTTGGTTATAAAAACACTGTTGTTGTTTTTTTAATAGTTTCCTTCAGTATCTTAAGTTTCTAGAAAGTTTGTGTGATGTGGCATCTAACTTTTTGGATCATGCCTTTTTAGGCCTGTTTACATTCTCAGGAATTTGGCAGAAAACTATGATTTGATATGTGTAGTCTTAGGCACTTTGCGTTTTATATCCTACATTCCTGGGGTGGAGGGGAGAGATAATTGGCTTCTTGACGAATTGGGAAGAGTTGGAATCTGCAAAATATTAGTTTAACATGAGAGATTTGTTGCAGAAATAGGCACAGCAGAATAGACCTCGGTAAATGATTTTACGGAGAAATACATAAAACTTGAAACAGTAAATTTTTATAAGTACTTTTCAAGTGTTTGGGAGCAGTTTCTGTGCTTTAAGCAGTGTACATAGTAAGAATAAGGACACAGATAAAGTACATAAATGAGGATTAAAAATTCACTTTAACATGTGAGAAATAGATATTTTTGTTGAAATGAAAGGACATTGCACATGGGGCGTTAGTTGTAATCTGTCCTGGAAGTGGAATGCCATTTTTTTTTACTGTCAGCTCAATCATCATGTTTAAATTACCCTATATAAACAGCGGGCTCTTAACAAACCGTGGGTACAACCAGTGTGATACTGTGTGGGAACTGATCTAAGGAACTGATCACCAGGGAGATCTACACCCGAGCTGGCTGCTGGTCAGGGGTTTCCTGAGGTCAGGGGTGCTACACATTGGCAGGAAAGACCAGCCCTGCGTCGCAGTCAGGAGCAGAACTCCTTCCCTTCCTTTCTACGCTGCCGAGAAGTGTTCTCTCCTCTCTCGGAAACTCCACATGTGGGCATGTAAATTCTCAGAATGAAATAACTTCCCTTCATTAGGAAATCCATCATGTATTTTGGTGTAAGACTGTTAAACATTTTTAAAAAATTAATACCTTTAAAGGCAGTTGCTTTTGTTTGCTGTCCACATGGCTTTTAAAACCAAAAGAAGACTGGATGTTACTGTGATCACCTCAGTTCCTAGGAGATTTTCCATCCTTTTGTAGAACCTTTAAATTAGTTTAATTGTATGTATAACTTGAACCAGCCACTTGGTCTGTCCTGTTTACTCAAAGTAATAGGAAGCTCAAAATAATGAGCTTATCTGTATGCAGAGAAAGGGTTGTAACCTTAAGAAATGAAAAAAATCATGATGGAAAATTCTGAAATAGTGATTAGAAAGGGAATAAAATGTTAAAGCTAGTTTTCTAGAAAGTTCTTACTTTTTAAAGAACTGGAATGTGCAGGTCCTTGCTGTTCACCCTCTTTTCCTGTCTTTCCTCCCACAGTGTCCCTCCTACAGCTGAGTGGGCTGTTCCTCAGTCATCCAGGCTGAAATACAGACAGCTCTTCAATAGTCATGACAAAACCATGAGTGGACACCTAACAGGTATTTACACATAAGAATTAATTTAGTGAAATATGGTCTCCGTTCTAAATGTAAATTGTTTCTAGATATTGGGCCAAAGATTTTCCAGACTTTGCTCTATTTACCTGTACTTCTTTCTAAACAGTGTTTTCATTGTTCCTTTTATCTCATCGACTGATTGATAAGTTCTCATCAACTGATAAGGCCACAGTTACTTCATTCTCCACTGCCTCAGGCTTTTGCTTCTTGGTAATAGAACCTAGACCAAGGATCCCCCAGCATCCCAAATGCCACGAGTGTGCAAATCAAAGCACTAGAAAGGAACACTGCTATGAAGGAAACCTGGTTCACCTTCTGAAGTCCAGCTTTGGAGGTCAACTTGAAACTGCCTACTCAAAGAATCAGTGATGACTGCAGGGGCGGGGTGAAAGGGGAATGATTGGGGAGTTTGGAACCTGGCCTTGCCACTTACCAGCTGGAGTTCAATTTACCTACTTGGATCTTATTTCTTCATGTATAAAAGGTCAGAGTTAAGTTACATGCTCTCTGTGAATTAAAAAAAAGGTTCTGTTGTCTACATCAGAAAGACTCAAATGATTTTATGATGCTGTCCAGAAATCTTTCTAATAAGGGGTTGTTGTTGTTTAGTTGCTCAGTCATGTCCAGCTCTTTGTGACCCATGGACTGTAGCACTCCAGGCTTCCCTGTCCATCACCAACTCCTGGAGCTTACTCAAACTCATGTCCATTGAGTCGGTGAAGATTCCCTGAGTTGATTTATCTGATACACCTCATTAGATGGGTATCCCCCTGTTCCTTCCCAACTTGATGTATATACTATTGCATGGTCTTAAAAGATACACTCATAAAAAAAAGAGTTCTTCTTTAATCAAAGTGATATAAGTAGCTGTACAATTCTAGGCTTCCCTTGTGTCTCAGATGTTAAAGAGTCTGCCTGCAATGCAGGAGATCTGGGTTTGATCCTTGGGTTGGGAAGATCCCCTGGAGGAGGGCATGGCAGTACACTCCAGTTTCCTTGCCTGGGGAGTCCCACGAACAGAGAAGCCTGGTGGCTACAGTCCGTGGGTTTGCATAGAGTTGGACAGGACTGAGTGACTAACATACGCACAACAGAATTCTGGAGCTGCTATTCTTGCTAGTCCTTTTCTCAAAGAGGTATTTTATTATCTCCTTGCATTCTGAAACAGTGACTGTGTTATTTGGTTATTCATATGCTAATCTCAGAAGCTAAAAAGTCTTAGTCATTGTTTGAACTAAACTTTTGACTTCATTGAATTATCTCTGTCCTTTACATTCCTGCTTCCTTGCCCAATCATGGGTACCCATTATAGGCTTTGTGAACTTGAGATTTCATTTATATCCTTAATATTTTCTTCTAAGCCAGTACTCTTTTCATGAATGCAGGCTTCCGCAGGAGGTTGCTCTGTTATGCTAAGATACTGTCTTCACTGTTGCTGATCTAGTTTAATGTTTCTTAACCTGACCTTAAGACTTAACAGAGTCCCATATTAGAATTGCAGAAGACAATAGGGATCACAGACTTTCTCTTTAAAGGGCAAAATACTAAATAGTTTAGGCTTTCAGTCATACACTGTTGTAACTATTCAGCTTTGCCATCGCAGTATGAAAGCAGCCACAATATGTTAAGTGAATGGGCATAGCTATGTTTCAGTGAAACTTTATTTACAAAAACAGCTGGAGGACTGGAGAACGCCTATGGACTGTGGTTTACCAATTCCCGTTCTAGATCATTTCCCTCATTTCAGAGACGAAAGAACTTCCTCTTAGAGAGGGAAAGTGATTTTATTAATGTCACATGTCATTAGAGAGTGGAAGAGTCAAGAGTGGAATCCATATCTCCTGATATCCAGGTCCAGGGCTAGTTTTTAAAGTTTATTGTTACATTTTTTATCAAGTAAGTGAAATATGAACTTTCTTTTATATAGTTCTGTAGTGGGCACAGTGTTGTTACAAGTATAAATGAAAGCTTTCACTAAACTTATGCTGATTCTACTTTTATATTGCCAGTATTCTAAATGCAGTGAAAGAAAGAGTTAGTCCCTTAGTCATATCTGACTCTTTGCAACCCCATGGACTGTAGCCTGCCAGGCTCCTCTGTCCATGGAATTCTGCAAGCAAGAATACTGGAGTGGGTAGCGTTCCCTTCTCCAGGGGATTTTCCCGACTCAGGAATCGAATCCCAGTCTCCTGCATTGCAGGCACCATTTCAGCCACCAGGGAAGCCCTCTAAATACAGTGTTAGAGACTAAATAAAATGATCGGTGAACTTTCCTCATTCCAGTATACCGAAGACCAAGCAAAATATTATACATGATAATCTCCCCAGCATAATTGCTACCACTTTGCATTCCTTGATCTATTACCTGTCATCCTGGGCCCACGCCTTGGAAATCATTGAAGGACATGAGACATTTGTCGCTCTCTTCTTAACACTAGTTTATTTAAACATTCAAAATCTTCCATTGTAGGCTTCCTGGTATCTAAAGCTAGTTTCATGCCAGAAATGAAGATATATACACAAGTATTTTAAGAAATGAGAGCTAATTTTGAGAGGAAAGTTGAAATTCCAGGAATTCTTCTTTATCACAAACCTAGGAAATGGCTGTGATATTGGCCATTTATGCAACCATGAGCAAATTTTTTTTTTAAGTCTGCATAATGAAATGGGTAGAAGAGTTTTCTCTAAGGTTACTTCCTCTTTTGAGATTCTCTGACTCTTGTCTAAATTTGATAGTCATCATGATGGAGGTGGCAGAGGGTGGCAGATGATATTGCATTTAGAGAGGACACGTTTCAGCTTTGTGAATAAAAACCTGATACAAATAGAGATGGTCACCTGGACCAAAGGGCAGGTTATATATTGAAACTCTTATTTTTTACATACTCATTCCTCATTAAACATCTATTTAACAAAAATTTATTGGCTGTGTGCCAGGCGCTATGCTTTGTGTTTTTTCCCTTTTTCACTGGGGCTTAATTTCCTTATTGAAAAGCCCATTGGGTAATAGCAAATATTGTTTAAAGCACTGTGATTGCATGAGATTGCATAGTACCTGTGTGCAGAACACTGATCTTCCTAGACAGTGAAGATTTGCTGATTCATCTTTATTTTTTTTCCTGGCTTTCATTTAGGTCCCCAAGCAAGAACTATTCTTATGCAATCAAGTTTACCACAGGCTCAGCTGGCTTCAATATGGTAAGGAATGAAAAGTCCCTTGGTTTATATAAAGTGGAAATTTTATTTCTTAAATAGATAGGGCCTAATGAGTCTTTAGATTGACACTGTTATTTATCAGGGGTGATATATGGAGTATGCTTAATTTTTCAGTGAGTTTTAACTCACAATGATTCAGTAGTTAAAATGATTTAAAGTTGTCCCTTTTACTACCCTCTTTTGATTTTTAAAAATACAGAAGCAGAGAGATTAATATAATGAATTCTCAAGAACTCATCAGTTCAGTTCAGTTCAGTGCAGTTGCTCAGTCGTGTCCTACTCTTTGCGACCCCATGAATCGCAGCACGTCAGGCTTCCCTGTCCATCACCAACTCCCGGAGTTCACTGAGACTCACGTCCATCGAGTCAGTGATGCCATCCAGCCATCTCATCCTCTGTCGTCCCCTTCTCCTCCTGCCCCCAATCCCTCCATAACACATCCTAAATAAATGTCCCCTCATGGCTAGTCCTGCCTCTCCCCTTCTTTCAATTATTTTAAGCCAAATCTCAGTCATTATATCATTTCCATCTGCAAATATTTCAGCCTGTATCTTGAGAAGACGTAGGAATTTTTTTTTCTACATGACCATAATACTAAAAGTCCACTTAAAACTGTTAATAGGAATTCTTATCATTAAGTTAATCAGATAGTGTTTAAATTCCTTAGATTGTCTCATAATTTTTTATAGCTGATTTGTTCAAATCAGGACTAAAATAAATCTATATTTTGTAACAGATGGTTGATACCTTTTAAGTCTCCTTTAACCTATAAATTTCCCCTGGTCTTATTCTCCCCTTTCCCTTACCCACCCGCACCAAAAAAACCCCCAGATCATTTGTCCTATGCTTTCTTCCAGCCCACCTTTAGCTGATTGCACCCTTGTGGTGTTAATTCATTCTTGTATTTCCTGTAGATTGGAAATTAGATCTAAGGTAGAGTTTCTCCACCTCAGTGCTGTTGACATTTTTGGCATGATAACTCTTTGCTGGTTAAGTAGTGTCTCTGGCCTCTGCCAACTCCAGTAGTATGATCCCCCCCGTCCCCCACATGTGACCATCAGAAATCCAGACACTGACAGATGTTCTTTGCTGTACCAAATCAATCAGTGTTTGAGAACTACTGATTCAGATCTGAGGAGAACCACTTGTCAGATTCAAATTTGATTTTTTTTTTTTTGCAAAGTGCATCAGAGATGATACTGAGTACTTTTATCAGGAGGCACACAAATGTCTCTCTATTTTGTAATTAATTTTTGTTTTTTTTCCGGCTGTGCCGCGTGGCTTACGAGAGCTTAGTTCTCTAACCAGGGATCAAACCTGTACCCTCTGCAATGGAAAAGCAGAGTCCTATCCACTGGACCACCAGGTGGTTCTCTGTAATGATTTTTAGTAGCTATTGATGAGCATTGCCTAAATCCTGTAGGATTCTTTACACTTAAATATTAACTAGAATGGTTTCTTCAGGAGTGTTTCTTTCTCAGTTATGCATTATTCATTGATTCTGCCAGGAAGATAAACCCGGTCTGCACTGCTTACCTGCTAGGATCCTAATTTTGCTGCAGGCACGTTGATTTGGTTGTTTCATAAGTGGTCAAGCTCTAGGTCAAGCCCAGCCTGGCCCTTTCTGTTTTGTATTAAAGAGCCTACCTTTTGCATTAGAGTAATAATAGACCAGTTAGCAAACATCTTATCTCTGTGACACATCCAGACCTCTTGAAGTCTGGATGTGTACCAGTATCCTAGGACCCTCTGAAATAAAAGCTAAAGACCTCACATTTATGGAGGTTGGTTGTTTTCATGACGCTAGCATATAATGAAATGTGTGTACCAGCATCTGGAGGCAAAGAAGGGGTGACTGTAAAGAGACAGGGAAATTTGGGCAGTGATGAAACTGTTCTGTTTCATTGTAGTAGCCATACAACTGATTGTGTTTGTCAAAACTCACAGAACCATACTGTATAAAAGGGGTGGATATTACGGAAATTGTACCTTAAAAAAAAAAAGTTTATGCCACCTGAGGAAATTTCAGACTTTGGAGGAGTTTCTTGATTTATGGCATCAGCAAAGCCCAGTTAGTTGCTCAGTGTAGCGTCTGTTCTGTTGACATCTTAGTGAACAGCTTTGTTGTCTTGCATTCTCTTTTTGGTGTCCAGTTGTTTTTTTAAAAAGTCATATTCTTGGACTTGCTGGGGAAGGTCTGTTTAATTAGCTAATCCTAAATTAAGATTATAAAGAACAGTGGTGATTAAATCGTGAGGTTAAGGAACAGAAAACATCTTGCCTCTGGTTGGAGGCCGTGAAGACCCACACTTGGAGTCCTGGATCAGGGGTTGGTCCAGTTAGCTAAATGTTGTCTGCAGCTGATTTTGTAGGTGAAGTTTTGTTGTAAAGACAGCTGTGCCCATTCATTTCTTTGTATACTGTCTGTGGCTAGTTTCCTGCTGGAGCAGCAGAATTCAGTGTGATAGTGATTGTGTGTTCTGCAAAGCTTAAACATTTAGTATCTGACCTGATAGTCTGTGGAGCGTGGTGTTTAAACACACATGGAATGTGAGTATGACATAGCTTAAATGGGTGCAAGGACTGAGAAGCATGTAATTATAATCGCAGTTAACATCTGTTGAATGCTGAGCACCATCCCAGCTAGATGGGTTGTCTCATTTTGTCTTTGTAACAGTGGTATGAAGTCGGTACGATTTTTATAAATGGAGGTACAGAAGGACTCAACTGGCATAGAGTCAGAATGAGAAAACAGATCATTGAAATCACTTGTGAATAGTAACGAGCATGCATTTTCATGAAACTAGATTACAATGAACTTTCTGTTGAATAGGAATCTTTCTGACATTGATCAAGATGGAAAACTCACAGCAGAAGAATTTATCCTGGCTATGCACCTCATTGATGTAGCTATGTCTGGTCAACCACTGCCACCGGTCCTGCCCCCAGAATACATTCCACCTTCCTTTAGGTAAGGAATATTTGGTTCTCATAAGAAATTGTGTGCTAAGTATGTTCATTTCAAACTTGGCTTTGTTGGCTGTATATCTTATGTTCATTTTTTCTTCTTGGCAAGTGAATGAAATCTCCACGTATTGAACTGAATCTTCTTAGGCAGCTTTTGTGTTAATCTTTGCCTGTTCCGTACTTTAAAGTACTTAAATAGACTGTTAGTAAAACAATCAGGTATAACATCACAAAGTTGGTGCTTTTGAGACTATCCATGTAATCAAAACTCACCAAATGTTAAAGTGAAACATCAGCCTGCACATAGAAAATAAATAACCGAGATTCTGCCTGTGAATTCTACACATTCCAGAGGTAACAAAATGCTGGCAATGTAGAAATTATAATCAGCAAAATAATGAAAGAAAATTATCCTGGTCTGAATTACAATCTCAGTGGAGAGGTCAAGAGGGTAGTTCAGAGTCCAATTGGGAGGACTGGTATCCCCCACCCACACACAGCCGTGTACGCATAGCCCTCTCAGACAACTGCCTCTCAAAGCTTTAACTCAAAAGACAAATTTGAGCTCTTACAAGTGCACAGAAGAACAAAAGAAGCCCAGATAAGAATTTCTGTCCCGATTCCTCCAATGTCGGGAAAGATTAGGGGCAAAGTCTCCATAAAAGTATGAGACATGGAACCATTGCGGTCAGCACATATGAAGTACGGGGAAGCTGAGAACACAGTGTAGGAAGAAACCAGTAGCTGGACAGTTTGTTCATAAAATCTCACAGCTGCAAGAATCATAAGAGACACTTAACACTGGTGGGTATGTTTGTATGTGTATGTGTGTGTGTGTGTTAGTTGCTCAGTTGTGTCTGTCTCCAGGCTTCTCTGTCCATGGAGGTTCTGCAGGCAAGAAGAATGAAGTAGATTGCCATGCCCTCCTCCAGGGGATCTTCCCAACCCAGGGATCAAACCCGGGTCTCCTGCATCGCAGGCAGACTCTTTGCCATCTGAGCTGCAAGGTGGAAGCTGACATAAAGAAAGCATAGAAAGAAGATAGGTAGACTGGTTTAAAAGAGAAAGATAATGGGGAAAGTGACACTAGCTGGTAAACGATGTGATTTGTTTTAAGGACTATTAAGTGTAGTCATTCCATGTGTTTATTAAGAGAGCAAATGTAGAGATTCTGGAAAGGGAAAGGAGATGCTCACAATTAGCGGAGTTGCTAGTCTTCCCTTGGAAGAATTTAATATTCCATAGGAAGGAAACTATGTCTCAGACACTGCTCCAACCACTTGATGATTGTTAACTGATTTAATCCTTTGAAATTGTCCTAATTTTGTGATGGTTCTAAATACTTAAATGAACTTGGGATTCATAGTCTGATGACATTCAGATATTCATTTTTTAAAAACTCTTTATATAAATGGAGAAGAGCACATCTTTATCTTTTCCTCACCAAAAATGTCATCTGCTCCATTTTCTATGGCATAATCTTTAAAAGGTGGTTTTTCATGGTTTGCTCAATTCTATCTTGGCAGCTAGACGTGAAACCATTTTCTTTTTTCCACAATTGCAGAAGAGTTCGATCTGGTAGTGGTATATCTGTCATAACCTCAACTTCGGTGGATCAGAGGTTGCCAGAGGAACCAGTTTTGGAAGATGAACAGCAACAACTAGAAAAGAAACTACCTGGTAAGACAGTCTTCATATTTGAATTTTACAGCCTGTTAGAGATTTTCTGTCTCTAGGGCAAAGATGGAGGTAAAATGTATTTAGCTAATGACATTATTGCTATGTTTCTTTACCTGACCTTAGTCAGAAAGGAGACACTTTGCATATGCTTTTTGGATTTTAATATATGTATAGAATGTACTGATGCACCTTTGTTCTAGCTCTGAAATTGAAATCTATTTAACACTTACCAGAAATTTTATAAATGTTATCTATTAAGCACTGAAAATTGATAAGTCTTTAAGGTAATGGCTTAATACCACCAGTATAGAAATAGAATATAAAGTTGCCGTCTGTTGTTTTCTCATGTTGTTATAGAATCGAAAGCTCCTTGATAGCAAGAAGCTATTTTAAATTTAATAGGAACCTAATTTAAATTACCCTCATTTACAATGAGAAATTCATCATACTATTAAAATATTCTCTGGTGGTTATGAATTATTAATATGAGATGGTAATTGATACTAAGACACCCTGATGAAATTTATTATGGAGTCAAGAGAAAATGGTAAATACCCTGTCAGTGTCATTTTGCTGCATTTCAGGTGCTCAGGGAATAATCGACCTGCTGAGGACACTACTAGCTCTCCCGCCCTCCTCTTCAACTAAATTACTTTTTGTTCACTGAAACTGCTTCCGGAAAATGTTCTTTGTGGAAGTGTGTTGAGTAGAGTGAAGAATCTGAACGTTAATAATACATGGTCCATGCCCTCTAGAAGGTTAGGATACAACTGAGGATTTAAGACATCCATATAAACACCATCAAAGCAATGCATAACTGTGATAAATTCATGAAGGCAGAATTATAGATACACAGCAGAGCTTACTTGTGGTTGGTTAGCACAGACTGGCAAATACACTGGCAGTTAAATCTCTATGGAAGAGGTCACAGTGGAGTTGAGATTTGAAGATCAACAGGGTCATTACAGGGCTGGGAAAGAGGAACATTTCAGGTTAATAATCATGGGAATAAAGTCTTCAAGCAAATAAGGACAGGAATCCTTAGAATTTGGAATTTTCTTTTTCTGTTGGTGGAAGATATTTAATTCTTTTTTGGCTGCACTGGGTCTTCATTGCCATGCAAGGGCCTTCTATAGTTGAGGTGAGCTGGATCAACTCTGAATTATGGTGTGTGGGCTTCTCATTGCAGTGGCTTCTCTCTGTTGCTGAGCAAAGGCTCTGGACAAGCTGGTTTCAGTAACTGGAGCTCTCAGGCTTAGTTGTCCCACGGTGTGTGGAGTCTTCCTGGACCAGGGATCGAACCCATGTCCCCTGCATTGGCAGGTGGATTCCTGTCTACTGTGCCACCAGGGAAGTCCAACATTTCAAGTTTTGAACAAGATGTGACATTATTAGAGGTTTTGGTTAATGCGTTCTTTCTTTCAACAGCTGTTTATTATGTGCCTCTGTGTATCAGAAATGGGGCCAGATTTTGGAATTAAAAAGGTATATAGGGACTTTCAGTTTTTGTTTTTTTTTTTTAATTGAGGTAAAATTTGCTTAACATAATATTGATCATTCAAAGTCAGCTAGTCTGGGTGCCTTAAACAGCAGCAATTTACTTCTTACAGTTCTGGAGGATAGAAAAGTGCATGATCAGGATGCCATCCAATTCTGTTCCTGGTGAGTGCGCTTTTCCTGACTTGCAGATGGCTGCATTCTCACCAGATCCTCACTTGGCCTTTTCTGGGTGTGTACTTTTGCCTGGAAAATCCCATGGATGGAGGAGCCTGGTGGGCTGCAGTCCATGGGGTCGCTAGAGTCGGACACGACTGAGCGACTTCACTTTCCCTTTTCACTTTCATGCATTGGAGAAGGAAATGGCAACCCACTCCAGTGTTCTTGCCTGGAGAATCCCAGGGACGGGGAACCCTGGTGGGCTGCCGTCTATGGGGTCACACAGAGTCGGACACGACTGAAGCGACTTAGCAGCAGCAGCAGCAGCACATGAAAAGAGAAAGATGACTCTCTCTTTTCTTATAAGGCCACTAATTCATAACGAAGGTCCCATAGTCATGACTTTATCTTAACCTGAATTATAAAGGTCCCCTCTCCAAATACCAGCCCACTGCTTCCACGTCTGAATTGATAGGGTGGAAAACACTCAGTCCAAAACAATGGCCATAGCTAGTTACTCAACATTCTCCCTTTTCCCCAGTCCCTAGTAATCATCAGCCTGCTATCTGTGTCTTTGGATTTACCCCCTCTGAATATTTCATAGAAATAGTATTATGCAGTTGGTGTTCTTTTGTCTGGCTTCTTTCACTTAGCGTAGTATTTTTGAGATTTTATCCACAATGTTGTTCAGTTGCTCAGTTGTGTCCTACTCTTTGCAACCCCATGGACTGCAGCATGCCAGGCTTCCCTGTCTTTCACCATCTCCCAGAGTTTGCTCAAACTCATGTCCATCGAGTCGGTGATACCATCCAACCATCTCATCCTTTGCTGTCCCTTTCTCCTCCCGCTTTCAATCTTTCCCAGCATCAGGGTCTTTTCTAATGAGTCAGCTCTTTGCATCAGGTTTCCAAAGTATTGGAGCTTCAGCTTCAGCATCAGTCCTTCCAATGAATATTCAGGACTGATTTACTTTAGGATTGACTGGTTTGATATCCTTGCAGTCCAAGGGACTCTCAAGAGTCTTCTCCAACACCACAGTTCAAAAGCATCAGTTTTTCGATTTTCAGCCTTTTTTGTGGTCCAAGACCCCCTGGAGAAGGGAATGGCTACCCACTCCAGTATCCTGGCCTCCAGAATTCTATGGACTGTATAGTCCATGGGGTTGCAAAGAGCCAGACATGACTGAGTGGTTTCCACTTTCACTTTTCTCACATCCATACATGACTACTGGAAAAAGATAGCTTTGACTATATGGACCTTTGTTGGTGAAGTGATGTCTCTGCTTTTTGATACGCTGTCTAGGTTTGCATGTATCATTTACTTCATTCCTTTCTCTGGCTGAGAGGACTTGCAGTTTTAAAGTGGGGGAGTGAAATGGGTGTTGCCTCTTCTGAAACCACAAAGGAGCAAAAAGAACAAGAAAACAAAACGTGCTTACCATCTCTGATCTCTCATCTAACTGCCGTGTTTAAGGAAAGTGTCTTCAGTGGAGGCCAGGCAGGAACGTGGGAAGAAGCCAAAAGGATGCTCACAGCTACATATCTCAAGACAAAGTGTGAAGTGACAGTTCTTGAAATAGATTGGGAACAATGGGAATGGCGTGCTGCACAGGCTGGGAGCGAGAGCTTCCAGTGTCTGGGGTTGGCTCCCAGGAGAAGCATGTGAGGCAAACACAAAGCTGAGTTGACACTGCTGAAAACACAGAAGGGACATAGAGCATGGAATTTTTTTTTTTTTTTTTAAGTAAAATAAAATGGGTGCAAACAGTGTTAGCAAGGATCAGAGAAAAAAAATTGTTGACCTGAGGATCGTCTAAAATTCATTACCTTGGTGTTCTTCAAAGAAGGAAACTGAATAATAGGTTGGAAAAACTAGTTTACTGAGTGTCCTCTGCATAGTGATTAGGGCACAACCTGCTCTTCAGTGTGAAACCCAGGAGGAGACGTATCATCTTAGCTCTATTTCCAGAAACCATTCTATTTGTTAAAATTGAAAACAGAATGGCACAGTTTTATGCAAAGGAAAAAGAGATAGAAAGGGAAGGACTTTCCTGGTGGTCCAGTGGTTAAGACTCTGGGCTCCCAATGCAGGGAGCTAGGGTTCAATTGCTGGTTGGGGAATTAAGATACCTCACGACTGCTGGCCAAAGAAAAAGAGGTAGAAAAGGAGAAGTTTGTGGTATAGCGGAGAGAGAGGGTCAGTTGCTGAACCAAGGTCGTAGAAAAAGGAAAGGATAAAGTAACAGGGAAGGTATGGAGAATGAGTGGTGATGGAGAAGTTCTGTCGAAAGATTATTCCAGAAACTGAGTTTTGGGCATTCTGAATGCTGTGATGCGGTTCATCTGCAGGAGAGGGTATGTAAACGAGACGCTGAGTGTAAGGGCCTGTACCTGGGTGCTTATTCGTGAGGGCAGAGGCGGGCGGGAAGCTTAGGGAGTTCGTATCTGCAGGTCCGTTACTCATTGACGATGTGCTGTGGAGTTTTTCCTTTGAAAGTGTCTGTTGAACATCATATGGCTTTTCATAATCGTCCTGTCTCTTGTCTGAAAGTAACCTTTGAAGATAAGAAGCGGGAGAACTTTGAACGGGGCAACCTGGAGCTGGAGAAGCGGAGACAAGCGCTCTTGGAGCAGCAGCGTAAAGAGCAGGAGCGCCTGGCCCAGCTGGAGCGGGCAGAGCAGGAGAGGAAGGAGCGGGAGCGCCAGGAGCAGGAGCGCAAAAGACAACTGGAGCTGGAAAAGCAGCTAGAGAAGCAGCGGGAGCTGGAGCGGCAGAGGGAGGAGGAGCGAAGGAAGGAAATCGAGAGGCGGGAGGTGAGCAGCTGGAAACAGTCATGTCATTAACACGGGCGCTCTTCTAGAATCGTTAAAGTGTCAGTAGTGTATCAGGCCTTCCCTGATGGCTCAGCAGGTACAGAATCCACCTGCAGTGCAGGAGATGGCAGGAGACACAGGTCCGATCCCTGGTCTGGGGAACTGAGATTCGCACATGCCATGTGCTTAGTCGCTCAGTCGTGTCCAACTCTCTGCAACCCCGTGCACTGTAGCCCCGCCAGGCTCCTCTGTCTATGGGATTCTCCAGGCAAGAATACTGGAGTGGGTTGCCATGCCCTCCTCCAGGGGATCTTCCTAACCCAAAGATCCGAACCTAGGTCTCCCACATTGCAAGCAGATTCTTTATACCATCTAAGTTTGAAGAAACAAAATTTTAAGAAGGCATAAAAATATGGCCATCCCTGATGGCTCAGTCGTAAAGAATCTGCCTGCCAGTGCAGGAGATGTGGGTTTGATCCCTGGAATGGGAAAATCCCCTGGAGAAGGAAATGGCACCCAGTCCAGTATTCTTGTCTGGAAAATCCCATGGACTGAGGAGCCTGGCAGGCTGTACTCCTTGGTGTCACAAAGAGTCAGAGACAAGTGAGTGACTGAGCACACACAACAATAATACATTAACCCAGTCTTGTTTTTTTCTTTTTACAATTCAGTAGTTTTAGTTATTCACAAAGTTGTGTGACCATCACCACTGATTTATCACCCTGAAAAGAAATTGTTAACCATTAAGGAGTTACTATTCCCCTTTCCCATTGCGCCTTGCCCTGAACAACCACAGATTTACTTTCTGTCTCTACACCTTTGCCTATTCTGGACATTTTGGATAAACGGAATGATAGAATATGTGGCTTTTTGTGTCTGGCTTTCACTTTCAAGGTTCATCCAGTGTGTAGATTGAATAAATACCTATTCCTTTTTATAACTGAGTAATATTCCATTACCTGGATAGACAACATTTTATTTATCTACTCATCAATTTGATGGACATTTGGTTTTTTTTTTTTTTTTTCCTGCCTTTTGGGTATTTTGAATAACATTGCTGTGAACATTCATATACAAGTTTTTGATAACTGAGTCTTATGACAAACTATTGCTATCAATTATGTATTTTTTAGCCTTTTTTCTGCATTCATATACACATATAGAAATAGAAAGGTTCATATGGTAGAGAGGCTGAGCGTTTACTGAAATTGTTTTTTAAACCACTGTAATGGTACCACACTAAATAATTAAAGTGTTTGTCACCTTTTTCTTTTTCCACTTTAGAAAACAAGTCTAGTAATCTTTACTGTATTTTATGGAAGGCTTCCTAAATTTGGTGCCATACCTGGATGTGGGCCAAGCCAATCTCTTGTCTGTCTTTCCAGTTTTAGTATGTTGTGACAGAAGCAATGCCATGATCCTCTTGTGTGGATGAAATGTATTTTAAAGATGAGGGATTTTTTTCTTTATAAAAAAATAATATGGTTTCATCTCCTGATGAATGCTTTTGAAAACTTCTAGCTTCTAAGGTGCCTTTTCATTTAGGCACATACACACAGATAATAGCAAGATTTTCCTTTCCAGAATGACAACCAAAAGATAGGCCACCTTTCCTTCTTTAATTTTTTTTTTTAAAGCATTTCAGAGTGTTTGTTCAGAACTATATAATGGCATTTACGATGTGCCAGGCATTGGTTAAGTTCCTGGAGATGTTGTGGTGACTAGGTACCCACCTGTCCTCCAGGCCCTTACAGTGTAGCTGGAGCACAAATATGTAAGAAGCAGTTATGATACAATGAAGAGTGCCAGGTGCCCTGACACTTCCTCTGCCCAGCAGCCATCAGAGTCAGGGTTGAAGAGAGCTGACGTTGCTGGAAAAATTACAGAGCCTTCTGTGCTAACAAGGAAACAAATGATTAGGGACATAGGAGTCATGGACTTTTAAAGCTTGAGATAAATAATTTCTCCTATGACAGAAGAAATAATAATTACTCGTTTGATGGAAGAAAGTTTTTTTTTTGTTTTGTGTGTTAGTTCTGGGGGTTTTCCTAGGTTAACTTGCCTTTTTTGAAAAGATAATTTTGTTGTATTTATTTGGCTGCTTTAGGCTGAGCGACTTCCCTTTCACTTTTCACTTTCATGCATTGGAGAAGGAAATGGCAACCCACTCCAATGTTCTTGCCTGGAGAATCCCAGGGACGGGGGAGCCTGGTGGGCTCCGTCTGTGGGGTCGCACAGAGTCGGACGCGACTGAACGACTCAGCAGCAGCAGCAGCAGCAGGTCTTAGTTGCAGCATGTGGGACCTTTAGTTGAAGCGTGTGGTATCTAGTTCCTTGACCAGGGATTGGACCCGGGCATGCTGCATTGGGATCTCGGAGCCCTAGCCACCAAGGAACTCCCATAATTTTCCTTGTTTTCTTTTATGAGTCAGTAAATAAGGAAGAGCAGGTTTACTTACTACACCAAGCATCCTTAAAGACCTAAGGAATCGAATGTCAGTGATCCAATAGTCCTTTCTGTTCTCAACCCATGTGACTGTGATTGCCTTTCTGAATATTCTCTTTTTTCCCATAGAAGTAATAACATATTTGTATGAAATGTTGTGCTGTTTTATAATGAAAATCACTTGTCGTGTTTAATACCATTTCATCCCTAAAAGAAAAGACTTACGAGATGTAACGTTTATTAAGAGACATTGAAGAGTGTAAGAACTGAGCAGTTAATAAATCGTCTGTTTGTGTATGTCACAGGCTGCGAAACGGGAGCTTGAAAGGCAAAGACAGCTTGAATGGGAACGGAATCGAAGACAAGAACTATTAAATCAAAGAAACAAAGAACAAGAAGACATAGTTGTACTGAAAGCAAAGAAAAAGACTTTGGAATTTGAATTAGAAGCTCTAGTGAGTAGTTTGATTGTGCTTTGGGAACCCACTTGCATTGAATTGTTAGATGCTAATGATTCTTATTATTTTTCACTTGTTAAAGAATGATAAAAAACATCAATTAGAAGGAAAACTTCAGGATATCAGATGTCGACTGACAACCCAAAGGCAAGAAATTGAGAGCACAAACAAATCTAGAGAGTTGAGAATTGCAGAAATCACCCACCTACAACAGCAATTACAGGTGAGAAAATATGTCCCTTAAAAGCCTTTTGGCTTCCTTTCTTTGATTCACTTCATTCACTTATTCACGCACAAGCATCCAGCAGGCCAAGATGAAGCAGACAGGGTACTTGCCTGAAAGTACTTGTTGCTCAGTTGCTAAGTCGTGTCTGACTCTGTGACCCCATGGACTGCAGCACCCAGGCTTCGCTGTCCTTCACTATCTCCCAGAATTTGCTCAGACTCATGTCCATTGAGTTGGTGATGCCGTCCAATCAGCTCATCCTCTGAAAGTAGGCTGTCTGGTAATTCAGCACACTTGCTGGGACTGCTGCATGCCAACTCAGTGCAAGCACCGGTAAGCACTGAGGATCCAGCAGTGGATAGCAGAGACAAACCCTGCCCTCATGGAGCTTACCTTCTGTCTGCAGGGTAGACAAGGACTCAGGAAATAAGACTAGCATGTTCTCTATTAGAAGAGGGAAAGTTGCTCTGGAGAGTGAGTAGGGAAGAGAGTCTCCAGTAGAGAGGCCTGTGATTTTAAGTAATGTGGTCAGGTCAGGCATCTCTGTGAGTATGATGTTGGGGCAAAGACTTGAAAGAGGTGAATGGCTGAGCCAGATGGACATCTAGCAGAGCAAGTTCTAGGTAGGGCAACAGTTGTGCAGAAGAACTAAGGCTATAAGCTGGTCTCTGGGATGCCAGTTACAGCAAGGAGACAGCTATGGTTGGAGCAGCTGGGGGCTGGATCATGCAGGACCTGTAGTCTACTCCTGGGACTTTGGCTTTACCATGATAACCACAATAAAGAAGTGCAATTAAGTATATCAGGAGGAGTTCCAGAGATACGTGTATAGAGAATAGTTGGAGACACAATGGAGTACTCTAAGCAGTTCTGCTTTTATTTTATTACCTATTCAGCTTTCACCACCAAGTTGTTAAAATTTCATCTGGTTTGGTTTCAAGTGTTGAGTTAGAGGGGGTATCCAATTCATGTAGATACTGTTCTGCATACCATCCTAAAAGGTGATCAGTTTTGGACACCGTGACTTTAATTTCAGCTTCTTTTTCTCAGCCTGACAGTTTTGAGATTTATCCATATTTTTGAGTGAATCAGTCCTTTGTTCCATTTCATCAGTTCAGTCAGTTCAGTCACTCAATTTTGTCCAACTCTTTTTGTGACCCCATCCCTATCCATCACCAATTCCCGGAGCTTGCTCAGACTCATGTCCATCAAGTCAGTGACACCATCCAACTATCTCACGCTGTCGTCCCCATCTCCTCCTTTACCAGTGAGTCAATTCTTCGCATCAGGTGGCCAAAGTATTGAACTTCAGCTTCAACCTCAGTCCTTCCAATGACTATTCACGACTGATTTCCTTTAGGATTGACTGGTTTGATCTTGCAGTCCAAGGGACCCTCAAAAGTCTTCTCCAACACCACAGTTCAAAAGCATCAATTCTTTGGCATTCAGCTTTCTTTATAGTCCATCTCTCACATTCATACATGACTACTGGAAAAAGCAGAGCTTTGACTAGGTGGAAAATTTGGCATTACTTTGTTGGCAAAGTAATGTCTCTCTCCTTTTTAATATGCTGTCTAGGTTGGTCATAGCTTTTCTTCCTTTTCATCACTGAGTAGTATTTCCTTATTTATCCCATCACCTGCTGAGGGACATTTAGGTTTTTTCCAGTTTTGGACTTTATAACTAAAGCTGCAGTGAGTATTTACTTATATTTCTTTATGTGGAAATATATTTTATTTCTCTTGGTTAAATTTTAGGAGGGGAATTACTGTCATATAAGTATGTGCTTAGCCATGTCAGAGTCTATCAAACTGTTTCTACAGTGGTTGTGTCATTTCACATTCTCACCAGCGGTGCACCAGCCCTTCAGCTGCTCCTCACTGTCGCCAACACTCCCTTTTGTCATTGTTTTTAGTGTCTCTGGTGGGTGGGCAACAATGTCTCATGTAACTTTAATCTGCATCTCCCTGAAGGCTGAATGCTGTTGGCTGTTGGTTCTTATGTGTATTAGTGTGCATCTTCTGTATGTGTTTTGTGAACAAATCTTTAACTCATCCTTTATTGGGTTGCTTATCTTATTATCAGAGTTCTTTATATAGTCTTATAAGAAGTCCTTTGTCAGATAAGTGTTTTGCAAATATTTTCACCTAGTCTCTGGCTTGCCTTTTCATTTTTGTAATGGTGTTTCTTAAAGGGCAGGTGTTTTAACTTTTAAAGTTCAATTTATTTTTTCTTTTACAGTTTTTTATGTTCTATCCAAGAAAGCTTTGACTATCCCAAGATTGAAGATGTTTTTCCCTTATGTTTTCTTCCAGAAGTTTTATACTTTTATCTAACATACTTAGTTCTGTGATCCAGTTTTGATTGATTTTTATGTTAAGTGCAAGGTAAGGTAATGAGAGTCACTTTTTTCCATACCAACACCCACTTTGTTCTATCAATGTTTATTAAAAACCTTAGTAGTTTGTTGATAGTCAGCTGACCACATTTGTAAAAATCTTTCCTAGACTCTCTTTTGTTCCGCTGATCTACATCTGTCCTTTTACCACTATTTCCCTCTGTTGACCTGCAACTGTGGAGATTTTAAAGTGTTTTTTCCTCCTTTATTTTATTAATATGGTGCTTTACATTGATTAAAATTTGAATGTTAAACCAACTTTCCATTCTTGGGGTAAACTGCCCTTCAGTTCAGTCAGTTTAGTTGCTCAGTCGTGTCTGACTCTTTGCGACCCCATGGACTGCAGCACACCAGGTCTCCCTGTCCATCACCAACTCCCAGAGTTTACTCAAATTCACGTCCATTGAGTTGGTGATGCCATCCAACCATCTCGTCCTCTGTTGTCCCCTTCTTCTCCCGCCTTCAATCTTTCCCAGCATCAGGGTCTTTTCCAATGAGTCAGTTCTTTGCATCAGGTGGCCAAAGTATTGGAGTTTCAGCTTCAACATCAGTCCTTCCAATGAACACTCAGGACTAATTTCCTTTAGGATTAACTGGTTATGTCTCCTTGCAGTTCAAGGTCCTCTCAAGAGTCTTCTCCAACACCACAGTTCAAAAGCATCAATTCTTCTGCACTCAGCTTTCTTTATAGTCCAACTCTCACATCTATACGTGACTACTGGAAAAACCATAGCCTTGACTAGACGGACCTTTGTTGACAAAGTAATGGCTCTTTTTTTTCAGTATGCTGTCTAGGTTGGTCATAACTTTTCTTCCAAGGAGTAAGTGTCTTTTAAATTCATGGCTCAAGTCACCATCCACAGTGATTTTGGAGCCCCCAAAAATAAAGTTTCCCCCTCAGTCAGTCTCTCCCATTAGGAAACTTCCATAAGCCTCTTATCCTTCTCCATCAGAGGGCACACAGACTGAAAACCACAATCACAGAAAACTAATCAATCTAATCACATGGACCACAGCCTGTCTAACTCAATGAAACTGCCCTTAGTCATGGTATATTATTGTTTTAAAAATTATTGTTTAGATCAACTTATTATTATTATGAGTTTTTTTATTTAAATTCATAGGGAATATTAGTTTCATTTCTCATAATGTCCTCATCTACCTTTGGTATCAGGGTAATAAGGAAGTAAATAAGGTATATTCTTTTTTATTTTCTAAGAATTATATGAAATGGTAGTCCTCCCTTGATATCCATGGTGCCCTGGTTCCAAGCTAACTGAGGATACCAAAATCCATGGATGCTCAAGTTCTTTATGTAAAACGGATAGTATGATAGTCCCTTTGTGTCTGCATATTTGAATGGAAATTTGATCTTAGACTTGCTGAATCCAGATGGACTGGATGTTAGACTGTCTGTGGTGGTAGCTACTGTTTATTGAAGGCCTGGCATGTGAAGACCTTAATGTGAATATTAAATAGAATTCCACAATACCCTAGTAAGGGCAGTATCATTACTCTCATAAGTGGGAAAGTGAAGATTCTAGAAGGGAATATTCTGTTTCAGAATCAGTTTCTAGCTGGGCAACAAGAATCCAAATTTAACCCAGTTTATGTTACTTCAAAACTTTCCTTCTTAACTTGACACCACCCTGCCTCCTTAGCTAACCCTTTCAGCTTCTCTCTTAAAATCCTGTATGAAAGTATGAAAGTGTTAGTTTTTCAGTTGCATCCGACTCTTTGCGACCCTATGGACTGTAGCCTATCGTGCTCCTCTGTCCATGGGATTCTCTGGGCAAGAATAATGGAGTGGGTAGCCATTCCCTTCTCCAGGGGATCTTCCTGACCCAGGGATTGGACCCGAGTCTCCTGCATTGCAGGCAGATTCTTTACCATCTGACCCACCAGGGAAGATTAAAACCCTATATATTTCTTAAAAACTTTGTCTTGCCACCTTTCATAGTTATCAGACTCCAGTCTCAGTGCAGTTGGTCCACCTGTGCAGATTCAACCAACCCTAGGATTCAGAGTGCCAGTCATACTTAGCTATTCTATGTAAGGAACTTGAACGTCCTTGGGTTTTTTTATTGTGGAGATCCTGAAACCAGTACTTCATGGATACTGAGGGATTACTGTTTCTTGCTTAAATTTTTGGTGGCATTCACTAGTGAAGCCTTATGACCTGGACATTTCATTGTGGTAGGATTTATAATTGCAAAATTTGTTTAGTAGATACAGGGCTATTCCAGTTTTCTATTTGTGCTGTATTCTCTTTTGATAATTTGTATCTTTCAGTGAATGTGTCTGTTTCATCTAAGTTAACAAATTTATTTGTATAAAATTGTTTACTATATTCTCTTATTCTTTGCAAGTCTGTAGCGTCTGTAGTGATGTTACATCCTGATGTTGAAAATTTGTGTCATTTACCTCCCATTTCTACTCCTCCTCTCCTCTTTGTTCTCTCCCTTCTCTTCCACCTCCCTCTTTTCTCCAACAGTCTAGCTGGGAACTAATTGGCTTTATTGATGTTTCTTAAATAAATAGTTTTATTTTATTGTTTTTTTCTCTATGGTATCTCTGTTTTCTATTTCATTTACTTTGGCTCCTTATTATTTTCTTCCGTTTACTTATTTTGGGTTTAATTTGCTTCTATCTAGCCTATTAAGAAGAGCTTAGATTATTGAATTTGGAACTTTCTTGATTTCTGATAATATATAAACATGTTAAGCTGTAAATTACCTTCCAAGCATCATCATAGCCATATTACACAAATTTTAACATGTTGTATTTTTATATTCATTCCATTCAGAACCTGTTTTTGATTTCCTTTGTCATTTCTTTGAAGGGTTATTTAGAATTATGCAGTTTAGTTTCCAAATACTTGGATTTCTTTTTTCTGAGCTGTCTGATTGATTTCTGGTTTATTTATGGTATAATCTGTGAGCACAGTCTGTGTGATTTTAATCCTTTTAAGTTTATTGAGACTTATGTTATGGCTCAGCATGTGATCTGTCTTGGTGAATGTTCCATGTACTCTGTTGAAGCTGAGTAGGGTGTCCCCCAAATGTAAGTTGATCAAGTTGGTTCTTAGTGTTGTTCATATCTTCAGTGTCCTTCCTCATTATCACAGAAATCCTAATTAATTTGATATTTGAAATATTAGCATATGACATATAATGTAAATAGTATCAGAAGTTCACTGCTAGAAATTATTTGAAAATATTTTAAAATGCATGCACAAATACGATCTTTTCTATGTTAACTCTCTGTGTCTTTCACTAACTATTAATGAGAAGTTTCATAAAATATGCCCTTAGAAAATTTAGGACCAAAAACCATAGGTTTATTTATTATCTCTGAATGCTGTGTATCCATACATATGTTTATGATTGATGCTTAGTGTGTTTAGTTATTGAAAATAAAATACAAATCAAGGTTCCTGAAAAAGCAGTGAAGTTAAAAATAATGCATGGTTTGAAGAAAGTCAGGTACATAGTAGGCAATGATATATTGGTTTTCTTTCTTTATAAGTATTAGCAGATTCTTGCTATGCAAATGATTCAAGTACCCCTTCATACTGATTTGACCTATTTTTAGAAAGTTAGATTGTACATTTAGAAGTAATGTTGGGACTTCCCCGGTGGTCCACTGGTTAAGATTTCGTGTCTCAGTGATTTCGAGCCGGGCTTCATCTTGATACTTCCTTGTTTGCCCTGGTTCAGGAAAGAAAATTGGGGATTGGTCAGAGACGTGGCCTTGGTTTAGTGGGGCGAATAAGAGGAGGAGCCCAGTTGGCTATGCTTTTTTGGGAAAATGTTCTGATTTGTGTATTCTGTTCTGTCTAAATTTGATGGGATTGGGGAGAGTACTTTTGTTTGTGTGAATTATTCATGTGAGAAGATGCTTCCAAATGTTCTCCACTGAGCTATATCGCCCTACGGTTGGGATGTATAGTACACAAAGATTTCTTACATACAAGCCAGTCGGTATCTAAAGGTGGTTGTTCCAGAAAGGACTGGTTTTTAGCCTCAGGTGAAAATTTTTCATGAAGACATTTTTACTTTTCAAATGAAAAGTTAATACATAGAGATTTATTTTTCTTAAGTCAGAGTAAAAATGAAAGTCAAATACATGCGTGCATGCATGCTAAGTCACTTCAGTCATATCTGACTCTTCGCGACCTCATGGACTGTTGCCCTCCAGACTCCTCTGTCCATGGGATTCTCCAGGCAAGAATACTTGAGTAGCTGCCATACCCTCCTCCAGGGGATCTTCCCAACCTAGAGATCGAACCTGGGTTTGCATTGCAGGCAAATTCTTTACCACTGAGCCACTCGGGAAGCCCCCAAAGTCAAATATTCCTTAATAAAGGCTATAAAAGCTGTCTTTTTTCCTTATATATGTAGAAACTACATTGAATAATTTAAGCTGAACTTAGGCAAATACAATTGATTCTCAAGTCACCCATGAAAATGCCTCACAGTCCTGTACAATATGGTTTAGCTTTTATCTATGTCGGTTAAAAAATAGTCGATTCAAGATTTCTGTGCAGCTGTTTAAAACTGTGGCTTTATCCTCAGCTCCATATGGTGGAGCCACATATGGCGGCTAAGATTCTAATTATTAAAGTCCTGGTTTGAATTCTGTTTCCGACTTCAGGTGTGTGGTCACCCTCAGTTCAGCCCTATTAAGGATCAAAGTTCCTGACAGAACAGTTCCTGGTTAAACTACTGAGTCAGTTTACAAATATCAGGGTAACTGCATTTGTATTTGATCCTAGTGCAATTTGAGAGATCATTCCTTTCCCTTTTCTCTGCTGAGTTGTACTTGTGGTTCACTTTTAAAAGCTTATAAATAGGCAGTAAGTCAATAAAAATGTAAGAAATATCAAGGGAGCTATAACTGTCTTATTTAAACTTTATTTCAGTGAAAAGCATTTGGCAAACAGTTAATTTCTTGGCAAGAAAACAACAACCCTGACTAGTGATTAAATGCAGTTTCGCTGTAGTCGATTTGGGATGAGGTTAGGAGAATCTTTGAAGGAGCAGAAAATTGACCTCTGCCTGCCAGGACTTTGGATCTAAACATGGTAGTTTTCTCCACCATTCATTGCTGCATTCTCTTTCTCTCCTAGGAGTCCCAGCAAATGCTTGGAAGACTTATTCCAGAAAAACAGATACTCAATGACCAATTGAAACAAGTTCAGCAAAACAGTTTGCACAGTAGGTGTTTTCTTTTTAAAGTTGACATTTTCCTTCCTCACAGGCAAGAAATGAGAACCTGAAAAGCCGTTTTTCCTCACTGCCAGTTTGTTTTTCTTATCTCACCATGTTTTTCTAAAACAGGGGATTCACTTCTCACACTCAAAAGAGCCTTAGAAGCGAAAGAACTGGCTCGGCAGCAGCTACGAGACCAACTGGATGAAGTGGAGAAAGAAACTAGGTCAAAATTACAGGAGATTGATATTTTCAACAATCAGCTGAAGGTACCTATTCTGTGTGTGCCCACATGTATGTCTTACTTTGTTATTTTTTCTACGTGGCCAAGATGGTTAGTTGATATTTGACCTCCAGGCAGGAAAATTTATTCTGCTGGTTTGTCAGCCTTCATAAAAAGCCGTCACATTTATAGATGAACATTAAACAATCTGAGTTGAATTTTTGTCCTTTAAAAAATAAAAATGAATCTGGCCTCTTTAAATAAAGGGCTGAGTAAGTGGCCCCGACTTGACATCTGTCTTTCACATGAATGCATTTTTGCACATCTTCATCCTTCTGTCTGTTGAGAACGCCATCAAGTTGAATTGCCAAAAGCTGGGCTCCAAAAGCTGCATCTTTCTTATGTTCTTTGAAGAAGATTGAAAAGGAACTGTTTTCTCTTTGAAAGCTAAGAATTTTTTTCGCCAATTCTTACCTTCAGGATTGTCCTTGAATATAAATAGATCCTTGTTTTGTGACCTCACACTTTAAAATATTATGGATTAGTGGAGTAATTACCTTTGTCTCTGTGGTGGAAGTGGTGCATGGTTTTGTTAAATTTTCTCAGTGTAACAGGAAAATTCCAAAGCTCCCAGGGGAGGTACCGGTGGTGAAATCACAGCCTTTTTCTGATTTGGTGCTTTTGGTTTAACGTGACAGCTTTATAATTAAGAGTGATTATTATCCTGTAGTAAAATATCTTGAAATACAAGCAGCTTATTTCCTATTAACAGCAATCACATACTTTAGATTTAAGTAGATATTAAAGTTTTTAATCAGTTATGTTCTTTTAAAAAGTTGGATTTTACACTTTTTTTTCCCCCCCTCAAGTATTTTCTGTTTCCAACCTAAAATCCTTTATACTTGCTTCTGGCCAGTTTAGCTTCTGATACTTAGGAAAGGTTTAAGTACTTTTCTTCATTATTCTGTTCTTCATTATTAGAAATACAAAAACAAATTTGAAAGCATATTTGAGATTTTTAGTTGACTTTAAAATTTTGATTCTAGGCCAGCTTGTCTAGACATTTGAGTTTGAGGTATTTGTACTGTTTTTCAGAGTAATAAGTAATGAGGTTTTCACAATTATACAATTCCAGGAAGATGATCTTAGGGGAAGTATTATTTGAGCCAATTTACCTTTGTGAGTTTTTTTAAAATATTGCTTTCATGCTTACACTGAATATGTTTGTATATGTGTGTATGTGCACTCTATATATTTTCTGTATGTGTCCATATATGATTATGTGTCATATAAGTATTGGAATTACAGCTGTCAGTTCTCCTTCTCTAGAATAAATAGAAACACTGACATTACCTCTCATTATTACTTGTCACTATTACCAGCAATCCTTTTTCATAGTCTCTTGGAATATAAACTTAAGTATTCAGGTGTCTTCTGACCCAGGCAGTACTCCAGATTTATGCCTTACTCTTAAATTTCCTTTCTCTAAAAGTTTGGCCCAAAGCAAGGTTCACATGTCAGAAGATGGCCTCTGGTCGGTGGATTTGATAATGCCTAGATAACTTACAGATTATTTTTGCTGTTGTACTGTTGTCATTGCTAAAGAGAACACCCTGCAGATGTGATGTGAGTCAGTCTCACTGTTTAGTTGACTAATGCTGACTTCAGTAGCAAGAGAGTTTTTAGACCTTTATTCTACTGGCCCTTTTTCCAAATATGTGTGTTTATCACTAGTTGTGACTGACTCTTTGTGACCCCATGGACTGTAGCCCACCAGCCTCCTCTATCCATGGACTTCTCCAGGCAAGAATACTGCTATGAGTCACCATTTCCTTCTCCAAGGGATCTTTCCAACCCAGGGATCGAACCTGGGTCTCCCACACTGCAGGCACATTCTTTACTATTTGAGCCACCAGGGAAACCCGAATATGCTTGTTTTTAAATATTTCTTTCTGTTGTAACTTTTAGTTTTCCATTATTACTTTAAATTTAAGTCAGTGTGGAGAGTAAAAAAAAATCACAAGTCAGTATGTAGCTACATTGTTTTATTATTTAAAACAAAAGTTTGGAGGACTTAGTGACCATATTATGTTTCTGACAGTTGTTATTTCTAGTATTCCTCTCCAGCCTGGTAAGATCAAAACAGAAACAGGTACACTGAAGATCAAAAGATTTATAATTTGAAGGGAACAATTCCTGAGGCTGTAGCCCTTTGCCTGGCAAAGAAATAAAGCCACTCTTTCCTTCTTTTGCAAAAAAAGAAAAAAGATGTATAATTTGATTGAGACAGCTCAGAGGCAGATTTAAGATTTTAGCCTCTTGAGTATCTCCTGTCTGTTTTCTTTGTTATAATCACATTGGCGAATGTGAAGCTTTTTTCTTTTTCTTTTTTCTTTAGAGCTTATTCACTTTGTTGTTGGTGTTGAGTCACTAAGTCGTGTCTGACTCTTTTGTGATCCCATGCACTGTCATCCTCTGGGCTGCTTTGTCCATGGGATTTCCTAGGCAAGAATACTGGAGTGGGTTGCTGTTTTCTTCTCCAGGGGAATTTCCCGACTCAGGGATCGGATCTGTGTCTCTTGCACTGACAGGCGAATTTGTTACCACTAGCAATTATAATTTCTCCTAAGATGAGACGAATGAGGCGAGCCAGCACTCTGACCCTTTGGGATTTCTTCCGTGTGTCCTCCGCAGCATCCTCGCTAACGTTGGCAAAAAGTACTTCTACCTTGCCAAAACACTTCAACTGTCCAGTAATTCCACACATCAGGTTTGATGGTATGAATTTGGTCCATACTAAACCTTCCTCTCCCTAGAGGAAACCAGCCTAGAGAGTATAAAAAAGAAATTAGGACTTCAGATCAGATCAGATCAGTCGCTCAGTCATGTCCGACTCTGCGACCCCATGATCACGGCACGCCAGGCCTCCCTGTCCATCATCAACTCCCAGAGTTCACTCAGACTCACATCCATCGAGTCAGTGATGCTATCCAGCCATCTCATCCTCCGTCATCCCCTTCTCCTCCTGCCCCCAATCCCTCCCAGCATCAGAGTCTTTTCCAATGAGTCAACTCTTCGCATGAGGTGGCCAAAGTACTGGAGTTCCAGCGTTAGCATCATTCCTTCCAAAGATATCCCAGGGCTGATCTCCTTCAGAATGGACTGGTTGGATCTCCTTGCAGTCCAAGGGACTCTCAAGAGTCTTCTCCAACACCACAGTTCAAAAGCATCAATTCTTTGGTGCTCAGCTTTCTTCACAGTCCAACTCTCACATCCATACATGACCACAGGAAAAACCGTAGCCTTGACTAGACGAACCTTTGTTGGCAAAGTAATGTCTCTGCTTTTGAATATGCTATCTAGGTTGGTCATAACTTTCCTTCCAAGGAGTAAGTGTCTTTTGATTTCATGGCTGCAGTCACCATCTGCAGTGATTTTGGAGCCCCAAAAAATAAAGTCTGACACTGTTTCCACTGTTTCCCCATCTATTTCCCATGAAGTGGTGGGACCGGATGCCATGATCTTCGTTTTCTGAATGTTGAGCTTTAAGCCAACTTTTTCACTCTCCACTCTCACTTTCATCAAGAAGCTTTTGAGTTCCTCTTCACTTTCTGCCATAAGGGTGGTATCATCTGCATATGTGAGGTTATTGATATTTCTCCTGGCAATCTTGATTCCAGCTTGTGCTTCTTCCAGTCCAGCGTTTCTCATGATGTACTCTGCATATAAGGTAAATAAACAGGGTGACAATATACAGCCTTGACGAACTCCTTTTCCTATTTGGAACCAGTCTGTTGTTCCATGTCCAGTTCTAACTGTTGCTTCCTGACCTGCATACAAATTTCTCAAGAGGCAGATCAGGTGGTCTGGTATTCCCATCTCTTTCAGAATTTTCCACAGTTTATTGTGATGCACACCGTCAAAGGCTTTGGCATAGTCAATAAAGCAGAAATAGATGTTTTTCTGGCACTCTCTTGCTTTTTCCATGATCCAGCGGATGTTGGCAATTTGATCTCTGGTTCCTCTGCCTTTTCTAAAACCAGCTTGAACATCAGGAAGTTCATGGTTCACATATTGCTGAAGCCTGGCTTGGAGAATTTTGAACATTACTTTACTAGTGTGTGAGATGAGTGCAATTGTGCGGTGGTTTGAGCATTCTTTGGCATTGCCTTTCTTTGGGATTGGAATGAAAACTGACCTTTTCCAGTCCCATGGCCACTGCTGAGTTTTCCAAATTTGCTGGCATATTGAGTGCAGCACTTTCATAGCATCATCTTTCAGGATTTGGAATAGCTCAACTGGAATTCCATCACCTCCACTAGCTTTGTTCATAGTGATGCTTTCTAAGGCCCACTTGACTTCACATTCCAGGATGTCTGGCTCTAGGTCAGTGATCACACCATCGTGATTATCTGGGTCGTGAAGATCTTTTGTGTACAGTTCTTCTGTGTATTCTTGCCATCTCTTCTTAATATCTTCTGCTTCTGTTAGGTCCATACCATTTCTGTCCTTTATCGAGCTCATCTTTGAATGAAATGTTCCTTTGGTATCCCTGATTTTCTTGAAGAGATCCCTAGTCTTTCCCATTCTGTTGTTTTCCTCTATTTCTTTGTATTGATCACTGAGGAAGGCTTTCTTATCTCTCCTTGCTATTCTTTGGAACTCGGCATTCAGATGCTTATATCTTTCCTTTTCTCCTTTGCTTTTTGCTTCTCTTCTTTTCACAGCTATTTGTAAGGGCTCCCCAGACAGCCATTTTGCTTTTTTGCATTTCTTTTCTATGGGGATGGTCTTGATTCCTGTCTCCTGTACAATATCACGAACCTCATTCCATAGTTCATCAGGCACTCTCTATCAGATCTAGGCCCTTAAATCTATTTCTCACTTCCACTGTATAATCATAAGGGATTTGATTTAGGTCATACCTGAATGGTCTAGTGGTTTTCCCTACTTTCTTCAATTTAAGTCTGAATTTGGCAATAAGGAGTTTATGGTCTGAGCCACAGTCAGCTCCTGGTCTTGTTTTTGCTGACTGTATAGAGCTTCTCCATCTTTGGCTGCAAAGAATATAATCAATCTGATTTCGGTGTTGACCATCTGGTGATGTCCATGTGTAGAGTCTTCTCTTGTGTTGTTGGAAGAGGGTGTTTGTTATGACCAGTGCATTTTCTTGGCAAAACTCTATCAGTCTTTGCCCTGCTTCATTCCGTATTCCAAGGCCAAATTTGCCTGTTACTCCAGGTGTTTCTTGACTTCCTACTTTTGCATTCCAGTCCCCTATAATGAAAAGGACATCTTTTTTGGGTGTTAGTTCTAAAAGGTCTTGTAGGTCTTCATAGACCTGTTCAACTTCAGCTTCTTCAGCATTACTGGTTGGGGCATAGACTTGGATTACTGTGATATTGAATGGTTTGCCTTGGACACGAACAGAGATCGTTCTGTCGTTTTTGAGATTGCATCCAAGTACTGCATTTCAGACTCTTTTGTTGACCATGATGGCCACTCCATTTCTTCTGAGGGATTCCTGCCCGCAGTAGTAGATATAATGGTCATCTGAGTTAAATTCACCCATTCCAGTCCATTTCAGTTCGCTGATTCCTAGAATGTCGATGTTTACTCTCGCCATCTCTTGTTTGACCACTTCCAATTTGCCTTGATTCATGGACCTGACATTCCAGGTTCCTATGCAATATTGTTCTTTACAGCATCGGACCTTGCTTCTATCACCAGTCACATCCACAGTTGGGTATTCTTTTTGCTTTGGCTCCATCCCTTCATTCTTTCTGGAGTTATTTCTCCACTGATCTCCAGTAGCATATTGGGTACCTACTGACCTGGGGAGTTTCTCTTTCAGTATCCTATCATTTTGCCTTTTCATACTGTTCACGGGGTTCTCAAGGCAAGAATACTGAAGTGGTTTGCCATTCCCTTCTCCAGTGGACCACATTCTGCCAGATCTCTCCACCATGACCCACCCATCCTGGGTTGCCCCACTGGCATGGCTTAGTTTCATTGAGTTAGACAAGGCTGTGGTCCTAGTGTGATTAGATTGACTAGTTTTCTGTGAGTATGGTTTCAGTGTGTTAGGAAACTAACTAGGACTAAAAAACTAATTAGGACTTAGTTTTGTTTTATATTCCTATAAATTGTTCATCTACAGAAAGAAAGTTTAGTTCACCTGTTATCAACTAGTATGGTGACACTGGAGAAATACTTGTAGAGCATAGACTTTTAAAAGTAGTTCATCAAAGGGGACTTCCCTGGTCATCCAGTGGTTAAGACTGAGATTCCAGTGCAGGGAACTTGGGTTAGATCCATGGTCCGGGAACAAGGATGCCACGTGGTGTGGGGCATGGCCAAAAAAAGAAATCATTGATCAGAACATTAAAACCCGTATTCAATTTCTAGCCCCATAAATGAGGGTTCCATTTAGCAAAATCCAACTCTCACAGTTTCTTTGGTACAAAACTACAAATTTGGTACAAATTCACTTCTTTTGACGCACACTCATGTTCATGTCCCGTTCCTTAGCAATAAGGGCATGAAGGGAACAATAACATAGAGGTAAGCAATCTACCTGCCAATGCAGAAGGTGCGGTTTCTATCCCTGGGTCGGGAAGAAATCCCCTGGAGAGGAAAGTGGCAACCCACTCCAGTACTCTGTCTGGAAAACCCGTGGACAGAGAAGCCTGGGGGCCTACAGTCCATGGGGTCGCAGAGAGTGACTGAGCACAGCACATAGCACAGGGAACAATAGTACCCTGTTTTAGCTCAGATTCTCAAGCATAAGACTGTGTTCAGGAAGTGTAATTGTATTTAGTTTCTTGAATGAGAAAGGGTTTAGAGGGTAGATATGCTGTTTCCTTTTTCTTTCTATCTTTCTTTTTAATATGCCGTCTGGTTTAGTCCTGTCTGCCAGCTGTCTAGTTCAGATTCATTCTTTTGAGAATTGCTCCTTTTTTCTTCAGTTAAGCAAGAATTACATTTATGCCTACTCACTCAGTTTCTGATAACCAATGATGGAAGTACTCAAGTCATTAATTAAAGAGCAAATCAATTACTTTTACAGTTAAATTAATAGATATTTCAGATTGGTAGCAATCTAAAAATATAAACCATACTTACAGTTCTGGTCAAGAACTGGTCAGAGCTATGGATCATATGGCCTCTAGAATCGTGGACCTTTCCATTTCTATTTTACCTAATGGAAATTGAAGACTCATTTTTTTCCTCTTAGAAAAGACTACTTTTCCATGCGGGATTCCCAGGTGATGCTAGTGGTAAAGAATCTGCCTGCCAATGCAGGAGACACTAGTTGGATCCCTGGGTCAGGAAGATCCCCTGGAGAAGGAAATGGAAACCCACTCCAGTATGCTTGCCCGGAGAATCCCATGAACAGAGGAGCCTGGAGGGCTGCAGTCCGCAGGGCCAGAGTCAGACACGACTGAGCAACTGAGCATACATTTTTGCATCCTTTTGTAGTAGACAGCTACCTTATAGATATGATATTTATGTTTTCCAGAAATGATCCCAAGTCAGAAATGTCTTTGTGATTTATCACCCAAAATCAAGAATGACTTTAAAAAGGAAAAAGAATGAATAAACTTGGCTTTTGTAGGTCTATCAAGAAGGGAGGAAACGATGGCACTCTGACATTAAAGCTTTTATGCTCGAATTCCAACTGATAGCCTTTTATTTTTACTACCTTTTGTGTGAACAGTAAATTTCAGTGGACCAAATTTATCTATCAAATTTTCTGCTTTTAAAATGTATTCTATATGCAGTGACTTTTATCATGCTTAGGAATCAATAATTTCATATTCATGTTCTAGAAACCTCAATTTAAAAATTCAATTATCTTTGACTTTTCTCTTTTTATCTCATTTTGCAGGAAAATCAAGACAATTTTTTGGGGAATCTATTTGCCTTAAGGGCACATAGAATCATTCTGATCATTATTTTTCTTACCTACAGTGCTTAGCTGTAGGTGTAAAATTATGGTTCTAGCAAGTGTCAAATACCATTACAAATAGGAACTTTTTAGACAGCAGCACTTGACCTCACATTTCCTTTGGCAATGTTAGTAGTTACTGGCATAGGTTTCTTTGGCCCTTATAGGTTAACGTTCCATATTTTAATATCATCACTATGATACAGAACAGCAACATAAAGTGCAGCTTACTAGTTGTCAGGACTCTATTGTAAGCTAAAACAGAATCGACACAAAGCGTCTAGATGTTACGTTTTGTGCTGAAAAGTCGAGTCCTTGTTGGTCCCCGCTAGGCACTGTGTGCTGGCCGAGTTCTAGCATGAATGGTGTTTTTTCCAGTCAGTGGCGATGGAGGAGGCAGTGTTTCAGTGCCTGGCGGTTCTCCTGGGCAGCGTCATCCACTTTTAGACTTCTTTCTAAAGCTTTCCCTGCACTGCTCAGACAATGCACATCTTTCTCAAACTAAGGATGGTGAACCATCTCCAGCTCTGTGCTTCAGTTTCCCCCATGCAGATGAGTGCTCAGTGTCTAAATCAGCATTTACTGTGAGGTGCTAATAAGCCTTCTTTGTAAAAGTTAATCATGATAAATTAGTATAAATCATGGAGTATGAGTGAATCTTTCCTCTTGGAAAATTGTGTGTCTGTTGGTGTGGGTGTGTGATGGAAGCTCTGAACTACGAGATGGATAAGGTACTATATACTGTAGTCTTTATACCAAGCATATTTTAGATCATTGAATTTGCCATGTGGCTGCAAAAATTTGAAAGACCATACTTGGTCATTATTTGGGTCAATATGCATATTTTCAGCAGCAGATAGTATAGTCAGTATACTATTCCAAAAATGGATAATCTTTTATTTCTCAGAAAAATGTGAGTATTTAGGACTGATTCAGAGTTAAGAATTATGTTCCATAATATACTTGGGAAATCCAGGCTTTGTAAATTAGATACAAGATGCTATTAGAAATATAAACTCTGCCTATAATGCTACCAGTTCTAAAAATTGCTCCTAGGAACTGAATTGTTGTTGAGATGAGAATGCCAGTTATAGTAAATAAGGTTCTTGGCTTTACTGAGGCTTTTATGCTCTTGGTTTCAGACACTTGCTTTCAATGGCAGGCTCATTCATTATGAAGGCAGTGAAAGGCAAAATGTTTAGCAACCAGGGAAGAAAAGAAAAGAGCTGGAGAAGGAACTGCAGAACAGAATGAGATGTCAGGAAAAAAATGCATGTGCAGGGAAACAAGGACAGAAAGGAGAAGATCCAGAAAGGGGAGATCCAGAGACAGCAAGAGAAATCAGTGTGAATTCAAATAACCATGTTGTTTTCTCATATTAGTAGAGTAACGTTTGGCTGTTTTGTGGCTTGTTCAAGATCAAATTTTATTTTTACCTGTATGATCCTTTTGAAAAGACTTTTTTTGCATAGAAGTAATAATATGCTGTAACTCTCATTGAATGTACTTGTGATTATGGAGACTTCAGGCAGATTCCTTCAATGTAGAAAAGTAATTAAACACTCCCAAGACTCGAAATAATTAACAAACATTGTGTGTTAGCTTCTGTGCCATACCAGTAGGCTTGTTGCTTGGTTGGTTGAGGTTTTTAGTAGTAGTGGGGGGTTTTCTTTTGAGATTTTAAAAAAGTACTTAACAAAAGGAGTTCAGTTCAGTTCAGTTCAGTTGCTCAGTCGTGTCCGACTCTTTGCGACCCCATGAACCACAGCATGCCAGCCCTCCCTGTCCATCACCAACTCCCGGAGTTCAGTCAAACTCATGTGCATCAAGTCGGTGATGCCATCCAGCCATCTCATCCTCTGTTGTCCCCTTCTTCTCCTGCCCCAGTCCCTCCCAGCATCAGGGTCTTTTCCAATGAGTCAACTCTTTGCATGAGGTGGCCAAAGTATTGGAGTTTCAGCTTCAGCATCAGTCCTTCCAATGAACACCCAGGACTGGCCTCCTTTAGGATGGACCGGTTGGATCTCCTTGCATTCAAAGGGACTCGCAGGAGTCTTCTCCAACATCACAGTTCAAAAGCATCAATTCTTTGGCGCTCAGCTTTCTTCACAGTCCAACTCTCACATCCATCATAACCACTGGAAAAACCATAGCCTTGACTAGATGGACCTTTGTTGGCAAAGTAATATCTCTGCTTTTGAATATACTATCTAGTTTGGTCATAACTTTCCTTCCAAGGAGTAAGTGTCTTTTAATTTCATGGCTGCAGTCACCATCTGCAGTGATTTTGGAGCCCAAAAAAATAAAGTCTGACACTGTTTCCACTGTTTCCCCATCTATTTCCCATGAAGTGATGGGACCAGATGCCATGATCTTTGTTTTCTGAATGTTGAGCTTTAAGCCAACTTTGTCAGTCTCCTCTTTCACTTTCATCAAGAGGCTTTTTAGTTCCTCTTCACTTTCTGCCATAAGGGTGGTGTTATCTGCATATCTGAGGTTATTGATATTTCTCCCGGCAATCTTGATTCCAGCTTGTGCTTCTTCCAGCCCAGCATTTCTCATGATGTACTCTGCATAGAAATTAAATAAGCAGGGTGACAATATATAGCCTTGACGTACTCCTTTTCCTATTTGGAACCAGTCTGTTGTTCCATGTCCAGTTCTAACTGTTGCTTCCTGACCAGGGAGGGTAAAAAGACAACTTAAAAAATGTTTTCTTATTCTCTTCTTTAGCCAAACTCCTGACAATTAGATCCTTCAGACTGACATGCATTTTAAAATAAAGGCGTATTGCTTTATAGATAAAGCTGAGACATTTGGGGAAAACTCAGATTTTCAGGACAAAATAGAGTCAGTTTTCTCTTTCTGGGAGCGTAAGGATACCTAGCAAAGACTCTTGGGAGACGTGAGAGAGGATTCTTTGTTAGCTATATATCTACTGCAGAAAAGACAGGGTTTTCTATTAATAGCTCTTCTCTCCTTTTTTGTTTATCTGTCCTCTCATCCCTTTACAAACACACACACATGTACACACACACACACCCATTCATTCCTCTTCGACTCTCCCATGGCACTGTGATACACTGACTGCCAACTTGCGCCATGGGGAGCTGGACTTTCTGTTTGGTTGAATATTGACCACAGACTTAGAAATAATCTTTAAGCATGTTCTCAGAATTCAAATAACTAGTCTATTTATCTCTCTCTCTATATATTTCCAATCAATATTTTTTTTATATTCCTCCTGCTTTTCATGCATCAAGAATGAATACATTTTATAATTTTGCAGGAAATGGAATATCAGTTCATCTTGATTGGAGTAAAACTTCTGTTTTGAAATAGTGATATTTCTGATTTTTCCACACTGGTAGGAGTTCCTCAGTCTTCATGAGGTTTGTTGGTTGGCTTTCTTTACTGATTTTCCATTTGTTTTACAACCACTTAATTGGGATAAGTTACCATATTTTAAGACCCTGAATCCTTTTAAAAATTCTGAGTTTGTCTGCTACGCAGTGTCCTTAGGTGAGAAATAAAGTGGCGTTTATTTATGCAGAAACACGCCTACCTGAGCAATCTGTAAATCACCCCCAATGTTTGTATAGAAGCAGGACAGTTTACAAGGCTTTTTTTCCAGTGTGGAGTCATCTGTTTGCTCTTTGTAGCACCTTCCCTTTGCTGTAGGTGAGGCCTAGAAAAGGACCTGCCAATTGTACTCTCCCTTATCAAGCTGATTCCCAAGGACAGGGAAGGTCTGGAGGCTTTGAGTTTTTTGGCATGCACTGAAGTTTTCTGTGGAAGCCAGGAAAGACTCAGGCTGAGTTTCTTGGGTGGAGTGTGGAGAGAAAAATAAAAAGCACTTCTAGCTTTCTGTAAGTATTAGGTCTAGACAAAACAAACACCTGCAGTTTCTGATGCTGGTACCCAGATCAATTTCCTATGTGGTCCATTTAATATTAACACATAAATGATCGGGTGATTTTTGCAGAGACTAATGCCTGATGTAAGTGGATATTTGAAACATTTGTGGTGAGTGATGTTCGGATAACAAAAGATGTGTGACTACCTCTGTGGTCAATACATTGTTGACAG
Source organism: Bos indicus (assembly GCF_029378745.1). Taxonomy (NCBI): domain Eukaryota; kingdom Metazoa; phylum Chordata; class Mammalia; order Artiodactyla; family Bovidae; genus Bos; species Bos indicus. The sequence goes on along the minus strand of NC_091760.1, from coordinate 2,458,931 downwards.
TACCAAGATTGTTGTTAAGAAATGTGTCTTCCACAGTTTATGTTGATTTGTGGTATTCAGTTCATGACAGTGAAAGTGTTAGTCCCTTGGTTGTATCCCATTCTTCAAGACTCCATGCAAGTAGCCCGCCAGGCTCCTCTGTTCGTGGAATTCTCCTTGCAAGGATGCTAGAGTGGGTTGCCATGCTCTCCTCCAGGGTATCTTCCCAACCCAGAGATCGAACCCAGGTCTTCTGCATTGCAGGCAGATTCTTTACCATCTCAGCCACCAGGGAAGCCCATGAATTTCTACTAATTAACCAGTTGCTTTTGTCTTTCTGTTCCAAGAGATAGTCTGAGAAAAACAAACAAACAAACAAACAAACCAGAAGCAGGCTAATACTTCAAGAGTTAGATGACCAAATAGCAATGTATTTCCATAAATAGCTGGTCTTTCATAGACTCCATATTGCTACTTCATTTTCCCCCCTCTATTCACAAACTTTTGTGCAAAGTCATGTTTATGAAAAGAAATGCCATTCATATTGTGAAGGTAGATACTTCTCTATATTTCATGTAATGTCAGGTCACGTAATACATTTATTTTTGAGAGTCTAAGACTAAATGAAGGAGAAACAGTCACAGTTTTTTAATTCAGTGATTCTGTGCCACTTGCATATCAATAGGACAACTGTCTTTAGTGAACTTGAAATTGAGCCATGTTTCTCTGGGCAAAAAATTGGATCTTCTTGAGTATTCAATTTGTGAAGCATATTGCTTTTGAAATACTTTGGCTGTCTGCCACAGGATATCCAAAGATGTTTTTTGGTGCAAATATCTTCATTCCTTAGGGGAAATAAGTGACTTTTCCCCCTTAGTTGAAAGAAGAAAGAGGCAACCTGATTTTCATTTATCTTAACTAACACAAGACAATCGTTATTTGCCAGTCATTTGCTTATTGTGGTTTATATCTGTGCTTGATCCAACACCTCTTTGAGAATCTAATAAAAGCAGCTGTGTGCCTTCTCAGCAAGAAAGATGCCCATATACCCCAGTTTGCGTGCAGTCTTATAATGTTCACCAATCTAAAGCTCATTTATAGACACCGGATAAGAAACTCCTCTCTGTCTTCGGATTCTGGAGATATTACTGGTGAAAAGAAAAATCTTAATTTATATATACTACACATTTTATTGAAGTTTTCTTTTTCCCATATATTTGTTCATAGTTGGAACTTATTGAATGGCTAATCATTTCTTATTTATTAATAAAGTCTCCATACTTTATTAGGAGTTAATATTAGGCTATTGTTCACCATATCTAGTGTTAAACATACACCTTTGAGTAGAACACAGAAGAAAGATCCACTGAGTTGTACACATACAATGATATTGCTAGATGAATATCCAGCTAATAAATAAATATGTGATTATAGAAAAAACTGGTAGAAAGTAGGTTAATTTGAGGAAGAGCTACAAGTGAGGTATGAGTGTTGATTCATAGTAATTTCTGATTTGTTCTATTTATCTTAGTTATAATAGAGAAATAACTCTGACAAGATTTGGTAGAATTTACAAGGTCACTTACGCCAGGCTAATCGCCCAATAGCTGCTATGATTTGTGTGAGGATGTTTTTCTTAGCTGCTTTTCCCAGTAGTTTTCTCATTTCCTAAGTAAAGCAAGAATGTAATGACATGAGATCTGCCACCTGGAAAATGTTTTCCCAGAAAAAATTAAAAGGCAACTTGTAAAGTAAGAGTACTTACACTTGAGTTTCTGAAACAGTATTGAGAAAGAATGAATGATCAGGGCAGCTCTCTGCTCCCATGTGAAGGGACCCATTGCTCCTTGTCATGCCTGGAAAGGTGGGTCGTTGTTAGTTTTTAGTTCATATTTCTTCATTCTATAGGTTGCCTTCTCAGAAGAAGTTCAACTTTTAAGAATGTAATCAGCTTAGGAATCATACATTTTCTGCTTATTTTGGTTCATGCCTTCTTAAACTCTTAAGTCCAAGAAAAAGAGGAAGATCTAGAACAGCTTCCTATTCATAGCATCTTGATTTTCTTATATTTGATTGTGTATCTCAGCAGTATTTGACTCGGGTGAAGGAAATGACAGAAAAACTTCTCAATCTTCAAATCTGGATCATAAGATGTCAGAGCCTTCTGTTACCTAATTTGACATCTGTTATTTTATGGCTCCTGCAAACTCCATTGCATTGGAGGTGCTTGAAGTTGCAGCTTATTTAGACAGTTCCAAAGATAGGTTCAGCTTATCCTCTAATTCTCTTATACTCAAAATAAATGTGCTTTAAAATTTTTTTAAATATCTTCCTTCAAGTATTTGATACATTTAAAAATTGTTTTAAAATTGTCTCGTTAGAGTGGTTTTTCTCCTTTAAATTTATTTCTGATTGCTTTTCATTTTATAGTGCCTCATAATATGTTCCTAGCTTTGTTCCCATCTGTCAAGACTTTGTATTTGGTAATTGTTGATCCATAAATTAATAGATCTCCTATTACTAGAGCCCAGTATAGAAATGGGCCGTATAATTCTTTAGTAAAATGAAAAATCTTCATTTGTGCCTATGGTCTACCCTGTGCATTGGTACATCATGGCTGGAGTCCATCCTAATTGGCTATTGCTTATGTAGTGTTTACATGTTATTAAATATTCTGAATACCACTATGCCTAAAATACACTTTTCCTGAATGAAATAAGAACTTTTCTATTTTAATATACAGGCAATGGCACCCAAATCCAGTACTCTTGCTTGGAAAATCCCATGGATGGAGGAGCCTGGTGGGCTGCAGTCCATGGGGTCGCTGAGAGTTGGACACGACTGAGCGACTTCACTTTCACTTTTCACTTTCATGCATTGGAGAAGGAAATGGCAACCCACTCCAGTATTCTTGCCTGGAGAATCCCAGGGACGGGGGAGCCTGGTGGGCTGCCGTCTGTGGGGTCGCACAGAGTCGGACACGACTGAAGCGACTTAGCAGCAGCAGCAGCAGCAGCAGGTCCCTAAACATCAAACTAAAATGTTATTCCTCCTCTGTCATTTTTTACTCTTTTGTGTTTAATTTCAGCTCAGAATTATTTTGCTTACTGCTAACTGCTAAGTCACTTCAGTCGTGTCCGACTCTGTGCGACCCCACAGACGGCAGCCCAACAGGCTCCCCCGTCCCTGAGATTCTCCAGGCAAGAACACTGGAGTGGGCTGCCATTTCCTTCTCCAATGCATGAAAGTGAAAAGTGAAAGTGAAGTCACTCAGTCGTGTCCGACTCTTAGCGACCCCATGGACTGCAGCCCACCAGGCTCCTCCGTCCATGGGATTTTCCAGGCAAGAGTACTGGAGTGGGGTGCCATTGCCTTCTCCGATTTTGCTTACTAGTTATGCATTTTTTTTAGCTTATGCCGTAAAAATAAAATCATAAATAAAAGAGACATTGAGATAAATTTAGAATAAATTTTTATGGTGATGAACAGTATCTAAGAATTTAATAGATCTTAAAACTACAAAACAAACAAAAAAGAACCCTGAAGATCATCAACTCTGCTTCAGCTGCTGGCCCACATCAGGGACCTGAGAATAAAATCCTGTTATCTTCGTTCCCAGGCTTCCCTGGTGGCTCAGCGGTAAAGAATCTGCCTGGCAATGCAGGAGACACAGGTTTGATTCCTGGAGAAGTAAATGGCAACCCACTCCAGTACTCTTGCCTGGAAAATCCCATGGACAGAGGAGCCTGGCAGGCTACAGTTCATGGGGTTGCAAAGAATTCGAGATGACCTAGCTGCTGAGCGTGCACACCATAAATTATTTTTTCTGAACCTTTTTGAGAATTTTGTGTGATTGAAAATGAACTTTGAAAATAGGATAAATTTCTATTTTTCATCATCTTTTACCCTTCCTTTTAAAGGGTCTCAGCCACTGGGCCAGTGAGATGTCAGGCCATCCCTCTTTGTGTTCAGGTCAGGTCAGTTCAGTTCACTCACTCAGTTGTGTCTCTGACTCTTTGCGACCCCATGGACTGCAGCACACCAGGCCTCCCTGTCCATCACCAACTCCCGGAGCTTGCTCAAACTCATGTCCATTGAGTCAGTGATGCCAACCAACCCTCTCATCCTCTGTTATCCCCTTCTCCCGCCCTCAATCTTTCCCAGCATCAGGGTCTTTCCCAATGAGTCAGTTCTTCACATCAGGTGGCCCAAAGTATTGGAGCTTCAGCTTCAGCATCAGTCCTTCCAATGAATATTCAGGACTGATTTCCTTTAGGATTGACTGGTTGGATCTCCTTGCAGTCCAAGGGACTCTCAAAAGTCTTCTCCAACACCACAGTTCAAAAGCATCAATTCTTTGGCACTCAGCTTTCTTTATGGTTCAACTCCCACATTTGTACATGACTACTGGAAAAAGCAGAGCTTTGACTGCATGGACCTTAGTTGGCAAAGTAATGTCTCTGCTTTTTAATATGCTGTCTAGGTTGGTCATAGCTTTTCTTCCAAGGAACAAGCATCTTTTAATTTCATGGCTGCAGTCGCCATGTGCAGTGATTTTGGATCCCAAGAAAATAAAGTTTGTTACAGTTTCCATTGTTTCCCCATCTATTTGCCATGAAGTGATGGGACTAGATGCCATGATCTTTGTTTTTTGAATGTTGAGTTGTTTTTTTTTTTAGCAACATGGTTTTGCCAGAGTTTTATTCGGCAAACAGGATAGTATACCCTCAAGGTGTGATGGCACACCAACCTCAAAGGAAAGGCCTCAATCCATCTTGGCTTCCTCCTTTTATACATTTGTCTCCTGCCCCCAACCCCTTGAGTTTGCCCTATGCAAATTAGGCTGGCCAAGAAGGGGGCGTGTTTGTTTCACCTGAAGTTCTCACTATGGTCTGTGGATCTTCTTTTGTTCCACTTCTGTGGGCTTTTCTCTTTCTTTGTCTTTTAGCCACGCCATTTTGGACTCGTTTTGCCAATTCTAACTACCTAACATTGCCCCGTCAAGAGATGGGAGGCCCAGTTCTTTGGCAATAGGGGCATTGAGATCTCTCTGGCTACTCCCTGCTGAGCTGGGACAGCAAGGGGCATTGGGCCTCCCCCTATTAGTCTCAAGCCTCAGAGTCCTTTTAGCGGTGTCCATCTAAGCGTGATTGATATTTTCCGTGGTCGGGTGTAGTTTTATATATCTTTGTTGAACTGGCACTGCATGTTGTGTAGCTAGTTGACCTGGGCAGAGATGAAACGGGTTAGACAATTGATAATACATGGAGCAATCACAAGCAACATCAATATGGTGATGACAGGGATTAGTAGGGACACTGGTCAACTCCAAATCCCCCCTCGCTGGGAGAAGGATCCCCTAAAAAGAGATTGTAGCCACCCCGAGAACTCTCCAGCTTGTTCTTTGAGATCCCATAGGATCTGAATGTTTTTCTTGAGGACTGTAAGACTTTATTCAACTTGGCTGGAGGTATTTACCCAGAAACAACATTTCTCATTCAAGATGGCTCAAGTCCCTCCTTGTTTAGGGTTCAGGAGATCTATCTCCTGTCTGATTTGGAGTATAACCCCTGCCAAGCTGTGTTGGCTCATTAGACCTAGCCTGAGAAATCTTATCCCCAGAAACTTAATTTTGGGGGTGTTCATTAGAATGGCACTCATCTGTAGTCCTGAATAGGTATCTGAACTCTCCCAGGGGCTCACAGGTATATTGAGTGTCCTCTTCTGGTTTCTTCCATGGCTTGACTTGTCATGCCCTGGTACCTTGACTGCTGTGGGGGTAGAAAGTATTACAGTGGAGGGGCCCTTCCATGTGGGCTGCAGTTGAGCCTTTGGGGACCCATCTTTCCAGACTTTAATTTTGCACTCCAGGGAAGCCCTAAGGTAAACCCCCAGTCCTTGAATGTTGGGTTTTAAGCCAGCTTTTTCACTCTCCTCTTTCACTTTCATCAAGAGGCTCTTTAGTTCCTCTTTGCTTTCTGCCATAAGGGTGGTGTCATCTGCATATCTGAGGTTGTTGATATTTCGCCTGGCAACTGATTCCAGCTGTGCTTCATCCAGCCCAGCATTTCGCATGATGTACTCTGCATATAAGTTGAATAAGCAGGGTGACGATATACAGCTTCGTCATACTCCTTTCCCAATATGGAACCAGTCCGTGGTTCCATGTCTGGTTCTAACTATTGCTTCTTGACCTGCATACAGATTTCTTAGGAGGCAGGTAAGGTGCTCTGGTATTCCTATCTCTTGAAGAATTTTACACAGTTTGTTGTGATCCACACAGTCAAAGGCTTTGGCATAGTCAGTAAAGCAGAAGTAGATGTATTTCTGCAAGTCTCTTGCATTTTCTGTGATCCAGCAGTTGTTGGCAATTTAATCTCTGGTTCCTCTGCCGTTTCTAACTCCAGCCTGAACATCTCAAAGTTCTCTGTTCACGTACAGTTGAAGCCTAACTTGGCGAATTTTCAGCTTTATTTTGCTAGCATGTGAGATGAGTGCGATTGTGCAGTAGTTTGAACATTCTTTGGCATTGCCTTTCTTTGGGATTGGAATTAAAAATGGACCTTTTCCAGTCCTGTGGCTATTGCTGAGTTTTCCAAATTTGCTGGCTTATCAAGTGAAGCACTTTCACAGCATCATCTTTTAGGATTTGAAATAGCTCACCTGGAATTCTGTCACCTCCACTAGCTTTGTTCATAGTGATGCTTCTTAAGGCCCACTTGACTTCACATTCTAAGATGTCTGGTTCTAGGTGAGTGATTGCACACCATCATGGTTATCTGGGTCATTAAGACCTTTTTTGCATAGTTCTGTATATTCATGCCACCTCTTCTTAATATCTTCTGCTTCTGTGTGCTGACTTTTGGATTCCTCTCTTAGGACATAAAGAGTTTCAATTAATACTACTCCACTGCAGTTTTTCCTTTTCTCGTAGAGATATTAACTTGAACCAAGAGTGCAAACAACTCTTAACAGGAATTGATCCTTGTTTTCCACTTGTCTCTGAAATATCAAATCCCGAATATTAACCAGATTTTTCATTCATATGTTTAGAGATTACTATTTATGTTTGATTCAAGATCAGTTTTATATCCCATAGTACAGCCATGAGAAAGAAGATTAAAAATGGAATTCTTTTTTCCTGGTGCTGATTTTCTTCTCTTAGAACTGTACACAAAGCAAGACTTAATCATCACTTTCTAGTCTCCACTCTTGGCCTTCCATGGCCCCTCCATAGCTGAACTTGAGACCCAAGTTGCTGTTGTTGTTCTTTAGTCGCTAAGTCGTGTCTCTCTTTTGCAACCCCATGGGCTGTAGTTTGCCAGGCTCTTCTGTCCATGGGATTTCCCAGGCAAGAATACTGGGGTGGGTTGCCATTTCCTTCTCTACGTGATCTTTCTGGGACCAAACTTGTGTCTCCTGCATTGCAGGTGGATTCTTCACCACTGAGCCACTAGGGAAGCCCCCTGTCCCAGATACCCATCATAATTTGGAAGTCACATGCCCATGGCTGTTGCCCTAAGGAATATTGACCTTACAAAGTTGCATCTTCCTGCTCATCCTGCCTGGCTATTTCCTGACTCATCCGCCGGGTTCTCCACTGAAGCCCCTTCCTACTTTCTGTCCTTCTCCTTCTCTGGAGAGCCTCCTCCTCTTCATCCCTCCCTCCTCCCCTAGTACATGCTCCCCCTAACCTCCTGATCGCCAGTTACACTTTTTTCCCACATCCCATGGATCCCTTTTAGGACTTCTCCTTGTCACTTATGGTATACTGAATGCTTATACATACAGTTTAACTTTATCTTAAGAACAGTTTAGCTAGTGGGAAAAGGTTACCCTCACTCTAGGGCTTTTCTCTAGGAATAAATGCATTTTAACATTGATCTTCTCCAGAGAGTTCTGCCTTTGATGCCTGAGCTGTGAATTAACTCTAAAGGTAGAAATAAGGCCAGAAGAAACCTCCTCACATGGACTTACCTATGAGCAAAGCAAGAGAAGACAGTGCAGGTCTTCATTCTTAAATCGCACCAAATAGAGCCTGGGGCCACCGCCCCCCCCCCCCCCCCCCTGCCCCCAGCCTCATTGGACAGACCAGGAGGTCAACTAGAACTTTACTCATGGTTCTGCTGGACACTTGGGCATGTCTGATTTTTTTATTGACACAAGAAGAGATTTGGTGACTGAATCTGTTAGTGACCATTTGATTCCTATAGAATCAGAGGATTTTCCCTCACCAACAGGCATTTCTTTGTTCTTCATATTTTTGATTATTTCAGCTTCTGACTTGAATACTTTCTATATTATAACATACACTTTATTTTCACTAGCCTTCTGAGGAAATTACTGTTATTCCTGTGTTAGTGTCACATGAGGAAATCAGATCTAGAGGAATGGTCAAATTATAGGTTTTTACCTTCCATCTGACTACTGGTTTAGTTTGGGGCAGCTGACAACTTCACGGTTTTAGTAAAAGATGCTCTGGAAGATGTCTGATTTGAAGCAAAATAGACCCCAGGGGAAGACTCAAGGTTGTTGGGGAGAAGGATGTCCCTTTGTTTTAAAGCAGCGTGTCACAAGGAGGAGCCGAGGTTTTCATGGTTTGATGGAGGGAATGTGTGAAGAAATGTGTGTATCTTCAGAGCCGATGAAGGTTGGTGTTGATTATTATCAAAAGAATCTTAAGGTTCCGTTCATAGTCATCACCATTCTTAAAGTTGGTTGTGTTCTATTATTGTTGCTGTGTCTTGAGCAGTATAGTTTCTCTAATGTTCATCCCTCGTAAGCTCCTTCTAAAACACCTCATGGACGTGGTGCAGGGTATCATGGCTCCTAAAATAAGACCTCAAACAGCTTCTGGAGATCAGACATGTCAGTGTAGGGTGACTGTAGTTTTCCGGGTTAATGTCTTTGAAACCTGAAGCATTATCTCCTACGTGTTCAGGCTTCCCCATTATGAAATGTTGCATGCTGATAAACAGTAGAAATGTCTCCCAACACATGTTGCTACATGAACTGTTTCTTAATTATTTATAGGAACTTAGAGAAATACATAATAAGCAGCAGCTCCAGAAACAGAAGTCCATAGAGGCTGAACGACTGAAACAGAAGGAACAAGAACGAAAGATCCTGGAATTAGAAAAACAAAAAGAAGAAGCCCAAAGGTGAGTCTTTTCAGTGGATTGTGAACCCATCTGGAAGGAACTTTAGGTACTCACTACTCTTCGCTGAACTTCCCCAAGTTCTTACTGAACCAGAAAGAGCCCTCAGTTTTTAATGTGTGTGACTCAGTGGTAAAGAATCCACCTGCCAGTGCAGGAAATACAGGTTTGATCCCTGGATCGGGAAGATCCCCTGGAGAAGGAAGTGGCAACCCAGTCCAGTATTCTTGCCTGGGAAATCCCATGGACAGTGGAGCCTGGTGGACTGTAGTCCATGGGGTTGTAAAAGCATCAGACACAACTTAACAACTAAACACAAAACAAGCAAAAGCACATGTGCATGTAAATCTTTGCGTATATAAGTAACCTCTGAAGTTTTCGGTTGGTGCTCAGAGATCTCTCAGGTTGTGATTATGTAGATAAATGGAATTACACAAGGATTTGGGCCAATTGATATGCCTGTTTGCATGCCAATGACCAACATATGTTTCCAGTTCACAGCCTTTTAATAACAATAACCATCAGAGTCTTGGGTTTGAAATCAAAGTCCCTGATCTCACTGGCCGCACAGGGTTTCTCCAGAGGGGTGAATAGTGTACACCACCATCTTCCTTTTTTCAACAGCAAATGAAATTTGAGGTCAAAAGGAGAAAATTTGCTGTTGCTGCTGCTTAAGATCCAGACATATTTTTGTTAGTTTCTGTTTGAATATTTGTGTCTGTTTCTATCTGCTAGTAATATTTTGCATCTGGTAAATTACTAGTGAAATAGTAATTTTTGCACCTGGTGTTTTTGGTTTTGTTTTTACATGCCAGTGGGTAAGTAGGTAGGGTCTCAAACCAATTTAGAGGACTACTTTATGGTTTTCTTGGGGCTAGGTCTAGGATTATGCCCCTAGACCTATCCCCTTGGATGTGTTGATTAGCTCCATTCTTTTATCTATAAAGTTGATTATTTATATGTTCCACCAAAATTTTATATCCCTACAGAGTAGAAATAAAGATACAGTGTCATCATATGGAAAGTTTAAATTTTCTGTGTACAATTATATGATAAATAGTACCCAGAATTTAACTTCAGAAATTACATGATTATATACTTTATTTTATTTTTAATTTTTTATTGGAAGGTATTTGCTTTACAATATTGTGTTGGTTTCTACCATATATCAACATGAATCAGCCACAGGTATACACATGTCCCCTCCCTCCTGAGCGACCCCTGCATCTCCCACCCCAGCCACCCCTCTAGGTTGTCACAGAGCACTGGGGTGATCTCCCTGTGTCATATAGCAAATTCTCCCTGTTTTACATATGGTAATATCTGTTTTACATATGGTAATATGTATGTTTCCGTGATACTCTCTCAATTCCTCCCACCCTTTCTCTCCCTCACTGTGTCCACATGGTTCCCTTTGTTAGTGAAATATGTGAAGCAAATTTTATTGTGTTTTTTTTGTTGTGTTATGAATAACAATTAACATTCTTACCCCTCCAAAAAAATGTTTTGTATAGCATTCTTAAAAGATGTTTTGAAAATTGTAACTGAAATGCTTAAGATTTAAACTAACAAGAATTCTACTGCACTGAATCTTCATGATTATTCGAGTAGAAATAAATATAATATTTTTAAATGGAGAATGAAAGTTCTCTTTGTTTATGTTATGTTCCCTTGGCTGTTTCCTGATTCCACAAAATGACCTTTGTGCCTTGGCTGTGTCACAAGGCTAGCGGATTCAGGTTGTGAACAGAACCGAGTGGCCTGGGTCAATCCTGAGGCCTGTATGGCTATGTGACCTTGGCCAAGTCCTTCACTCCCTCTGCCTCATTTTCCTCTTTTGTAAAATGTGGATGATTAGGACCTGCCTACCTGGTGGGCTTCCCAGGTGGCTCAGTGGTAAAGAACCCACCTTCCAAGTCAGGAGACCCGGGTTCAATCCCTAGGTCAGAGAGAACTCCTGGAGGAGGACATGGCCACCCACTCCAGTATTCTTGCCTGAAAAACCCCATGGACAGGGAAGCTTGACAGGCCATAGTCCACAGGGTCCCCAAGAGCTGGACAGACTGAGTGACGGAGCACCAGGTGGGAGAGTTAAAGTAGTTAACAGATGTGGAGACTTCCCTGGTGGTCCAGTGGCTAAGACTCCAGGCTCCCAATCCAGGGGGCCCAGGTTTGTTACCCAGTCAGGGAACCAGATCCTGCATCCTGAAACTAAGACCTGGGGAAGTGAAAGTGAAAGTGTTAGTCGCTCAGTCATGTCCAACTCTTTGTGACCCCATGGACTGGAGCCTTCCAAACTCATCTGTCCATGGGATTCTCCAGGCAAGAATACTGGAATGGGTTCCCATTCCCTTCCCTAGGGGATCTTCCCGACCCAGGGATCAAACCCAGATGTCCTGCACTGCAGGTGGATTCTTTGCCCTCTGAGCCACCAGGGAAGCCCAAGAATAGTGTAGTGAGTAGCCATTCTCTTCTCCATGGGATCTTTCCGACCCAGGGATTGAAACCAGGTCTCCTGCATTGCAGGCATATTCTTAACCATCTGAGCCACCAGGGAAGACCTGGTACAGCCAAATAAATAAAAATAAATATTTTTTTTAAATGTGGAAGACTAATTATTAATAACATGGTATAATTTATTATTGCACATTAGTTTCATTCAAAGTGTGGTCATCGGGACTTCCCTGGTGGTCCTGTGGTTAAGATTCCACACTTCCAGTGCAGGAGCTGCACCTTCAATGCCTGGTCAGGGAACTATGATCTGACATGCCATGCAGTGTGGGGCCCCGCCCCCCCAAAAGTGAAGTGTGATCATTAGGGAGTCCCCTGGTTGTCTAGTGGTTAGGATTCAGTGCTTTTACTGCAGTGGCCTGCGTTCAGTCCCTGGTTTGGGAACTGAGATCCCACAAGCCACTCAGTACAGACAAAAATAAATAAATTGTGATTGTTTAAGGAATTTTCTGATTTTGTAAAATGTTGTGGAATGCAAGAAAAATAATTCTTGGTAAGAAAAATTTATCATTCCTAGTCTTTTCCTATGGATTTCATACTGAGGTCATCATACTTTTCAAGGCCTAGATTTAATTGCACTTTATCTCTTTGTGTCGGCTACTTTGATGAACAAAGTAGTCAAATTCAGTAAAAGATAGAAACTGTTGCTTAGTAAAGGATGGTTACTACCTCCAGTGTTCAGAATAACCTCTTGGTTTCTGTTTCAGTTCTGGAGAGCTATTCATGTGCTACATAAACGGGCATGTGCCCTCCATGATCTAATTGTTCATGGACTTCTCTAAGCAATCTTTCACTTGCAGTGTTGGGTATACTTTCTGTCCATGGAAGTTATATTCCTGTGTGTTTATGTCTTTTATTTTTCTTTGCAGTTATATACCAGTTTTTTTTGTTTGTTTGTTTGTTTATTTTTTTAATTTAATTTAATTTTTTTTGCGAACCATGCTTTTATTTATTTTATTATTATTTTTTACATTTTATTTTATTTTTAAACTTTACAATATTGTGTTACTTTTGCCAAATATCGAAATGAATCTGCCACAGGTATACATGTATTCCCCATCCTGAACCCTCCTCCCTCCTCCCTCCCCATACCATCCCTCTGGGTCGTCCCAGTGCACCAGCCCCAAGCATCCAGTATCGTGCGTCCAACCTGGACTGGCGACTCGTTTCATACATGATATTATACATGCTTCAATGCCATTCTCCCAAATCTTCCCACCCTCTCCCTCTCCCACAGAGTCCATAAGACTGTTCTATACATCAGTGTCTCTTTTGCTGTCTCATACACAGAGTTATTGTTACCATCTTTCTAAATTCCATATATATGCGTTAGTATACTGTATTGGTGTTTTTCTTTCTGGCTTACTTCACTCTGTATAATAGGCTCCAGTTTTTAAATGGAGGAGTATTTTCCTGAGTTCTCTAATCCCTTTATAAACGACATCAGGAATTTTCTTTCTGTGTCTTTCTAAATCATGTGATCTCGTCTTACCCAGAAGGGGAGCCCTGAGAGCCCCTGTTTTGTTGATTCAGATCGTCCACCTGAAGAACAAACAGTATCCCTTGGTGCTTAGCATCCCATTGACTAGATAGAGCTCTTTATGGAAAGAGACGTCACGGCAGTGTTAACATGGAGCTGCTTCCATGCTGTAACCAGGCGTTTTGTTGACAGACGAGCTCAGGAAAGGGACCAGCAGTGGCTGGAGCGCGTGCATCAGGAGGATGAGCAGCAGCGGCCACGAAAACCCCACGAGGAGGAGAAGCTCAAAAGGGAGGAGAGCGTCAAAAAGAAGGACAGTGAGGAGAAGGGCAAACCGGAAATGCAAGACAAGCTGAGTCGGCTTTTCCACCAGCATCAAGAACCAGCTAAGCCCGCTGTCCAGGCACCCTGGTCCACTGCAGGTATGAGAGACCAGAATTAGGCTAGCAAATAAGCACTCTCCTCCCAAGTCCTTCGGGGAAGTAGCCATATCTGATCAGGCTCTGTCTTGGCTACGTTCATAGCCGTGAGAAGGTCAGTCATTTTTTGGACAGTGCAGATGTTCATTATCTAGCATCAGTTTAGAGGTCTCTTTTAGGGACCCACACCATGGCGACCCTTGGCCCCATTATGCTGGCATCCAGAAGTTGTTTGCAGACAGCAGTGGCATGAAGTTTTATTGCCAAGTGCCATTCATACAGCTGTATTCCACATGGAGATCATTACCCTTCTTGCCAAAGAGGAACCTGCTGCTTCTCCAGTGTGTTCTTTTCTCTGGGAATTTCAGAGCTGTCTCAGCAGCAGGAATTGGTATTTCTTCTCCTGGCCTGTACTCAGGCGGCATTCACTGTTCTTGGTCTGCACTGCGTCCAGTTGTGGTCTTACCTTTTGAATGTTTTTTTGCCCTTTGAACACAAGTGGCCTCCTAACTTACCTTTTATATGACCACGCATGGGGCCTGCAGCCTCAACATTTCTATATCACTTAATAGGGGCAGTTAAAGTTGTGCTTCTTAGCCCTCCCGTATGAGTTGACTGATTTGAGATTTACGTCACATTCAGTCTACTGCATCCTGCTAGACACCCTGCGTTGGGGGAGAGAGGTCTTGATGCCTTACAGATGTGCGCTGCTGGCGTCTAAGCCAGGAGGCAGAGAGCGGGGGCGTTAGCACCGCAGTAACCTTTGATTCGCGTCCACTAATGACCTCTCAGATGGGATGGAGCTGCTGACATCAGATTTGGCTCTCCTTTGGTTTCAGAACCAGACACATCCTCACTGAATGTCTTCCAGAAATTCCTTGAGTAGATGGAAGTGGTTCAGATGTGAAGACAGACAGCAGAGGAGATAGATGTCGGTAATTTGGCTTGTGTCATACATTTCTGTCCCATGTAGCATTTCATTTTTGTCCCCTTCCCCTCCTTTCCTTATAAACAGAAAAAGGCCCACTTACGATTTCTGCACAGGAGAATATAAAAGTGGTGTATTACCGAGCACTTTATCCCTTTGAGTCCAGGAGTCACGATGAAATCACAATCCAGCCGGGAGATATAGTCATGGTAAGAAAGCCTCCAGCGAAAGTCTGGTTTCTGTTGATGGTTAGCATCTGTCCTCTTCTTGTACTTTATTTGACAGTTGTAAAATTGTGGGCGAGTGTGAAATCCAGTAATCCAGCATTTGAGTTTTTGAAGTACTGACTCAGTCTTCTTCCTTTTCTGTTTGAATGAGAGACAGCATTTAAAAATGCATCACCTTAAAATAGAATTGTTAAAGAAAAATGGGTTCCTGACATAGCCTTCTGTATTTTCAAATCTGTAAAGCTCTGCTAATTTCAGAGATTAGATTCTTACTGAGATACTATGAGTAGTCGTTCAGAAATAGTTTTAAATGCAAAGTATCTGATCACAGTTGCCAGTGATAACTTTTCTATTTTTTTCCCTTTACTCATGTAAACTTTGAATTGCCTGAAGAGTAATGAACTAAATACAGTTAATCTGCTTTCCTACTCTGTAAATGAACAGATGAAAGAGTTCAGGATTTTGCTTGTCATAGCTTTTTTCTTTAAATACAAGAATTAAATATATATATATATATAAAATAATTAAATATAATCTTGTGATTGTAACTAAAGCAATAGTAACCAGTTTGAGAAAGAATAAAGGAATGTGGTTGACCTGAATTCTTTCCTAAAAGAAATCAGTAGTTCCTCAATCCAGTTAATGTACGTCTTAGAAGTGGTCAAACTTTGCATTACTGTTGGCTTTTTTTTTTTTTTTTTAAAGATGGAAATGGTTCAGAATTTTCAAAGAACTGTGAAAATTAATAATTGAGACAAACACACTTCCCATACTGGGACCCTATGTCATTGAAGTATAAAGGATGTCGTGTAGCCACAGTAATTACTCATACATTCATTTTGCATTTATGTATCATATCTGTATTTAGAGTATGTGATATTTCATGGATCAAAATATTTAGAAGGAGCAATGTGTTTGTTTCTCAGAGAAGCTGATGCCCTTTCCTCTTATTTTCTGATAGCTTTTTCTTTAGTTCTTTTGGTCTGGGAATAAGGAGGTTACATCTAAAGGTCCAGAATCTTTCAAAATCAACATTTCCTTCACAGTAATGGAACCTGAGCTTTGGATGCCCAGGCACCAGCCTCAGTTATTCTTCACAGAACACCCTCCACACGAATGGTGACCCGAGGCAGGCAGTGTTTTCTCAGCTTCTTCCCCATCTTCTCTGTCCTGATGACCTCAGGCTGCCTTTTAAAGCAGATGAACTGTAATTTATCTAAATACCAATCAATAGCAGGAATCTAAACAGTATGAAGGTACAATGCTGTAGCAGATAGGACCTTATTACAAGGTTGATTTTTTTTTACACTGCTTTCAAAAGAAAAAAAAAAAAAAAGCCTAACATTTTTGAAACTGGATTTTGTTGCAGCACAAAGTGCAGAAAAAGTAATACTCTTTTTGAGATAAGGAAGTGTTAACCAAGTGTTATGATAAGGAAATGTTACAGATGATCTATATTTTAATGAGTAAATATTGCTATTTTTGAAGGAAACATAATCTTGTTACAGTGATATTGAGTCCTTTTTCCTTAAATTAACTAGTTAAGCCCCAGCCCCTCTGAAAGAATAAACTGTAGATATACTGTAAGAATGAAACATCTCATTAAACATATGTTTTGCCTTGCTTTCAAACCTGTGCTTTCCTGGTGGAGGTTAAAGGGGAATGGGTGAGTGCCTTCTCACTGTCAGGAAGTCTGTATCTTATTAAATGTTTTGTTCTTTTAAATGACTTTAATTCTGTGTAAGTACACATATCTTTGGGTGTTGTCTTGGCAGTAAAAAGATGTTTTGAGTTTGTGATGTAGGCTGTGCTTGAAATAGGAAAAGAAGAAAAGAAAAGTGTAAAAGTTTGCGTGCCAGATTTCTGCTTGCTTTAGCTTCCATGTAAGGACTAACTTGAAGGCTCCGTATTGGCAAATTATCAGGTCAAGTCTCTCAGAACATGGGCGAAAATAAGTAGGTTAATAAGTAGGTTAAACTTAAAAGATAAAATTCTTTTTTAAAAGTTATTAAAAAAAAAACTTTCTGGGTTAAAACTGGAGGCCATCAGTGACCAATATGGAAAGATTTGACAATATTACAAAATTAAATCCTGTAGATTGCGAAATATATGAGAGATAAAGGGTTGCCATCCATGATACATAAAGACTGAAAAGTTAATATGAAAGAAACCTACAGCTTTAAGGAAATACATGCACATTTTTAAAATATACAAAAAAATGTTTCTTTGGTGATCAGGAAAATGGAAATGTTAAAGATGAGATAACATTTTTCATCTCTCAGCTGAGCAAGTTTACGAGTTTGATAACATCCAGCTTTGTCAACAGTATAGAAAAGTGAGTATAATACACATCGTGAGCATTGTCATATGAATTGGCTAAGGCAGCTGAAAGGCAATTTGGCAACGCTTATTCAGTCTTAAATTTCTCATTCCCCTTGACCCAGGAACTCTGTTATTCTCCCTTCTATAGGCTGTTTTTGGCAAATGCACAGATAAATGTGTCCAGGGATATTCACTGCAGCACTGCTGGTAAAAGCTAAAAAGGAACAGCCCTGTATCCCTCAGAAGGGAGATGGTTTAAATAAATTACAATACAGCTAAACAATAAAGATGTTTTCGAAAATTACACAGATCTACATGTATTGGGTTGGTCCCGAAGTTCGTTTGTGTTTTTCTGTACAATTTGGCCAACCTGATACGAATAAACTCTCCAGTAAAAAAGCAGAAACAATATATAGAGTATAATTGTATTTGGGTAAATAAAAAACCAGGTGTGTGTGTGTATGTAAACGTTTATATGTATATATAGTTTACAGTTTCGCAGTGTAGGCATCAAACTGTTAATAGTGGTTACTACTTGGCAGTAGTGGGGGGCGGGGTTTAATTTTGTGTACTTCTATACCACTGGCATGCAAGAGACTCCGGTTCAATCCCTGTGTCAGGAAGATCCCTGGAGAAGGAAATGGCAACCCATCCAGTATTCTTGCCTGGGAAATCCCATGGACTGGGATCCCTGATGGGCTATTGTCCATGGGGTTGCAATGAGTTGGACACAACTTAACGACTAAGCCACCACCACCATATTCATATTTACAACTTTATCAACATTTATCATTTTTAATAAAGCACTAAAGGTAAATCCGACTTTGACAAATATAACAGAGTGTCTACCCGGGCCCGGGTTACTGTTTACTTTATCTCCGACATCCCAAATGTGTGATGAAGGGACTTTGTTGTGAGGCATCCTGTATCCTCTTGTTGAAGGGACTGGAGTGGTGCCTTCATTTTATATCACAGAACGCAACAAGACACCCCAAGTGGCATTCAGCTGTGTTATCTTTGTGAGGCTAACAATTGGACACTCAAAATGGAAATTGACTTGTAAGAGTAACAGTTTTTTTATTTCATGAACTTTGTAGTTAAGAAACACAGTTGTGAAAAATACATAGTAGAACATCCTTAGCAATCTCTCTTGGTTGAGTAATCAGGAGTTCACTTATTTTTGTAGGCATAGTCATCATCAAGTTCTCATATTTCTCAAACTTTGAAAAATAGCTAACTATACATGTTGAGATTTTAGAGGTCTAGCAACTTGTATCCTGTTTTAATGCAGGCAGTCTTGCAAGAGGCTTTAAAAAATATTTTGCTTTTTAAAATCTTGATTATCAGCTCAGATTTCTCCAAAAGTATTTTTTCATGATTAACAAAAATTAGGTGGTATTTCATATATAGTCCTCTTCTAACTGTTGTTGATAATACAAAGAAATATAAGGTAACATCTACCATTCAGATGTTTCAAATCTTTTTAGAAAAATAGGGAGAAGCACATGAAAAAGCCAGTGTGTGATGAAGTTCCCAGTGAATGCTCACTACTGCTGCTAGGAATATAAAAGAAAAAAGGAATCAGAGTGAATGGATGTGCGCTGGGAAGACTTCTGAGTGGAGGCATCTTAGTTGAGTTGACCTTAACAGCTCAGGCTTAGATACTCTGAAAATCTATGGCCTGTCTTCTGATCTGGAGGTCCCATTACCTGGAGGGTGAAAAAGCCCAATTTGATATCCACAATGTATTGAAATAATAGCATGAGAGATTAGAACAGTGCTGCTCACTGCCATTTTGTTTATCTTAAGAACACAGGCTGATCATCTAACTCAGCTGGCTTTAAATGGTGCAAGGCTGAATGCATCAGTCCTGCTCAGGGATCTTAAAGTGAAAGTGAAAGTGAAGTTGCTCAGTTGTGTCTGACTCTTTGCAACCCCACGGACTGTAGCCCACCAGGCTCCACAGTCCATGGGATTCTCCAGGCAAGAATACTGGAGTGGGTTGCCATTTCCTTTTCCAGGGGATCCTCCCAACCCAGGGATCGAACCCGGGTCTCCTGTATTGCAGACAGATGCTTTACCATCTGGGCCACACACACACAAAAAACCAATCCAGGACTCTCTCCCAGAGACTCTGGGAACTTTTAATCCATATTTAGAATTCAAAAAGAAGGCTGAGTACTGAAGAATTGATGCTTTCAAATTGTGGTGCTGGAGAAGACTCTTGAGAGTCCCTTAAACAGTAAGGGGATCAAACCAGTCTGTCCTAAAGAGATCAAACCTGAATACTCATTGGAAGGACTGATGCTAAAGCTGAAGCTCCAATATGTTGGCCACCTGATATGAAGAGCCAACTCATTGGAAAAGATCCTGATGCTGGGAAAGACTGAAGGCAGGAGGACAACAGAGGATGAGATGGTTGGATGGCATCACTGACTTGACGGACATGAGTTTGAGCAAACTCCAGGAGTTGGTGATGGAAAGGGAAGCCTGGTGTGCTGCAGTCCATGGAGTCGTAGAGAGTTGGACACGACTGAGTGACTGAACAATAAGAATTCAAAATCTTCTCTGGTGGTTCTGTCAGGGAGTTTTGGGTACCACTGATCTTGCCTAATCTCTTTTCTGTCAGAACTAATCCCAAGTCATTCTGAAAAATATCATTTTCTTAGAACCATCCAAAAAAAAAAAGAGACTTCTTTAGGGGTTCTTAGCCATCAACCAGCCCATTCATTCAAAAAATTATTTATCTTTTAATTTAATGTTACTCTTATAACAATTTAAACTCATTTTTTCTCTTCTTTTGATGGAGAATTTTTTTTTTTTTTAATGTAGTCAATACTGTTTCTTTCCTGCCTTTCTTAGATTTCTGTAACCTTAACATCTGAGCCGTTGCTGTTTTGAGGGACCAGTATACACTGATTCCAAGAGTGAGCCTAATCCAGTCCATGCCTGTTTTGTAATCAAGTTTTACTGGCACACATTCAGGCATGTTCATTTCCATATTGCCTACAGCTGCCTTTGTGCTACAATTGCAGGTCTGAGTCCTTGTGAAAGTTAAGGGGACTTCCCTGGTGATCCAGTGGCTAAGACTCCAAGCTCTTGGTGCAGGGGGCCTGGGTTCAACCCCTGGTTCCATGACTAGATTCCACATGCTGCAGCTAAGAGTTCACGTGCCTCAGCTGGAGATCCTGCATGCCACAACTCAGACCAGACACAGTCAAATAAATATTTAAAAAAAATTTTTTTGGCTGACCTCTAGATTAGCACTTTAGAAAACAGGTGGTTTTTTGTTGTTGTTGTTGTTGTTGTTTTAATGTTTTAAAATTTTATTTATTTTTTTATTTATTTTAGTGGAGAATAATTATTTACAATACTGTGCTGGTTCCTGCCATACATCAACATGAATCAGCCATAGGTGTACACACGTCTTCTCCCTCTTAAACCTCCCTCCCACCTCCCACCCTTCCCTCCCCCTGGGTTGTCACAGAGCATCTGGTTGGGCTCCCTGCGTCAGACAGCGAATGCCCACTGGCTAACTGATTTACGCATCAGATAATGTATATGTTTCCACGCCACTGTCTCAATTCAGCCCACCTTCTCCTTCCCCCACTGTGTTCACAAGTCCATTCTCTAGGGCTGCGTCTCTAGAAAACAGCTTTAGTATCCTCATCCAGGAGTTTAGGGGTAACCCTTTTATTTCCAAACTGGCAAACGCGTGAAGCACGTGCTTATCTCCATACTCCCCAGCATATCCCTTGCAGCGGCAGCAGCAGGTCTAAGTCTGTACGCAGTTTACACGTGTTTACTGTCCACAGCCTTTGTTCTGCTTGTTAGGAGAGAGAGAACCTCTGCTACCCTTCTTTGTGACAAGGTCAGAGGCGTTGGAAATCTTAGTGTCACCTAACAGAGATGGCGGTCATGGTGCCATAGACACTGAGAAAGGAGATCTGATATTATTGGGTGTCGGGGTTCGGTCGTTGAACCTAATGATGCTGCCTTCATCATACTGCCGCCTCAGTGCTCTCTGGTATGCAGTGCCTAATTATTAACAGTCCATAAACGAGGTCCCTAACATATTCCCAGTCCTTTAAGCAACATTTGGGGTTTGTGCTTCCTACTTTGACATTTCACTAGAACGACTGCAGATGCTTTGAGGTGTTACAGTGGGCTGGCTAAGCGAAATTGTATTAAGACCAATGTTATTAGCACAAAAATCCCCTCACTTGTAAGTGATCGACGTAAGCCACAGATAGATGAATCTACCCCATGCACGTATATGTTCACGTTATAGCCAACCATAGACGTATACAAAGAAGTCTATGTGTTTGATTGTGCTTATTCTATCCTAATTATAGATAACATTTTTTCACAATTGGTTGGCATTTTGAGTAAAGCTTTTCAACTCCAGGAGGAAATGTTTCTCATTTTCATACAAGACCCTTTAGACTTTTTCTAAGTGGTTAATTTAATTTAATGTTAAATGTGAGTTTTTATTTTATCCTCTGAACCTTAAAATTTAATTGGTCATTCAAATTAGTGGATTTCTATAAGAATAAATTAAATTCATTGAGACTGTTGTTTGTTCAATTAGCAAACAGTTTCCTAGGTTAAAAGTGATGGATTTCCTTGGTGACAAGTGACAAGCTGGTTTCATTATTGCCTTGAAGGGTAGCAGAAGCTCTTGTCTGCAAGGATAAGGGGCTGGCATGGCACCCTCTCCTCTTCCTGAGTACACACAGGCACGTCTCAATGGTGGTGCTCATTTTCTGTCATCTTTGGGGCAGGGCTGGGTGTAATTAACTAGGATGTGAGCTCGACCTGCCCATGGGGTGGAACATTCCCTCAGGGCTTCAGATCCAATTCCAGGTGTCAGCCAAAAATCTGGTTAACCAAGTAAGACCCGTGTCTCAAGGAAATGACAGCGGGTCATTGGACATCATTAAGTAAAGCAGCTGGTACTCAAGGAGGTCTAACTAGGACAGACCAGTAAGGGGTTTCAGATAGGCTGGGATCTGGGATCACATTCCAGCCCCTACAGGAAGCCAGGAAGGCCAGCCCAGAGGCCTGGGGTACCAGACAGGTTTCTAGAGCAGGGACCTCCCCATAGAGAACCCAAATCTCTGGTTACCTAAAGTGACCAGGGTCAGACAGAGCCCAGGCTTTTGCAGGACAAAAGAGAACTACGGTAGAGTCAGAGCTGGACAACAGGAGAGATGGCTTTAGAAAGTCTGTCGGACTGCCCTGGCGGTCCAGTGCTTACAACTTCGCCTTCCAGTGTAGGGGGTGTGGGTCTGAGCACAGGGTCTCAGGGAGCAACAATCCTGCATTCCTTGTGGCCAAAACACCAAAATATAAAACAGAAGCAATATTGTAAGAAGTTCAGTAAAGACTTTAAAAATAGTTTATATCAAGAAAGATCTTTAAAAAAGAAGAGACTCTGTCATCAAGCACATCTCAGATGCCAGGCAGTGTTCTGGATACTTCTTAACAACTGTTATAAAACAGGTACTGTTATTGTCCTCCATTTTATAGATAAGGAAACCGAGGCACCAAGAAATTAAACTTGCCCAAAGTCAGCCAGCTAATAAATTGTAGAAGTGGTACTAAAACTGAAGCAGGGGCTGCAGGAGGAGAAGAGGGCAGCAGAAGATGAGCTGGTTGGATAGCATCACTGACTTGATGGACATGAGTCTGGGCAAACTCTGGGAGATAGTGAAGGACAGAGAAGCCTGGCGCGCTGCAGTCCGTAGGGTTGCCAAGAGTCAAGAGATGACTGAGCAACTGCACAACAACAGGGGGCTTCTCTGGTGGCTCCGTGGTGAAGAGTCTGCCTGCCAATGCAGGAGACACAGGTTCGATCCCTGTTCCAGGAGGATGCCACAGGGCAACTAAGCCTGTGCACCACAGTGAAAAGCCTGTGTGCTGCCACAAAGAGTAGCCTCCACGGGCTGCACCTAGAGAAGGCCTCAGCAACAAGGCCCCAGCCGAAACACCAAAACTGAGGCAGTCTGATGGCAGAGCCCTACCCTTGATCATGAGACTTTGCGGTCTTGAGGCAAAGTGCTTGTGTGTCTGCCTCCAGCTCCTCACTCACTGCTGACCATCCTCCCCTCGGTCCTGGGACACACGGAAAGGGCAGGAGCTTGTCTGTTGAAGCTGAGAAGTTGGGGAGGCCCTGGCAAAGCCTGGCCTACAAACAGCTATGTTTCCAGCACAAAGCAGCTAGCAAGTTACAATGCGTCGTAGTGTCACTGGTAAATATCAACCAACGAGGAAGGGCATCTAGCCACTTTAGCTTAGCAGAAAATAAGATCCAAGTGGGGAAAATGTCACTCTGAATCCTCATCTCATGAAACACGTGGGGCTGCCCAGAAGAGGAAGAAAGAAGACAATGTGGGGGTGTTCGTACTGGAACTCTAAAGCCAAAAATAGAACTTTTGGAAGCAGTGTTGTGCTTTATCTCTGGGTAACTCTCTTTTGGAGACTTCTCAGCTTTAAAAGTTGCTTTTACCTATGACAGTAAGCCTTCCCTAAGGTAGAGCAGCAAGGAATCTCTCCTATGGATTATTTTATAACCAACATGTAGAAATAATTCAGTAAGCCCTGAATTCTACTTTCCCCATGCCTATCCCAGGGTCTTTTTTTTTTTTTTTTAATTCAAATAAGCTAATAAACATCATGCCATATTACTCTACACAGAATACAAATAAATATGTGGTTCCATATTTATTTTGTGTTTTTTTAATAATTTATTTTTAATTAAAGGATAATTGCTTTACAATATTGCTTTGGTTTCTGCCAAACATCAACATGAATTAGCCGTAGGTATACAAATGTCCCTTCCCTCTGTTTTGTTTTACTGAATATTTGAATGGGTTAGAAAACTGGATTTTTTGCCACTTTTTCCCAAAGTCATTGTTGAAACCCTAGCACTCATTTCTGTGATTTCAAAAGAGCAATATTCAGGTCCAATGAAGTGTTCAGTGCCTTATTTCCTGAGACAGTATTTTACGGGATAAAATAAGATAAGATCTCTGACAGAACTTTATTTGACTTATTGTAATGAAAATAATTTTCTACTAGGGAATGTAATTATCTTCAAATTGATCTCCTGTTGCTCAAAAATAGTGAGGATAACTTGGAAAGATAAGTATTAGAGTCATTCTGGTGATTCTGACTAATCCTTTTGAGTCAGAATTAAGATAAAATGGAAACATAAAAAGCCCAATTGTAATAAATCTCCTCTGAAATTTTTAAACAGCAGAATCCTGTAGTCTCCTGTGCACATTTGTGAATGTTACAGTAAAATTTATGCAAAAGAAAGTAATAGGACTTTAATAAAATTAATCATTGCTCTAAATAATCATTTCCTTAATTTTCTCTTCATGTATCTGTGGAGCTTTCAAAAGACTACACACAGCCAGTTTTATTGCCTGTAGAAACATCTAAGACTATGTTTTCTGTCCCTCTTGTCTGTGTGCGGAATAAGGACTGCTTAATTATTAGAGACTTCTAGAGGGCTACATTTATATTGATTGCACCCTTTGCTTTCCATTTTAAATAATAAACCTAAGTCAAATTACTTTTTAATAATTACTTGAGTTCCTGAGTGATGAAGTCTGTCACATCACTTTATAATTCAGAGTAGCTCAAAATATTTTAATTATGGGACTTCTTAAGACTCCAGGCACTTTTTCCTAGCTGCTATTATCAGGAGAAAAAGAAAAAGATAAACAGGCACAAAAGAGTAAGAACTTGAATTATAGCACCTACTGTTTCTTTAGAGGTAATGTTTAGAGACCATTTTTCCAGACTCTCAGACTAAGAAAAAGGCAGAGAAAGGTCTGTGCTGTGTGTTAGTCTGACCAGGTCAGAAATGGGGGCTTTGTTCTATTAAGAGTGTTCGGTGTCTGTAGGGGTTGATTTAGTTCCACTTAAATTAAACTTTATGACTTTCCTGCAGGTGGACGAAAGCCAAACTGGAGAACCGGGATGGCTTGGAGGAGAATTAAAAGGAAAGACGGGATGGTTCCCTGCAAACTACGCAGAGAAAATCCCAGAAAATGAGGTTCCCGCCCCAGTCAAACCAGTGACTGAGGCGGCCTCCACCCCTACACCCAAAGTGGCTGTGTGTGAGACCCCCGCCCCTTCATCCACAACCCCTGCAGAGCCCTCCGAGACCCCCAACAACTGGGCCGACTTCAGCTCCACGTACGTGTTTGGATGCCATTTCTGATGATTTTTGAAATCCCACATTAGTGATCTTTTAAGTGCTGTTTCAGTCCTTGGGTTGTACCTCTTGAGTACTGTTCATGGCCTCTTTCTCTGACTGGTCTTTTGGCAATTTGTGGATTGTATTCTCTGAGCTGGATTTAATTATATCATGGCTTAATAGTGATTTTTCCCTAGGATAAAGTAAAGCCTCTTACCCTTGTTTCATTCACTCATTTGTCTGTATCTTTCATTATTGTGGAAGAAATGGAGAAACACAATTTCCTAATAATCTGCTTGATACCCATGTCAGCAAATATTTAGAGTCATTTCCTGCATGGAAATAGCACTGTTTTGGTGGTGTTTTTTTTTTTTTTTTTGCTGGACAGAAACAGAAATTGAATTTTGTCATGTGGTTTTGAGTAAGATAGAAGGCTGTTTCCTCTGAGGCTTTCCTCTTTGATCAGTCCTGAATAAGCGGACAGCAAGGCAAAGAGATGTGTGCCTTTGGCAGCTACTGGTGCCATGCCCTTGGTCATCAGGAAATGGCATTAAAAACAGTGTGTAAGCAGAGGTTTCAAAGGACAGATGGAGGGCTGCCACGCTCCCACTTATAGGATCGATCCAGCTATGCCGTTGGTCTAAAAATAGTTTATACTGCCCTTCAAGTAAAAGTGATGTAAGAAATGTTTTAAATTTGTTTTAAAGTCTAATCATCTTTCAGAAAAAACAAATAGAAAGTAAGGAGTCGGGGCATAATGCTGGAGAAAGTGTATCAAATACAGCAAAGAAGGTGTGTAATGACCAAGAGCAGGAGAAAGTAGAGGGAAGGATATAATGAATAGCAATAGTTTTCATACTTGTATTTTCACGTAAAAGATTGAAAGTGCTCAAGAAGCTCCTCCCTGTCTCATCTCTGCTAAAAAGTAGTGTTCCATTAGCGTGACTGAAACCACATTGAAATTCTCCTCTCCTGATTTTTTTTTTAAATTGAAATATAGTTGATTTATATTGTTATGTTAGTTTCAGGTATTCAGCAAAGTGATTCACATACGTATATGTATGTATATATGTATATTTTCAGATTCTTTTCCGTTACATGTCATTACAAGATGTTGAATATAGTTCCCTGTGCTCTACAGTAATCATGTCGCTTATCTATTTTATGTATAGCAACTAGTTTATATTCCCTTAAAACGCTCTGACTTTTTAAATTAAAGCTGACAGTAAAATAGAAGACAAACACTCTTTTCAGGATTTCGTTTTGCTGTGGGTCTAGGCAGCATGCCTCTCTTGCTCAATAAATGTGTGATCTGCGGCTCTCTGGCTATCCTCCTGGGCATCTTATTTCTGGACCCAGAATCAGGATGTGCCTGCCGTCTATCAAAGGAAATACTTTGATTTGCAAATTTGTTTATCTCTCATAAAGATTCTCAAAAGTCCATTGCATTTCAATCGGCAACTCGCACAGATGTGTTTATTTACAATTATAAAATCACAAAATTAAAACTGTTCCTGAGCTGCGCCCAACAGGTTGCTCTAAGGATACCACCTATAGGGTTACCATGGTGTCCAGGCTCGTGGCCCAGTGCCTGCTGTGTGGTGCTGGGACAGAGAGACGGTGTTATGAAGCACCAGCTGCCAGCCTGGCAGGACTTCCTATGTGACATGAAACTTCTTTTTTGCTGATTTAGCATTGTTGTTGCAAATGAATATAATGGTCACATGAGGGTGTTTCTCTGGTGCCTTCAGGTTACAGAGTATTTCCCTACGTAGGATTTCGTGTCACCCTGACAGCTAACCAGAGTAGCGCAGTACTGTTCCCATTTGATCAACAAGGAAATCAGGATTCAGAGAAACGACTGTCATTTGCCTGAGACCCATCACTAGTGTGTGACGCTCTGACCCAAGCCCAAGTCCAGTGCTCTTACCCCCTCCTTGCTCTTGAACTAGCCCCACGCACGTCGCGGTGTGTCTGCTGTGGGAGGAGCATTGACACATTTGGAAGTCCTTGCCGCTCACGCCGTTGCACTTCCCCTCCAGGTGGCCCACCAGCACGAATGAGAAACCAGAAACCGACAGCTGGGACGCATGGGCAACCCAGCCCTCCCTCACCGTGCCAAGCGCCGGGCAGCTGAGGCAGAGGTCGGCCTTCACTCCAGCCACGGCCACGGGCTCATCTCCGTCTCCTGTTCTAGGCCAGGTAACAGCATCGCTGGGAGCGGGAGGCCCCCACGTGCTGTGTGAGGAGGAAAGATTCAGCCAGTGCTTGTCGTCATTGTCATTGGGAGTAAGCCTTGGGAATTCCCTGGCTGTCCAGTGGTTGGGACGCTTCGTTTTCACTCCAGAGGGCTTGCATTCGATGCCCGGTCGGGGAACAAAGATCCCACAAGCCATGTAGTGTGGCCAAAAAAAAATGTAAGCCTCATTATATGCATCTGGCATGGCTGGCAGGCAAGGATCCAGTTCACGTTTTCCCAGTGGAGGGAATCGTGACTATTCAGAGGAGGGTAAACTGGATTACGCTCCTGGATTGTTCAGGGAAGCTTCACTGATCACGTGGTATTTGAACTCCATCTCGAACAGTAGGTAAGAGCTGATTAGAAAGTGGAGAGACCTGGCATGCAGACAGAAACTGCCCTGAGGAGAGAGGCTTTCTTTAGGAGGCCAGAGTGTGATTCGGGAAAGACATGGGGTCCATCCATGTGGCCAGACCACTGAGTATTTATCAGAGAAGATTGACTGCAGATTAAATGCAAAGCTCTTAAATGCCTCATTAAGAAAAGTAATTGCTGAAAGGATAATATTTCTACTTAATGTGATAAAAGAAATGACATTTCTATAAGTAATCAAACAGAGAAATTGCCCATCTGGCAGGCATTTAGGGGTCAAGGACAGTTTCTGCTCTGGGAACAAGCAGCTTGAACACAGGCTCTGGGAAGACTCACGTGGAGGTGTGCAGAAAGATTCGACGGGGGAGCACAGAGGGATGTGACAACAGTTAAAGGGGTGGAATCCCAACGCCTGTGGGAGTAGGAAAGGAAAAGACTGAGGAGAGATTTGACCTTAAGGGGGAACAAGTCAGGCCGAAAGAGAAATTGACTTTTCATGAAAGGAGGGAGTTGGATTTTCGACATATTGATTGCCAGGTGAGAGTGAGACAGTCAGGCCTTCCTGTCTGGGAAATGGGAACACAGTCAGATCTAAGGAAGTGAAGTGAGCGCTTCAGAGGAGCGAGACTGCAGGGGAAGGAGGGAAACTGCACGCAGCGTGTGTCTTCTCTGACCTGGAAAGAAGGGCGGCTCTGGACAGGAGCTGTGCTCTTTGCCTTTGCATCTGTCCTGCTCGGCAGGTAGCACATGTGTCACGCTCAGAGTGATGACTCAGGTGGAGGAGGAGGGCGCAGGACCAGAACAGCGGATGGTGGCAGTTCTTGTATTATTAAAGGCGGTGGTCCAGACAAAGAGGCAGGCGGCACGTATTTGTGATCTGGGAAAGAGGATACTCCAGATTGCAAAGGGATACAGAGAAAAGGATAGGTGGGAAAGTGGGAAGGGCTGGTGAAAGGATAGACAGGGAGCCGTGTAGAAGGAGGACAAGGAGCAGCCGTGTGGCCAGTGGAAACAGAGACTGAGAAGTCGAGCGTCTAAGGGGAAACAGCATTACAAGCAGAGAAAACACAGGCTGCTTTTTTTTTTCCTTCTGGGAGAGAAAGGGTGAAGAGAGGTTGGAGAAAGAGGGAAGGAAGTTGAGGTTGTGCTTCCAGGCGGCTTTCTCAGGAGGGGCCCCCAGGGCCTGCGGGGCATGCAGAATAGGAATTGAGCAAAGAAGGATGAAGCGTGACTTGGCTGAATTTAACCTGAGTCTGTGACTTGTCATCACACGTTGTCTTGGCTTTCTCCAGCAATACTGTATCGTTTGGAAGAACTGATAGTAATAGAAGCTACTCCTGTTATAATGATTACTCTCATAGCAGCTCTGCAGATGGAGCTTATTAAATTTTCTTGAAGAAAGTGTCTGTGTTTTAGAGATGTGGAGACGGAGGCCTCAACTGAGAGAGTGAACAGTTGAGAGGCATGAGCTGAGAGGCCTACAGCTGAGAGACTGAGCAGTTGTTTCAGGTCACACAGTTAGTAAGGGACGGACTTGGGGTCTGAACCCAGAGTCTGTGTTCTGCCTGATTCCAGGCTCTCCGTGTGGGAGGTGGAGACAGGGCAGGTGCAGCCAAGATGTCTCAGGGTGAGAGGTTACGATACACCAGCGAGGGCCCAGGTGAAATTGCAGAGACAAGATGGAAAATTAGGGGACACAGAAGCCATGAGCTCCGCGGCCCAGGTGGGAAGCGCCCTGTGAGCACGACCGGAGAAACAGGAGGTGGAGACGCAGTGGTCCTCGGGGTGTTTGCAATCCAGAGAACCCTCCTCTTTTCTGAAGACTGGACCGAGTGGACAGTTGAGGTGGAAAGAAATGGGGATGTCATGGGTCTGAGCAGACGAGAACCCATGGAGACCAGGAGTTGAAAGTTGCCAGCATGAAAGCCGAAACTCTTCAATCTATCATAAATTCTCTCTTATCAGGCATAATCATAGTTAAATGTCATTATGAAAATAAGTATCTTCTGAAGGCAAGTCCAGCTTGGTTCTGAATGAGCTGTCCTTGGGCTTTATCCCTTGTTCTTGTACATTTATGAATACATGTATAATCGAAAGTTGGCATATTTTTTTATAATAGTATTGTCTTAATATACTGTGATAGTTTTATGTGATAGTCTTTTAAGAGATAATAAATGCCTCCCCCTGCCTTTTCCAGCCTCATCTCCTATTGCACCCCTCCATGAGACTAGGCCACACGCACCCCCGGATCCTGCTCCTCCTCCTCGAACCTTGGCAGGAAAGCATCTCACGGTCGTGCCCTCCACCTGGAGTTCACTCCCCCCGAAGCCCTAGCTATCAAAATCCTTCTTGTCCTTCAAGGCCCGGCTCAAACACTGCCACCTCTGGGAAACAGGCCCTGTTGCCTGCAGGCAGCTTTCATCCATCTTTTCTCTCTGTTCCCACCATGAATGGTTGCAACCTCTTTTTAGCATATTTCCTTCTGCCCAGTGGTAGACATGATTGTTTGTATCTCTTTCTTCTTCATTAGTCATGAGTTCCTTGGCCATGTCCTACTGCCCATTTTTATCATGCTTTCTGCTTAATAAAGTATTTTAACCTGGATTATTTTGGGGAGGCAGAGATGGCATTCTGTTCATCTTCATATAGAGTTTTCATATAGCTCTATAGTACATGGGATTACAGAGAGTTTATGCTTGCCCAACCCCTGTTTGTCTTAAAAAGGAGCTAGGACAAGCCCAACCCAACCCAAGACCCGTTTCCCTGTGTCCACCTAAACTAAGATATGAGTTGCTTGCCTTTTGAGCTTTCAGAAGGTTTCTGCTTTGGTATTAACCCTTCACTAAACATCCAAATCCAGTTGGAAACTGGCGGGAATGGGATTGCCCTGGGCAACTTGAGAATTAGAAATAGAACCAAAATAGAAAAGGCACTCGGCCAGGTGCAACAGAATAAATATGATCTCCTAGCTGCTTTAAATAGAGACTTCTAGATGGGCCGGCCATGGCTTTGTGAACAGGCTGGCAGGTTTTCACCTCCACTTTGGGAAGGGAACAGCTATTGAGAACCAGGGGGCACGTGGCAGCCATGCTGTACTGCGGGGGAGCGGGGAGGGGAGGAGGCGGGGGGGTGTCTTCTGTGGTTGCACATGTACCCGCATGTACCCATGGGAGGGAAGGTGATGGTGTTTGCAGCACCTGAACTGATAACAGATCACAAAGTGACAAGAGGTCCTTTATGTTCTTCCACACAAGGGTGAAAAGGTGGAGGGGCTACAGGCACAAGCCCTGTATCCGTGGAGAGCCAAGAAAGACAACCATTTAAATTTTAACAAAAACGACGTCATCACCGTACTGGAGCAGCAAGACATGTGGTGGTTTGGAGAAGTTCAAGGCCAGAAGGGTTGGTTCCCCAAGTCCTACGTGAAACTCATTTCAGGGCCCATAAGGAAATCGACAAGGTATGCTTGTGTTCATCTGCTTCCACTGGACAAATGCCGTGTTTGGCATGAAACTGTTGTTTGCACTAGTTAGGATTCACAGATAGGAGTTGCTGGATCATTTCGTCTTCTGGGTCTTCTCACTGCAGAAGTTAGGGCATGTGTCAACAGAAGAGAGCCTCTTGCAGATGATGGTCATTTGTTCCTCACCCAGAAGCCTCTGCATCTTGTTTTTCATTGACTTGTGCAAGAGGAAATTCTACCCTGAGACCTGGGACAGTCTCGCGGGTTTGCTGGAGATTCTGTTCCTCTTCATGCTTAGTATAGCTCAGTTGGTAAAGAATCTACCTACAATGCAGGAGACCCCAGTTTGGTTCCTGGGTCAGGAAGATCCGCTGGAGAAGGGATAGGCTACCCACTCCAGTATTCTTGGGCTTCCCTGTGGCTCAGCTGGTAAAGAATCCCCCTGCAATGTGGGAGACCTGGGTTTGATCCCTGGGTTGGGAACATCCCCTGGAGAAGGGAAAGGCCACCCACTCCAGTATTTTGGCCTAGAGAATTCCATGGACTGCCTAGTCCATGGGGTTGCAAAGAGTTGAACACAACTGAGTGACTTTCACTTTCACTTCACTTACTGTGCCAGATATCCACAAATATTTAGAAGCCCAAAGAACTGGGGGAAATTATTAGAAGAGTGAATTATTTTTTTTGTTAAGAACCTTATGGTGTGAAACCTTACCCTGAAGGTTATTGTTTCATTGTTCTAACCAAATAGATGGTCAAAATGAATTAAGAGTTTTAAGAAGAGAATCTCTTCAAAAATACTGAATGAGCATGTCCGTCGTACTTTGAAATAGACCAGTGCTTTGGCTGTGTATCTAGCAAAGCAAAGTGCTGACAGACAAGGATGTGAGCTTAGAGTCAGGCCACCATGGCCCTTTGTGATGTGTTTTGACTTAGCAAAGTGCATCTATTTCAGCTGTAGATTATCAAGGTTTTAAATGTGAAGTGGGGACTTCCTTGATGGTCCATTGGCCAAGACTCCAGACTCCTGATGCAGGGGGCCCAGGTTCAATCCCTAGTCAGGAAACTAGATCCCACAGGCTACAATCAAGACCTGGACAAATAACTACTTTTTAAAAAAATAATTATAAATGTTAAAGCAGTTTTAAAAAGAAAGTATCATTGTTATTTGTACTGTTTTCTTTGAGGATGAAAAGTAAAATTCAAATACTTTCCCCTCCCTCTTCCAGCATGGATTCTGGTCCCTCAGAAAGTCCTGCAAGTCTAAAGAGGGTAGCTTCCCCAGCAGCCAAGCCAGCCGTGTCGGGAGAAGGTGAGAACTTGAGTGAAATTAAGATCTTTAGACGGTGGAGGCGATTATGTAATACAAAGAGTGAACATTGAAAACGAGGTTGGATTTCATGTTTAAAGAATCTGCCTTAATTTACGTTCATTATATTAAACCTGAAGGTACAATGAGGTTTAGCTCCTTATAAAGTCATAGTACTTTACAGGGACTTTTCAAAATACGATCAGATATATTGCTCATAAAAACCGAATCTTCTGATGATGTTCAATTAAAAGCCCTTTGACTCTTGAAAGAGGCCCATCAAAGTCACTAAAGATCAAGGTCTCTGAGCATCTCTGTAGCCTATTTGTGATGCTTGCTGTTTTTCTGACTTACAGATAAGTATTTTGGTTTAAGGCCATAACTGGGCTGTTCAGTAAAGCTGTCACAGTAGCATCAGTGCCATTTGTACCCAAATGAAACAGAAGTGTCATTTCTGTTTTCCATGGAAATAACCACAACAGATTATTTAGGCCTAAAAATTTTATTTTGAGTGTTTCTTACAAAAGTAATTAATTGCTTTGTTTCCCCCATCTTTACTTCGTGACACCATCTTTTGGATTATATTGGGTTGGCCAAAAAGTTTGTTTGGGTTTTTATAAGAGCATATGGAAAAATCTGAATGAAATTTTTGGCCCACCCAACATATGCCAGTATATGGCATAAGTTTAACAATGAACAAAACCTACATAATTCAGGTTCTAGTGGTAAAAATCTCAGGTCTTTGCTACATCTGGTCTAGCCATTATCAGAGCACTAATTGAAGAGTGAGCATGACCCAAGTCAGACAGGCTTTCCGTGTCAGAAGTAGGAACAGTGTTTGTTGAGAACAGATGTCTAACCTGTTTTGTAGCAGTGTTTCATTGTTTCCTTGAATACTTGTAGAATCTTTAGTTTGTTTGCCATTATGAGACTTCTATTCTTTAGAAACTTTGCTTTATGAAAAATAGAATTATTAAAGCAAGGATTAAGGTTTAATGATGTTTCAAATAGTGACAAAGTTACTTTTTCAAGAGGAATTTCAGAAGTAAAAAAATTTTTTTAGTTTATAGGTATAGCTATAAAAAACTTCATCATCACTAAATACATCTGGTATTTTTATTGTATCCAGTTTTTGCCATTACCACCAAAACAATCATTAGTATAGTTCTCTTCATACATTTTTGTCATCCTAATGACTTTTTATAGCCACTGTTGGGAGAGCAAGGCAAAAGGTCTTTTATTTTTTTTTTTTCAAAAGGTCTTTTAAACACAGCTCATGTAGTCAGTGTTGTGTCAAGCAATACTCCCTGCCCCCCCGCCCAGATTCAGTAGGTTACAGCCACTACGTCTCAGTGGTGTGCCAGAGTTTGCATCCTGGCTCTCACACCTAGTGACTGTATAATTTTAGTCATGCCTCAACTCTCTCATCTGTAAAAGGAACGTAATAATCGCCACTTGAGGTAGCAAATTATCATGGGAATCATGAGACAATAGTGTAAGCTTTTAGAATAAAGGTCACTAAATGCTGCTGGTATTTCCTTTTTGCTTCAGTTCCTAGATTATTGATGGAGCCACTTAGAGCAGTGAGCGTCCTCATCTGACAACAGTGTTGATGAATGCTGCTTTGTTTTGAAACATGTAGAGGCCTCCATGCTTGAGGCCTTGATAAGTAGGTCACAGATGGACCACCCACATCCTTAACTTGGGCAACAGCAGAGGGTTATATGTCTAATCTCATTTATTACATCCATTTTACAGTGATTTCAGTATTAGAAATATTAGGAAAGATTTCTGGATTCTGGAAGGGTATGGGAGGACGATGGCATCTGATATTCTAGGAAAAGGCACTTAGATATATTAGGGATGTGTTTATAAATACTGTATTAAATGTAATCAGATTGAAAGTAACCAGTGATTCAGGCAGCTAGTCATGTCCAACTCTTTGCGACCCCTTGGACTATACAGTCCGTGGAATTCTTCAGGCCAGAATCCGGGAGTGGGTAGTCTTTCCCTTCTCCAGGGCATCTTCCCAACCTAGGGATCAAACCCAGGTCTCCCGCATTGCAGGTGGATTCCTTACCAGCTGAGACACCAGAAACCAAATTAAATAGATGGTCAGTTTGGGTAGCTTTTAAAATATGGGCTTGGGAATGGCCAGTACCCTGTGTTACATGTCTGATGAGGAGGGTCTGAGTAGTGAGGAGCCCCCCTTATCTGTCTTCCTGTCTCCCCACTTTCATTGGATCCTGAAGGTCCTCACAGATGCCCGTGTACATGCAGGGCTTGTAAAGCCACAGTCTTCCCAGTCTCCTTGGTATCTTCTACTGCAGTGTGAAGTTCAGCCAGAGTTCATGCTTATGAAGTTTCTTAAGGATTTCAAAAGTGACTTCAAAATTTGGATCCGTTCTTAAGAAAGTGACTTTTAAGTGCAGGAATCACTGGGAAAAGGACTGATGGCCAAGGATCCGATCTTAAATGGCCAGACATGAGCTAAGGAGCAAGTAAAAGAACAAAATAAAAAGGGAAGTTTCGAAATACTGAGAAATCAGAAAAAGGAATATATTAATGAAAAAGCAGTGTCCTTATTCAAGCTGCCAAACTTTGATTTCCTTGTGCGGGAAATCCTTTTGCCAGTTTTAACGGTGGAGGTGTGTGTCACCGGTGCTGGAGGGCTAAAGACAGAGAGGCTTCTGTTCCCCCTAGCGTGTTTGGATGACCTTGTATGTTGGGGGTCTGCTGGCCTCAGCTGAGGCTGGAGTGGCCCCTTGGAGAGCTGCCCACATTAGCATAAGCATCAGGATAGTTTGTGTTTGCTAGTGTTTATTTTAGTTTCCATTAGTGCCTCCTGCAAAGGCTCTTACAATTAGCCAGTGGAGTGCTCCAGACTAAATCTCTGCCTATTAATTGACATTAAGCTCTGCATTTAAGGACTATCATAAGAAATTTAGAAACACACCATCTGTTATAAAACAAACACTTTGGGTAAACTTTGTTATTTTTTTAATTGCTTTTTTTAAAAAGCCTGGGATAAAATGGAGAAAAAGTAGAAACAGGAAATGTATGTTCATCTTTCTAGAAATCTTTTATTCTGTACCTAGTATAGTGTCTAGAATTTTGTGTCAAGTGATCTTTCTGAGATTATGACTTGGTTTCTAAGCCTTAGAAAAATCAGGGGTTTTAGAAGAAAATTTTCCTCTGGAATGCAAAGCCTTCACCTTCAAGACAGTAAAGAACTTTAATTCTGGACCTTTAAGACTAAATTACATGAATAATAACATGTAAGAAACGGTGATTTGTCTTTTCATCTTGTTCAGAAAGCCGTGATTATTTTCTGGGGTTGGGTAGATACTATTTTTATCAGCAGCCCATTCTACCTGTTCCTGTTTGAATGACAAGTGATGTCCATTTTTAACTAAATAATATATATTTAAAATTATGTGTTCTAACAGCTTCTGCCATCTGTGTAGTATGGCACAAAAGGACTTAGGTTTTCACCAAGGCACTTTGAAAAGTGTCTTATTTAATTTACATAAAGGATATACCACATCGAAAAGTTTTCTAAAATGGTGACTTGGTACCTTCAAAAAGTGAATTACAGATATTTGATGAGCTTACCGAGAGCCTGCATGTCAGTGCCTCTAACACTGGCACAACCTAGGCACTCAATAAATGTTAATTCAAAGTAAACATTAAAAGAAAAGGTGTATATATGTATAACCAAATCACTTTGTTATACAGCGGGAATTAACATTGTAAATCAACTGCACTTTTTTTTTTTAATCCTGAAGAAAAAAAAAGTAAATATAAAAATGCCAAGTAAAAAGAAAACATGGCATTAAGTCGGAGATCAGTGTCTGTACTGTTATTGGTGGACATGCAGGTTTGTTGCTGTTGTTGTTTCTGGGGCTGGGTCTTCACAGGAATTGTCTCCCTGGCTGCAATTACTGAAATTTATATGCAGGTTGGTCAATTTGGAGCCCAGGGGATTCTGCAACTCTGTGTTTTATCTGTGACTAGGCTTTCTCTTGACTGGACCTTATCCTAATGTCCTTGTTCATAAACTTGCTTTTGCAAAGTTGTCTGGGATTTCTGTAAACAATCAAGCTCTCTCCGTATCTCAATATTTCTCCCCACCAGAATTTATTGCCATGTACACTTACGAGAGTTCTGAGCAAGGCGATTTAACCTTTCAGCAAGGGGATGTGATTTTGGTTACCAAGAAAGATGGTGACTGGTGGACAGGAACAGTGGGCGACAAGTCCGGCGTCTTCCCTTCTAACTATGTGAGGCTTAAAGATTCGGAGGTAAACCCACATTAACTGTTTCCTCTCCCCTTCTGTGCAGTGACTCTCTTTTCAGGGAGGCGTGAGGTGCGCCGGTGGAACATCGTTGTTGGGTTTTGCTAAGGTCTGGAGCGTGGCTGCAAACCCAGTGTGGCGTGTCGCTGTGTGAGCTTGCCTAGTGACGCTGCAGGCTCAGCCTCGGCTTCCCCCAACAAAAGAACCCCCCCAGGCTTGGAGGAGGCTGCCCTGAATGAGGCTGGTCTGCATCAGCTGGGATAACGTTCAGGATTCCTCCCTGTTCCTGAATGTAACTGACTTAGAATTTAGAGTAAATGTTCTTGATTAAGTCTCCATGGTCACTGATCTGGGCTACCCCAAGAAAGATACACAGCAGTATTTCCCCCATGTAAACAAATGTATTTTGGTGATACTAGCCCCAGAATATTGGGTAGTAGAGAGTTTTTAGAATTTATTTATCTTTCATGAAACACAACATGGTTATACTTGAATACACAGCCAAAATATAAACCACCATAGTGAACTGAAAGCAATAAAATATGGTATCTCATTTACATTGCATAACAGGTGGTTAACATCCTTAGTCATAAATGAGTTCTTAGAAATCTGTAACAAACACATTGATATATTCAGGGGAAGGGAAGACAGAAGAAAATGAAAAAATACAAGTGATTTTGAGGATTAAGCATATGTGAAGATGACTGAGCTGAACAGTACCAGAAGAAAAGCAACTATTTTGTAATATCGTATTACCAAAGGTTAAAAATGTATTAATAACATTTGTAGAGTTTTAGGAAATATACCCACATAAATACAAGACTGATGAAGTCCTGTCTATATGAAAAGTGAAAGTGAAAGTCACTCAGTCGTGTCAGCTCTTTGCGACCTCCTGGACTATACAGTCCATGGAATTCTCCACGCCAGAATACTGGGTAGCCTTTCCATTCTCCAGGGGATCTTCTGGACCCAGGAAGAGAAATGGGATCTTCTGCACTGCAGGCAGATTCTTTACCAACTGAGCTATCAGGGAAGCCACCCGTCTATATAATAGGGGGAAATCTATTACAGGTTGGACTCAGAACTATAAATTTTGGATATCCTTGTTCCTATCAGCTCCAACTCATTGGAATTATTTCAAAAAGTTAGTTGGATAAATTTACAATTTGTATATAAATCATGTTTACTGCTAGAATTTATATTTTTACCTACACAATAGCAAGACACAAGATTTCACTAAGGCCTTTGGCCAGGCCTTGGTATCTCCTGATCAGAGATTGAGCAGAGACTCAGTTTATTTTCAATGCTTACAGATTGGAAGTGGCTCCCAACTGTTGTTAATGGGGCCCTAAAAATTCAGTTGCATAAAATGTCGTCCTGAGATGATACAGAATTAATGAAATAGTGGCACGGGCCTCCTGGCATATGGGAGCCCATCTCCTAGTGGCCAATTTCAAGTTAGGGGGAATTTCAGGTCATAAAGGTAGCCATTTACCAGACCCATAGCCACTTGGGGTGCAAGGCTGGGCCTGGTGATAAACTGTGATTCCCCCTTCAGTCTGCCTTCTCTGCTTCCCTACAGTTCCCTGGAGTGGTTGTATTTGCTTGAGATTTTTATTTGTTTTTGTTTTGGCTTTTTTTTTTTTCTTTTTTTAGGGAGTATTATTATTGTTTGGGGGGTTTTTTGTTTTCCCTTGCTTTGGTCTTGAGAGCAGCTTGCTGAAATTCCCCTGGAGGGGTTTGCATAAGTCCGCTTCCCCTTGGAGAATTTGGCTGAAGCTGGAATGAAAATACTTCTTGTCTGTAAGACAGTCATTGTATTATCCTTTGAAGACCAGGAGAGGGAAAATTCAACTCTTATCCAGACCAGTTAGTTAGATCCAGTAAGAACCATGGAGATGATATTTTAGGAGAGCAGAGGGAAAACATTACAAACTAAACTCAATTTCTGCTCCCATGCACAGAAACTCTTAAAGTGGCTTTACCTTTGAGATCAATTAAACACCAAAGCCATTACTTGTATTATCCTTTAATAAACTTGAGTTTTCTACCCAAACCATCCCAAGTCAGTAAGTTTAGAAAAAATGCACTGTGACATTTTCTAAAGGTAAGTTGAATTGTAAAGTGCTTTTTTAACTGGTGTCTTAAATTATCAGCCACTGAAGAACTGGCAGTGCTAATGATTTTTGGGCAAACATCTAGCTACATTATTTCATAATAATGAAAAAATCTAAAAAAATCTTTCATCCTACTTGGACATAGAATTCAGTGCATAAGGCAATATCATGCCAAACTTAAAAACCAGCCCGAGCCTCAGATACCAGAACTGACCCATGGATGCAGAGAGGGGTTTGTCCTAAGCCTGCTTCCCTTCTCTGCACGAGCAGGGCTGGGGCATGTCGCCTGGATCAGCTTTTCTACTGCATTCTTGAGAAGTGCCAGAGCCAAACATGGCCATCTGAGTCTGTCTCAGCTTAAGTGCTGGCTGTGGTGTTTAAAAGGGAGCACATTAAAGTGGCTGGAACTCCATCACTGGGTTGCCAATCGCTTTGTTCTTTTTATAGAACAGAGAAAGCCTATTATAAGCCTGCAATGGGAAATTAACTGGCCGTTTGGAATTTTGTAGCATTAGTATGCCTTCATGTTGATACGTAGCCTATGAAAATTCTGAGGGAGATGGGTATTTTATATATATATCTTTGTTAATACAGAAAGCATAATCAGAGTAAACATTTTAATTTGAACTTTCCCTGCTAGATGGTTATTGAATTTCAGTATAAATAAAGGGACAACGAGAAGTTGTGTTCCTGGTAGATAAATTACATATTTTTATTTTACAGTTACTCTCATTTAGTTAATTAAGCCGTTCGCTTTGTTCTATTTTAATTGGAATACTTAATTTACTGGAAGATAGTGACACACGAGTGAAAATTAATTCGGAATAAAGCACTTTGTAACGACAGATTACGGCCTGGCCCTTGTCCCAGCCAAGTCTCTGCCGGCTTGGCTTGCTCAGCTAGTTTAAAATTCCATGAGTATTCATGAAGGAATTCAACCCTAGAGCACTTTTGGAACACTTAGAAGTTGGGGAAAAAATGGTCTGCTTCTATGCACTGTGTGTCCAGCATTAAGAGAGAAATTTTAGTGTTTAAACAGTGTAAAGTTTAGGTAGAAAGGGCTCACAGGAGAGAGTGACCACCTCTTGGGATAATAGAATGGGGGGCAGGGGTGTTTGAATCGCCACTATCCTGTTTTCCTTCTTTAAAAAAAAAAAAAGAAAGCCCTAAAGCAGATGTACTAAAATGGTAACATGTTCACGTACTAAGTCGGGGTATCGAGCTCATGGATGTCTGCTGTAACCTCTGTACTTTTTGTCTGTGAAATGTTTGCTAATTAACCACTTGGACATCAAACATGAGCTTAGTGTTTAGGATGTAGACCGGCAGTCTCCTGGTGGGGCAGCCCCCGTTTGATTTGACACGGGGACAGGCCACACTCGAGTTACACACAGTCAGTGCCCGCGCCCTGGGGGATCTGTACAGTGCCACTGCTTATTCTCCCCTCAAGAAGAGAGTAAAGGCTGTGTGCTTTACAGTACTTACTTTGCCCCATGTTTTCCTTGATACACATTGTAATGCCAGGAGATAAAATGCTGCTGTGTTTCTCCAGAATGAAAAAAAGGAATTTAGGGGCTCACGCGGGTTCGTGACATCATTCATCGTTTTTTAAGTTGCTTGACCAAAACTCTTCAGTATGCAAATGAGACCTTCTGCTCTGTTTCAAGGGCTCTGGAACTGCTGGGAAAACAGGGAGTTTAGGAAAAAAACCTGGTAAGTGACAAACCCTGATGATTATTTTTTCAATGTTTTTAATGTAATTGATAGTTGCTCCCAATCTTTTATTAGGGCTAGAAACCTTTTTGGAAAAAAAAAAAGAAAGAAAAGTAAAGACTAAAGAATCTGTCCTAAGAGTGGTTGGAATAGATCCTTTCCTTGGAATCCATTAATAATGTGTATCCATGATTATGAAATAATGGCTGTTGCTTCACACATGGGGTATTAGGGACATTTATCAGACAGAATGTTCTCTTGGGATGTGAAGAAATAATTCAGGCAAGATGGTGAGACGTTGTCACGCTTGGAACTGTAGGGTTTGGGGTCAGCTGCTACTTCATCCTTCTCTCATTGGGTTCAGTACTTTTTCCTTTCCTGAAGCATATTCAGTCCCAGGATGTAAATAGTGGAGGAGATTAGAGGAGCCGCACGTATTATCAGACAGTGGGGCCTATGAATTAGAAGCTTTTGAGTAGTTTTCCTCAGGTACACAGTGAAGGCACAAAATTATAGTCATCCCCCTGAACTCAAAAGTGTTTCACTTTATTTAAACAAAAATCACATGTTCTATTAATAGAAACATGAACAAGAGAAGAAAGAAGCAGCTGGGAAATCATACGGTTGGTATGGCCTGTCTTCCTCACCTAGGTCATTTGAGCCCTTTTGCTATTACAGCCTTGAGAAATTACAGGTTGAGAGTCACCACAGCACTGAGAGAGGGACTTGTGTATCTTTGCCTGGCGCTCAGCCTCCAGACAGGCTCACCTGACAAGGAAAAGTGGGTTTTTCGGTAGTTGTAGGATTTCAGACTGACTCAAGATATCAGACCACCCCAGTCAAATCTCTGTTTTAACCCTGAGTATGCTATGGGGTTGGCCAAAAAGTTTGTTTGGGTTTTTCCATCGCATCTTACAGGTTAACCTGGATGAACTTTTTGGCCAACCCTATACATTTTGAATGGTCATTCCAAAGGGTCCAGAGGGGCTTAACATCGCACTGAAATCAGCAAGCTGCTCAAAAAAAAAAAAAGGAAAAGAGTATTGAGGCAGGTCACCAGCTACACAGGCCAGGTCCTTTGAGCAATGGGAACACCGGGGGCCAAATAGGGTAATAATTTGGATGTTTTCTGAATTGAGAACTCTTTGGAGTCTAGAGCTAATCCTTGGTGGGCTGGGGGAGAGTTCTCGTCCCCAGCACAGATTTCCCATCTTGGGCTCTCAGGGGAGCCCAGACATGAGTGAGCTGGGCTCTCTCTTGCTTCCTTGAGTTCTGGGATGCGTCTGACAGGGCCAGCCTGCACCGGGACGTCCCAGTGCTCCTAGCGTGGTGGCCGCTGATTACAGCACAGGGTCGGGTGGGCGGAGGGCCCGGGTTATGTTCCTTAATGCAGGAAATGCTGTCAGAGACGGGCCTTCTACTTATCTCCTTCTGTCTGTCTTTACTTCATTCCTTGTGTCTTCATCTCTTTCTTCTGAGAACAGTTTCGATGGGGAGAGAGTGTAGAGGAATAGAACAGTCTGTTCCGTCTTGCATCTAGAAATCCACAAGTTAGTCCCTGCGGATGCGCCAGAATTCAGTCAGAGAAGGGTTTTGTCCTTTCGTAGTCGACCTCCTGTGCCAGGAGAAGTGTACTTTTTCAGAGCCTGGTCTGTGGTACTGCTGGACTTTTTCCCATGAAACTGTTCAGTCAGGAAAAGTACAGAACTGTTTTCATTTTTTCTGTGCGGAATTGCTGTTTTGCTTAAAATCCCCCTTTTGACTCTAGGATCCTCCTTTAACTTGCAATAAAGAGAAGTAAACTTCCGTTGACGTGATCCCTAGCTGGTATTCAGGGATCGCCCTTAAAGTGTCAGCCACAGAGGGAATGGTCTTGTGGACGGAAGAGAGAGGCTGAGGAAAGTCATGGTGTAGAAGTCAAGCCAGTGCCTGCCCGTGGTGGCTTCTCAAGAACACAGTTTGTCTTTCTGCTGTTCTGGCGGGTGGAATGGCTTCACTTGACTTCCTTGATTCACTCAACCATCCTTCTGTGGACCGTGT
This sequence comes from Bos indicus, assembly GCF_029378745.1. Classification (NCBI taxonomy): domain Eukaryota; kingdom Metazoa; phylum Chordata; class Mammalia; order Artiodactyla; family Bovidae; genus Bos; species Bos indicus. Next base: position 2,416,144 of record NC_091760.1, on the reverse strand, counting down.
GATAATAATAAGCCCTGTGTGGGGGCCAGAAGGCGGGTGGGGCTAAATGAGGCTCAGCTGTTGGCATCCTGAGGGGGAGGGGGGGGTGGGGAATTTGTGGGGGCAAGCTGGTGGGTTCCAAGAGATGAGGGGACCCTCGGGCACACCAGGCAGAACCAGAAGGCGAGTCCAGTCCTGGAGCACTGCATTTGCCTTGCGGGGAATGGGGGCCCACGGGGCCTTCTTCGTTGAGTAGAAAACCGGCCCTGTGCACTGGCTTTGAGGACGTTTACCTGTGAACCTGGGAGGTGGCTGTGTCTTGGCTGTCCTTCTCCTGACTCTTAACGATGCACTCTACCATGTTTGGTCTTGTTTTCCAGAAATCGCACAGGTCATTGCCTCCTACACAGCTACGGGTCCTGAACAGCTTACCCTGGCCCCCGGTCAGCTGATCCTGATCCGGAAAAAGAACCCAGGTGGATGGTGGGAAGGAGAGCTACAGGTTAGTGTCTTTTCCATTGGTTTAAAATCCCCTGCCTAGATTTCAGCATGTAAGATTTTGAAGGGATGCTATTTCATGGCAAAGCGCAGATACCCCCACACTGTCTGAATCCTGCATTTGTGTAACAAGAGATGCCATGTTCTCTAAACCCAGTTTGTTCCTAAGCCTTGGGCAGCCAGGAACAGAAATGTGAGAGCTGAGGATTCTTTTGAAGATGTATGTGTATCTGCTGGATTCTTGAGTTGAGACAGTGAGTGGTGGGAAGGAGAGAGCTCGTGATGGAGAGTTTCATCCTTACTGTCACAGCAATACAGGAGCAGAGCTTCCCCTCCGCGGTGCTGTGAGGTGTGACGCCACAGTGGCCTGTGTAGTCACAGCCACATCTGTGTGGCACGACAGTTTTAGTTCTTCTGTGTGTGTGTGTGTCTGTGTGTCCGTTCTCAGTTCATCAGTCTGTCAAGGTAAACCTTGATCAGGAAGGCAAAGATCTACATTTTGGTGAAATAAATAAATACAGCACTTTCTGTGCATATGGGGCAGATTAAAATTAGAAACTAAAGTGCCAGAGAGTGAAGAGTGGGCTGGTGGGCTGAAAGAAAGGTATCTTGGCTGGAATAGAAGGTACAGCCTGGAATAGCCAAAGGCAGAACTTCCCCTGGGATCTCACTGGTGGGCAGCCATTAAAAAACCCGTCCAGCAGGGCGGACAAGATACAGTTTATTGGTTCAGTATTCCATTGAGGTCCTGGAATCCACTCCCCTCATCCTTTAAAAAATTTTTTTTGTTTTTTAAATTTACTGATTTTTTTTGGCTGTGCCACATAATTTGTGGGATCTTAGTTCCCCAAGCAGGGACTGAACCAGGGCCGTGGCAGTGAAAGCACTGTGTCCTAACCACTGGACTGCCAGGACTTCCCTCCCTCCCCTATTTAATGTCTCTTCCTTTGCTGGGTGGGGGAGGCCTTCCACAGACTTGTGGTGTCGTTTCCTGGAGAGAGGTGTTGCCTAGTGGCCTTCCTGTGCGTAGATGACTCCCCTGTTCTGAAGACTTACGGGGGTCCCCGTGGCCCTCCTCCTCAGCCTGCTCACAGGTGTGCCCTGTTGCCCTTCCATGCGTCTTGCCCATCTGGCTCTCAAAGTGACGTCTCTGCTCCAGCCGCGGTTGGTGATCTACTCTCCTGAAGACAAGCAGCAGCCTCAGACCCCAATTTCTTCCTGCTTTTGCCCAGAGCATCTCCCCACATGGTCCTTCCCGCCTCCTTCCTCAAGAGCTGGCCAGAACCCACTTCTTCCAGAAGCTTTCTGTGACCGTCCTACCCGAGGCGACATCTTCCCGTGAACCCTGGTGGCCCCTATGCCCGAGCTTCTCTTGACATTTAGTATTGATGCCAATACTATTACTTAGCTTCCCATGCATGTTTCTTCTTCATGTAGGTTATCAACTCTTTGAGGGCAGAAACCGTATTTTTTCATCCTCTCACTCCTAGTACCTTACGCGAAAGAGTCTTGAGAGGGTCCTTGCAGCCCTCAGTTGTCTGCCCAGGAGGGCTTCTGGTGCTCTCACCAGACTTTGTCTTCTGCGACTACACGGATGAAGAAATTGGGAACGTCATCTGGTGGTCCAATGGTTGACTCCGCACCTCCCCTGTAGGTGACACGGATTCAATCCCTGGTCAAGGAATTAAGATCCTGCACGCTAAGAGGCATGGCCAAAAAATAACAGAAATTATTTTTTAAAGAAAAATAGAAGTTGCCAGTGAGTTCTGTGTTCTGCCCTTGGGAAACTGCACAGATGCGGGAAATGGTGGTGTCTCTGTGAGCCCCACGGCAGTGTTTACCAGATAGATGAACGTGGGGGACCTTTTAAAGAAGTGGCTTCAACCATGGGTGGGTTCAGTGTGAAGATAAAAGCTTTAGTCCTTGAGCCAAGAGCATGAAGTCTATCAGACCACAAAGAAAGTAAAATCTGATCTACTTTCTAAAAGTAACCTAGAAGTATCCTTCACGACAGATTGCATCAGATAAGAGGGTAAGGGTGAGGTATGGAAAGCTTCCTTTTCTCTGAATTTTATTTTCTTATTTTGAGAGTAGGTTAGAGGGGAGGCGTGCGTGTGTGCCCTGTAAATTGTTTTGAACTCTCTGCTCATGGTGGTGTGCAGAAGGGTAGTTTTGACACTTATCATCCCTAATTAGAGTCTTTGTCCCTTAGAATTATGTCAGGATTACAAGTCTTGGTTCACCAACTTTATTATAAGTTCCTTCAAGTCACATACTATCCATTTCCAGCAACTCCCAGCATGTAAGCTCTCAATGAATGGATTTTGTGTTGAATTAGATTAAAGTGAAGGAGAAAGGACTGGCAGTGGGAAACATGACTCATCTGTCACACAGGCTTGATGGCTTTCGAAGGCAAGGTCAAGCTTAGCCCCCTTGTATCCTGCATATATCGCATGTCCATCATCTGGTATATGTACAGTTAATATCCGTAAGATCATAGATGCGAGTGTGAATCTTGGCTTGCCGTTGACTAGCCTGTAACATTGAGGTTATCGCTTAACTTTTCTGAGCCTTACTCTTTTTGTCTGAGAACTGGGAATAGTGAAAGTGGGACATGGGAAATGGAAATTGTAGTAGTAGTATTCTTCTGGAATTGTTGTGTAGGTACATGTATGATAGATGTTTAACACAGGCCTAGCTCATAAGAAGCTCCCAGTACATGTTACTGCCATTATTATTATTATTATTCCTAAAATCCATATATAACATTGGCATAAACCATAATCTCTGCCCTACCTGAAATTGACATCTGAGAGCTGTTCAGCAAGCAGGGTTTTCTGTCCTGTAAGTGCTGCATTGTCCTCTGACTGTGACCCACACCATCGAGCTCGTAGGAAAATACTCCGGGCTTTGCTGACCAACGGCTGCCACAATTTGAATTTCAGCTGTGGTGTTTTCGTTTTGTAATGTAGCAATCCATAGAGTCTATTGATGTTATTCTGTTTTATGTTTATGCGTAAGCTTGGCATACGGAGAAGGCGATGGCACCCCACTCCAGTACTCTTGCCTGGAAACTCCCATGGACAGAGGAGCCTGGTAGGCTGCAGTCCATGGGGTCTCTAAGAGTCGGACATGACTGAGCGACTTCACTTTCCCTTTTCACTTTCATGCATTGGAGAAGGAAATGGCAACCCACTCCAATGTTCTTGCCTGGAGAATCCCAGGGACGGGGGAGCCTGGTGGACTGCCGTCTATGGGGTCGCGCAGAGTCGGACACGACTGAAGCGACTTAGCAGCAGCAACAGCAAGCTTGGCATAAGCACAGCATGTTCAGAAGCAAACTACACCATGAAAGAGGATGAAGCTTTGAAACATTTTAATGTAATTTTTTTTATTATTAGGCACGTGGGAAAAAGCGCCAGATAGGCTGGTTTCCTGCTAATTACGTCAAACTTTTAAGCCCTGGGACGAGCAAAATCACTCCAACAGACCCACCGAAGCCAACAGCTTTCCCAACAGGTGAGCGGTTTACACTCTGCTCAGAAAATGGTCTGTGCTTCCTGGTAGCCCTCCTACTCAGTTCTCTTGTGGAGTGGCGAAAGTTGTCTTTCACATCGGCTGTAACCGCCTCTTGTACTTGGAGGGGCTGATACCCCACGAATGTGATATGGAATATGTTTTTCAAAAGGACCAAATATCTAAGCAGCTTTGCTGTGCTGGGTACAACAGACTCCTTGTTGGAACTGGCTTCCTAAAGGGGCCCTGAATGCTGTGCTATTGAAGCCAGATTTTTCTCTTGATTTCCTTCCAACTATTTAAATTGGGATTTGGGCTGGGGCGGCGGTGGGGGGTTGGGGGGAGACAAAAAGGGCCTCCTAAAAATAAATGGCCGGGGTCTAAATAGGTCAGGAGATTGAGCCGAGAGGCCACAGGGGTCTGTTGGTTGTCATGTGCTGCTCAGTAAAGACCGAAATAGCTCCCCTGTGACATTTCCTGTGAACAGAGGGGCTTCGCTTAATGGGCAGGATGTTATATACGCTCTCCTAAAGGGACCAAGAGGGAACAGAGGGCCCTGCAGCTGAGATGGTTGGCTATCTTCTGACTGAAGAGACCAAATTAGATGCTTCGGTAATGTGTGAGAGGGTGAGATAAGGGCAGCCAACTTCTGCTTGGGTCTTTAAGCCATTAATGGAATCTTGGGTGGTATTTGTGGAAACACAGGCTTTTCCTTCCAGAACCTTGTGGCTAAATGTCTGTGCTGTACATCCCCAGTGAAATCAGATCAAAACTTGGCAGCCTTGCAAGAAATGAAAGGATTGGTCAACTTTGTGACTGATTGCTGACCCCAGCTGGGCCCCTGTGCTTGAGCCATGGCCTCTCTTGTAGGCAGAAGGGTGTGGTGCCCACTGGGTCTCCTCTCCCTTGGGGAGGCCTAGTGGCATGCCCTTCATCAGGTTGGTTAAAACCCACAGAAATTGTTTGCCAAGGGGATGGGATTAGCTGGAACATCGTTAAAGCCTGAGCCTGTATACAGGTTGGTCAGGAAAGATGAACAGGGGTAACACCTAACTAGGCAGACTTCTCTGAAGTGTAAAAATGTCAGGGAATAAAAGCTGTGTAACCTCCTGTAGGTTTGAGGGAAAATGAGAAAAGGAGAATTGTCCTTGAATGTGGAAATTGCTTCTTGGAGACAAGATTCTGAGACACAAAAGCACAGCAGAATAAGGCACTGGTTTTCCTTTTCACTGAGAGCTTCCCAGGTGGTGCTGGTGGTAAAGAGTCTGCCTGCCAACACAGGAGACGCAAGAGACAGGAGACGTGGGTTTGATCCCTGGGTCGGGAAGATGCCCTGGAGAAGGAAATGGCAACCCACTCCAGCGTTCTGGCCTGTAAAATCCCACAGACAGAGGAGTCTGGCAGGGCACAGTCCATGGGGTTGAAAAGAGTCGGACACAGCTGAGCACAAGAGTTGAACTTCTTGGAGGTCAGCTGGTAATCACCTTCCACCTTAAAAAAACAAACAGACAACAAAAAACAATCCAACAAAAAATCAGAAAAGGAAAAAAAGAGCTGGGTTCAAGTCCCCATGATCCACAGCAGTGTGTGCAGATGGGCTAACATTCCGAGTCAGCATCCTGAAGGAACATCACCACCCTCTAACAGAAATGATTCCCTGGTAGCGCTCCCCTACCCCTGCCCGTTTTCTGCGGACAGCGGAACACATGCAAGAGGAAGACGGGATGGGAACTAAAGGTGAGGCCTGCCATTCTGCTGTTGTCTTGGTCTCCAGCCCTCCAGCTTCCTCCACTGCCCACACTTAGACAGAGCCCTCCGAGCCCTCCAGGTAGCTCTGCCCTCTTCGGGCAAGGACACGGTCGGGACACGGGAGGCCCGGAGAGCCTCAGGCAGCCCGCGCCCCCTCCCGCTCACCCGGCCTGTCTCCCGCAGTGTGCCAGGTGATCGGGATGTACGACTACACCGCGCAGAACGACGACGAGCTGGCCTTCAGCAAGGGCCAGGTCATCAATGTCCTCAACAAGGAGGACCCCGACTGGTGGAAGGGTGAAGTCCACGGGCAGGTGGGGCTCTTCCCGTCCAACTACGTGAAGTTGACCACGGACACGGACCCCAGCCAGCAATGTAAGTGCCCCGGCCGCCCGGTTGCCTCTCCTCTCTGGCGTCTCACGGTGAAACATGCAGCATTGCTCTGATTCTGCTGAGCTTTGTTTGCAGAACTTAGCTAGACCATTGCTGCATTCGCAACAGTCTCTTTGAAGACCTTCCTCATAATGCAAGACTTTTATCTCGTGGGGTTTTCGTTTTGTTGGTTTTTTTGTTTTTGGTTTTAAAAATCATTCCTTCTGTAGCATGTCCCCTCCCCCCTCCCCCGTCCCCCTTTTTCTTTTTTTTTTTTTTCCTTTTTAATCATTTTGGCACCATGCTGTTTTACATGCCTGACTCATTTTCCTAGCTTGAATTTTGCTCATTGTTTTGTTTTGCTTATGTGTTGTTTTCCTCCTTTTTCTAGGAATCATATGTTGTCCACCCCCCCCTCAGGCTTGAAAGTCCTCAAAGAGACCCACTATCCCATATCACTGCCCCGAGGGATGATGGGAGATGCAGCCTTGATCATGTGACTTCCAGCATGATCACCTACTGCCTTCTGAGTAGAAGAACTCACTGCAGAGCAGTTTACCTCATTTTACCTTAGTTGCATGTGATGACAATGTTGAGTTATTACTTGCAGAGATAGAAGCAAAAAATTACAAAAATACACAGGGTAGTGGGTCCTTTTGTGGCTTTCCTAGTGACTCAAATTGACTTCCCCCCACCTTTGCACAGGTGCTTTCAATAGTTTTCAAATTATTTTTCAATAAATCTTTTAGCCTTTTAATAAAAAAAAAAATGAATGACTTCTTTGCTATTTTGGTTTTGCAAAAAGACCCACTATCAAGGAATGCTGCATGTGCTATTAAAAAAATGTTTCCAAATGTCCATAAATCTGAGACTTGATGTATTTTTTGTTTTTCATTCTGTCCAGTGTTATCAACTAAATTGTGTAGTTTGGGTTTGTTGCCCCCTACTGTAGAAGTACAGAGGAGTTCAGTATATCTGTTTTAAAGACGTGTAGAATGAGGCCAATTAAACAGAAGGTGTTTTGTGCTTGTTTGTGTGTATCAGATGTACCTTGCTGAGCATGTAATAATACATCCTGTACATATGAAATTAGTTCTTTCCATGGCAAAAGCTATTACCTTGTATGATGCTCTAATCACATTGCATTAATTTTATTTTGCACAGTGACCTTGTAGCCCCATGAGAAAGCATGTGTGTTTTTGTTCGGTCTCAGATTTATCTGGTTGAGTTGGTGTTTTCTGTTTGGGGTTTTTAATTTTGCATATTTCCATACCATAAATCCGTAGACGATACCTTTGAGGTTGTCACGGTCAACAGTATCTACAATCTCGCCTTAGTCTCTGTTACACCAAGTTTTATTCCAGTGACTTCATGGAATGACGATTTCAAACAAGTAATTTTCTTGACAAGAAAGAATGTATAGGAGTCTCCCTGCAATTAATTTCCAATGTTTACATTTTTTAACTAGACTGTGGAATTTCTACAGGTTAATATGAAATGGAGCTCATGGTCCGTTGATGTGTTGGATGTTGTAGCTGAAGCCATGTGTGTCTTTTAAACACTAGTTGGAAGCTCTCAATAAAAACGCCGTTGCTGACAGCACAGAAAACGGGGCGGGGGGCAGGGAGCCTCAAGCACAACCTAGCGGTTCTACTAATGACTTTTTAACAGTAGTGATCTTCTGTTTTACGTCTGTCCCCTTGGGGACTCTGTGCTGGCATTGTGTAGCGGTCCTTCTCCACTCACACGGTGCCGAGAACGAGGACACCGCCTCGTTCGCTGGCGCGTCAGTATTTTCATGGATATGAATGTAAAATATATAAATATATAAACCTGCGGCTTTAACAACTGTAATACAACCTTTTGAATTAGTTATGTGTATAGATAATTAAATTCTTCATATAAAAGTTAGACGGAAATGTCTCTGTGTTCTTGATGTTGGAAGGTGGCAGTGGTGATGGGGAACCAGCCAGACTAGACCTAAGCAGGTGGCCTGCTGCCCACGTGTCCATTATGGTACAGATGCCATGGGGACCCTCGCTCTTACCCTGCTACCTGCCCCTCCCTGATCAACATGCAGACAGGTACCCTTCCTAATACTGATTTTGAAGAATAGAACTCCCGGGACTTTCCTGGTGGTCCAGTGGTTAAGACATCACACTGCCACTGCAAGGGGCAGGGGTTCGATCCCTGGTCAGGGAACTAAGGTCCTGCACGCTGCATGGTGCAGCCAAAAATAGGAAAAAAAAGACGGCAATTCAGCTTTGAGCTTAACTCTCTCATCGGGCTTTCATATGTGCTATTGATACATTGACAGGTGAGCGATGTGACTCAGAGAACCACACATTTGCCCAAAAGGTGTATCACAAAAGGGTCTGTTGAGCTGACAGATGTAAGTAAATCCTGAAACTTTCACATCTTCCATGCCATTGTTTGCCATCTGTATCTGCCTTGCAAACTCCAGTTGAATTTGCAGAAACAGACGGGTGTACACCCTGATGAAACTGTTGGCTACGACAGACCACGGCTTGAATCCGTTCAGGAACCTCGCTTATTGGTCCTCCCCTGCCATTCAGTGGAAAAGTGAGTTCCTTCATCAGTTCAGCAAATAGTTGCGGGGAGAGACTTACCAGGTGTGGATGCTGCTCTGGGTTCTGGGGCAGAGAGTGCCGCTCCATCAGTGAAGACTGGGTCCCTGTCCTCATGGAGTTCACTTTCTAATGGGAGGAACAAGCAGAAAACCAAACTGCTGCATACATGTATGTACATAAATATATGAGGGGGCTGTGTGTGTGTTGTGAGAGAAGCTGATGCATTCTGTGCCAGGACAGCTAACGGGTGCCAGGTGACCCTGAGGAGGACATCCAAAGCCAACGTTCGGGAAGGGCAGCTGCAGGGAGAGATCAGGGAACCCTTCCAGAAAGAAGGGAGACCTAAGGATGAGAAGGAGCCAGATGAAGCTGGGAAGAGAAGGGGCTGTTTGAGGCAGAAGTGTCATACAGGGGCCCCAAGGTGCAGGGAGAGATCCCCATCACTGCCCCCCACCCCACCCTCTTGGTCAGCAAAGCCCTGTCTCTTGTCCAGGACCACCTGCTCCCACCCCCCACCCCGCCCCCTTCACCCGAATAAGTCAGTGTTTCCAGCTTTGAGTTTTGGCTAGCAGAGATGCAATTGTCAAGGTGGGTAATCCACGATAATACTCTCCACAACTCTCTCTCTCCATCCCCCTGTCTATAGATCAACCCTCTTAGGCTGTGTTGACACAGGTTTGTCTCCAGGAATCTTGCTCTTTCCCCCTCACAGATCATGCAGTTTGCATTTGATCATAGTGTCCTTCTGACCCTGGGCTTCTCAACCAGAGGGAAGGAAGATGACAGCCTCTGGTGGGTAGAGGCGGGGTTGCTGCTGAAGATCCTCAATGCACAGGATGACCCCCACAGCGGACGTGGTTCCATGTCACCAGTACCAGGGCTGAGACAGCCTGGTCTCTCATCCCTCTGGCTGCCGTGGGCAGTATTCCCCTAGTTGCTCTGGGTGAATATTTTTACGACTGAACTCTAGGTACAGTTTTGCCCCAGAGGCACATGGACACATGAGAGGGCCTTCGTTTTGACATTCTGACTTGCTTTTCTATGTCTGGCTGCCTCTGCTGTGCAGAGCAGAACCCACAGGGCTGAAGGTGGCCACGTGGCCCACGCTCCAGGCTGCCTCTGCTTAAAACGATGTCTGGGAGAAGCCAGTCTAAAGGAAGGATTCATTCCCTTGTAAGGTTACAGAGCTGTATGTCATTGCATGTCCACTCTGTTCTGGGAGAAAAAAGGGCAGGCCCAGATCCCCTACCAAGTGGTAACTGGTCCTCTGCGGTTCCTCTCAAACTGAGCAGGATTACTATGGCAACAGTACATCATCGGTAGGGTAAAACTAACCTCTCTTACAGCGGTCTAGACCCAGCTCACATTCCCTGTTAGCGGGTGAACAGACAAATGCTTGGTGAGTTCTTTTCTGTTTGAGAGGATGAGACAGTTAAACAGCCTCATCAACTCAATGGACATGAGTCTGAGCAAACTCCAGGAGATCATGAAAGACAGGGAAGCCTGGCATGCTTTAGTCCATGGGGTCACAGAGTCGGACATGACTTAATGACTGAACAACAACCACAACCACCTTTTCGGGTGCCACCAGAAGAAAAACCTGCTAACCCTTGTTTAGGAAGCCCATCGAAGCGGTTTACCCATATGAAACATTTGCCAGTATTCTTCTTACCTATAAAACAGCGATTGCATGTGACTCAACCTAGTACACTCATACAACCAGGCATGCTGTAGGGCAGGTGCTCAAGAAAGCCTGTTGAATGGGTGGGTCCGGGGATTAGTGAAACAGGAAAGCGCTGAGTTCAGGTTCTCATACAATCCATCCCCGCTGGAGAGGAGACCATGCTGTGTCTGCCTTCCCTTTTAGGCGTGAGCTTCCCCAGAGCAAGTCTCCTTGGCAGGTGCTGTTCCTGAAGCTGCTCCATCAGTGGTCAGTGAAGGAGGCTGAGGACCAGGGATGCTGGGGCATTGCCTGGTCTCCGTGCCAGCCCCAGTCTCAGCTGGGGAACGGGCCTGACACTCAGTCAGTCCTGCTTCCTGGAGGAGTGAACATCACTTCTGAAGGACAGTGAATATTCATTTTCCCTTCTAGCAAAGTGATAAGTTAATCCTATTCATTCTTTTTCATTCCCAAAATACCCAAGAGAATTTTTTATGGAAACTGCATGGAATGCCAGCAGTTCCAGAACTGTCCAGAAAAATAGCCCTTTCTTAGAAATGTCTGATGTTTTGGATCTGGTAGGCTAGAGAAACATAATAAAGTCAAGGATCACAACAGCTCCATGTGAATATCTCATTGCAGCCAGGCCTCTGTTGGGGCTTTCTTTAAGAAAACGCCACACATAAAAAGCGGATTTCCAGAATATTTTCCTGGGTGTGTGGCAGTTCCATTTCAGAAGTTTCCATTGCCTCTTAAGAAGGTTCTGTTCTTTGAATTGAAAACTCAGGCATTTTTTTAAAGATAATATAACTTCAGTCACAAAAATTTGTGTTGTTTATAGAAGATGAGAATCAGCCATAAAATTGTTGTGTCAATACAACTTCCTGTTAAGCATGCTACAGTGTTATTTTGGAGAAGGCAATGGCACCCCACTCCAGTACTCTTGCCTGGACAATCCTATGGACGGAGGAGCCTGGTAGGCTGCAGTCCATGGGGTCTCTAAGAGTCGGACATGACTGAGCGGCTTCACTTTCACTTTTCACTTTCATGCATTGGAGAAGGAAATGGCAACCCACTCCAGTGTTCTTGCCTGGAGAATCCCAGGGACCGGGGAGCCTGGTGGGCTGCCGTCTATGGGGTCGCACAGAGTCGGACACGACTGAAGCGCCTTAGCAGCAGCAGCAGCAATGTTATTTTATGTTGTCAACAGGCTGGATGTGTGTGTGTGTGTGTGACAGACCCAGAGAGACTGTGATTTAAACGCCCACATCAGTAGCTTGGTCACAGTGCCACCAGCAAGCAGACAAGTATAACTCTATCAAAGATTCTGGTAGAGGCTGACAGCTGCTGTTCCCACATCTGCTTGGCACATAGTGTCAGAGCCTCAAAAGAGGAAGTGTCCCTTCCTTTTGACCCAGCCCATCATGTTGAAAGGTTGCTGCTGCAAGCCCTGTGTTGAGCTAGGATTCATGACTTCTGGAGGAGAGGATTTTGATCCAGGGTCAGAGACAAGGCTTGACTACTTGGAGCTTTTTGTGTAGCAAAGTTTTGTTAAAGTGTAATAGAGATAGGGAAAGCTTCTGACATAGACGTCAGAAGGGGACAGAAAGAGTACCCCCTTGCTAGTTTTTAGCAAGGTGTTTTATGTCTGTTAGAAAGCTATTAATCAGATAAGAGAGACACCTCAAGGCTGAGGGAGTTTCACCAGGCCCCTCCACAATAGGCAATTTTGAGATAGGATGGCACGAGACGTGTCATTCCCCACCCTGGCCATAAAACAATTGACAGGAATACTGGTTTGTTGAGCCATTAGCAGCCCAAGGTTTGAGAAAAGAAAAAAAAGTTAGTCTTAGGCAGAACCATTTTGAAGAAAGGCAAATTGCAAAGCAAATACATAGTTTCATTAAGAAAAACATTTCCATAAGAAAAGTACATTGGTTAGCTCAAGGCAGAACCAGATGTCCTTAACACAGAATTGAAAGAAGCCTCTTTTCATCTTGTGTAGAGAAGGGAGGAAAAAAAAAAAAAAAACATCTGCCACGTGCAGTTTATTACCGCCTGCCACTTGGGAACCTCTGGCCTTCCTGCCTGTTACCCTCTCAGTGCTTTTAAAAATGAGAGCATCTTCTAGATGTAGCTTCTCCTAACAGACCCAGGAGGAGGAGCTGCCATTGTTCATGGAGGATGCTATGCCACTCAGTATCGCGTAACGTGACACTGCTTACAAGGCCCAAGCTGTCCTTTCCCCCCTCGGGCCCTGCCCCATGCTTTCATGCACACCAGTCCACTCTGTTGCAGTCCCGGCTCCCCTCACAGGAAGGGGCCAGGGTGGTGGCAGGTAGATTAGTTGGTGAGGCTGGAATCTTGGAGAGCACTGGGCATCCAGCCTGCAGTTTGTAGCTGAGGGCGCTGAGGGTCCGGGAGCTGTAGTGACATTCTCAAAGGCAGCTCCCGGATTTGCCTTCTGCTCCTCTCTCACGGGGTGATTTTGAGAAAGCAGCCCATCTCTGCCAGGGCCTCAGAGCCGCCTGCCTTCTCTTCATCAGGGGCTGCATCTGTGGAAAGACGGAGAACCAGTTCCCCTTCCCCTTGCGTGGTCCTCCCCTGGCTGGGGCTCCGTGGGAGGGAAGGATTCGAACCCCTTCAACACACAGGCTCGAGATGCCACTGGCTTCTTCAGCCTTTAGTCCTTCTCACCCCAACCGCAGGCGGATTTTCCAAAGACAGCCTTGCCCTCCTTGCTCTGTGCCCAGCCTAGCTTCTCAATTTTCATTCCTTGGCTGCCGTATATAATAACACAACTTATCTACAATATTAATGTAATATTTGGCTCCATTTCTTTTAAAATTTTGGAAAACTTGCTTTTCTTTCCTTTTCTTTTCTCTTGGCTGCGCTGTGCGGCTTAGGGGATCTTAGTTCCCCAAACAGGGATTGAAACAGTCTACAGCAATGAAAGCACTGAGTCCTAACCACTGGTTGTAATTGTTTAGTCACTAAGTCATGTCCGACTCTTTTGCGATCCCATGGACTATAGCCCACGAGGCTCCTCTGTCCATGGGATTTCCCAGGCTAGAATACTGGCATGGGTTGCCATTTCCTTCTCGAGGGAATCTTCCTGACTCATTGGCAGGTGGGTTCTCTACCATTGAGCCACCCTAACCACGCACCATCAGGGGATTCCCTGGAATGTTTTATTTTCCTCTGGGGAGTAGTAGAGGGGAGCATGAGGGAGCCACATAACTGTATCCTGGGCCCTTTTAGAGGCTAGGAAGCAGGACAAGATGGCAGGACAGCACGTGTTTGAATCCCAGCTCTGCCTCTTACGGGTTGTGTGGTCACGGTCAGATTACTTAGTCCTCTTTGTGCTTCAGTTTCCTCGTGTCCAGATGGAAAGATCACAGTAGCACCTAGCAGATATTAAGCTCCCGATAGATATTAGCCTTGTTGTTACCGTTGCTGGGAGAAGAGGCATTTGTGCCTGGTTGGTGAGAATCACGGAATGCATTTAACTGACTTCCTGCTTTCTTGCATTCAACTCAGGCAGCCTATAGATTGTGTGCATTTTAAGACTTTTCGGAAAACATGCTTTTGCAGATGGGGATTTCAGAGAGCTTGGACAGCTTCCCCGAAAACTGTCAGACTGCCTCATTCACGTGTGTGCAGAGCGGGGGCCCCCTCTGTGTCAGCGGGAGGCCCACCCATGTCGAAGCCAGCAGCTTTTTTTTTTTCCCGACACCTTCCCGTGCTCTCTAAACGTGCAGGGACACCCAGGCCCTGGGCCCCAGCCTCAGCAGCCCTCCTAGCAGAGGGGGAGAAGCTGCCCCGGATTTCACACGGCTGGTTGGCAGCGGGGAGGCCAACAGAGCCCGTGGAATGCATGCGGCTTTCAAATGTCACATCTGTGGGCTTGGTTGGCAGGCCCAGGCGGCGCACCACAATAAACCTGTCACACAGGCATTGAGTCACTGGGTCCTTTATTTCTCATCCCTGCGTTCTGCGGCCTTGTGTTCTCTTGCCAGCAGAGACTGGAACGTTTGGCCCCCAAACATGCCAGAAGCTCGATGTTTTTTTTAAAGCAACCATGCGGCTTGGCTAAGGAATGTGTGTCCCTAGGGGGTGCTTCCCCACGGTACCGTCTCCTGAGCAGCCGCCCCCAGCACGCTTGAAGACAGGAAGTTAATTCCCTCCTGCCTCCCTGTGTTTCTCAGGATCCGGATCTCTGGGCCTGGGAACCTCTGCCCTGCTCACTGACCCTCCGGCCTCAGCAGCAGAGGCGCAGCCAGAAGACCTTCTCTGCCTCCTCTCTGGGGCGTTACCTTGGAGTCCTGAGGCCCCCATGAGAAGAACCCCAAAGTCTGAATCCTCCGCTGGTGTGATCTCTGGCAGTAACCTTCCCCCTACCCGCGCCCCATCGTCAAGGGGCAGAAGGACATCTGTCTGTCCCCTCCCTCCCCACCCACCTCCTGACCGCTGTATCAAAGGCTCAGGACGCCACCCTTGAGACAAGCCTGCCTGCGATCTCTAGCAGACAGCTCCTCTCCTGCTGCTCCTTCCTGGGGAATATTGGCTGAGGAATACAGATCCAGGTGATGAGACTGGGCTCAGCAGAACCCCAGCAGATGAGGCACCTGTGCTCCTAAAGCTTGCAGGAGCGGGAGGAGGAGCAGACTCGTTTCAGAATCATTGCAGTCGGTGGTGGCTGAAATGGGCTGCGTGTGCCGGAGGGCCAGGGTTGGAGCACGTGGCTTCTCTGAAGAGGCAACAGGTGGCGGAAGATCAGAGGGCATGGAGGGCCGGCATGCAAGCCTTAAGGGCGAGCGCAATCTAAGCCCCAGGAATGGCAGGTGCAAAGGCCCTGAGGGCTGATGGATTTCTCCTGCTCCTTTCATAAAGACACACAAGTCTTCTACTTGGTACCTGCTCCCTGCTTCCCGTCTTCCAGCCTCTTCTGCATACCACAGGCAGAGAGTTATTTTGAGAACCTAACAACTGGAGTCACCCCAACGGTCCAGTAGTTAAGTATCCACCTCACAATGTAGGGGATGTGTGTTCAATCCCTTGAGGAACTGAGATCTCACATGCTTCAGAGCAACTAAGCCCACATGTTGCAACGACTGAGCTAGTGCACTCCGGAGCCGAGGCGCTGCGACTAGAGAGTCCAGATCCAGCAGTGAAAACTCCTGCATGACGCAACGAGGACCAGAGGCAGCCAAATAAATAAGTAAATGTTAGGACACACATATGCATGCAACTATTTTTGCTTAAAATTGTCCAGGGGTGTCCTAGTGCTCCTGGGATGACGTCCTAAATCTTGCATTTGATCTGTGAGGCCCTGCTTGATCCTACTTCCTTCTCCCACCCATGTGAGGCCCTCACCTGGCCCAACTCTCTCCTCGTTTCAGTTCAGTTCAGTTCAGTCGCTCAGTCGAGTCCGGCTCTTTGTGACCCCATGGACTGCAGCACGCCAGGCCTCCCTGTCCATCACCAACTCCTGGAGTCCACCCAAACTCATGTCCATTGAGTCGGTGATGCCATCCAACCATCTCATCCTCTGTCGTCCCCTTCTCCTCCCGCCCTCAATCTTTCCCAGCATCAGGGTCTTTTCAAATGAATCAGCTCTTTGCATTAGGTGGCCACAGTATTGGAGTTTCAGCTTCAACATCAGTCCTTCCAATGAACACCCAGGACTGATCTCCTTCAGGATGGACTGCTTGGATCTCCTAGTCCCACCTATTTGCCCATTTGTGCTCAGCCTTCTCCAACCAGGGCCTTCCTTTCTAATCTGCTGACAGGACCATTATTAGGTGACTGCTGTTAACCTAAAAACCTTCCAGGTTTCTGACATCAAAACGGGTTTTAGGGGCAGGGGCTGTGGCCACTCTGGCTTCCGGGAGGAGACGCTGGTGCTTAAAGAGGTGAAGTCCCAGGCTGATCTGCCGCCTCATGGTCTAATGTTCTTTCTAGCTCTTTCGGCCACCTTTGGGATCACCACGCTAACCCTAAACAGAAGTCCAGGCTTCTGATGCCCCAGTGGGTTTCCAGCTCGCTCTCTGGAAAACCGTCTCATCTGACTTCCAGATTACGTGATGGAGAGGTCTGCTTTCATCACCGGTCCCCACTGTGGCATCGTGGCTGGGAGATGGCATGGATGTGGAGGCTTTCTCTGCCTTGGAGATGGCGCAAGTCAACCTCCCTGAGGTTCGTCTTCCTTCCAGGGCTCTGTGTGCCTGCACATCCAGTGGGAGGTGGTGCTCAGGCTTCAGTCGACGGATTCCCATCATCCAGCCCTTCCTTTTGCCTATTGAGTCTCACCTACCCAGACCTTCTATCCCCACGCTCTCCAAGATTCTTGCATGAAGCTGAAGCCACTGGTGGGCCTCGGCTTGAATGCCTTCACCCCATCTTCCCCAGCTGTTTGCCTGCCTCCACCCCTTCTTTCTCTGCTGCCTTGGCCAGCTCCACTCACCCGCCATGTCTGAGCACTTTGCTGAATCCCAGTCACTTGTTGTACCTAAACTGAGTGGATGGAGACTGACGCACAGACACTCCCTCCTTAGACTGTGAGCTTCTCGGGAGCCAGGCCCTATCCCATGAAGACCTACAAACGTGAATCAATAGCAGTGGGAGCTGCCTTTGTATTTAGTATTGCCTGACACCAAGTCCTCCCTGTCAGCTTAGAAACTGGAGGTGGAACCTACCTCTCCACCTGGGTATCACCCAGAGTGCCTTGCTTAGGAAGTGTCCAGAATGAACAGTCCTGTTTCCACCCTGTTGTTCCACAGGCTCACTCCTTCCTGCCCAGAAAGGCTGGAGAGAAAGGAAAGCCCCCTCCCTAGTGTCCAGTCTCCCTGCTGCATGTGGCTTAGAACAGCACACCAGCTGTGTCCGGGGAAGCACCACTGTTGAAAGGATAAATCCACAGAAGACCCTAGACCAGGCAATGAGCTTCTTAATCGTGAGACTTATTACTCATCAGTCTTATACCATCCTGAATACTATGTATTGATTCTGTGTTTGGTTTTCTGTCTCCCCTCCGCTAGAATGGAAGCTCCATGAAAGCAGGGACCTGGGTGCCTCTCTGCCGTTGCTGACAAATGAGCAAGAGATGTCACAGGCTCAGGTGGTCTCTTGTGTTCTGGCGGGGTCAGTTGGCCAAGTTAGGAGGACCACAGGGGACCAGGCTGTTCTTAGACCCTTGGGAAGAAAGTTCCGTCACGATGAGAAGTCCCCACCTGTCCATGGACCACCCTGATCTGGTCTGGTGTCCAGAGCTGCCTCTGGGCTGGAGTTTCCCTGGGACTGGTCAACCTGGGACCAGCTGCCTTGACCCAGCCTGGTTGCCACCGGCCCCCAGCAGTCTCCAGCTCCAAGGACGGGAGTCTCCTCTCAACTGGGCTATCTGGGAATGGACTGGGAGAGCCACAGGTATGGACCACTCTCAGACCTGCTCTTTTACAAGCTCACGATTTCCTGGTGAGTCTGCATTTCCCAAGACAGCAAGAGCAAAAAGTTATTCCTGATGGCAGAAGTTTTATTCCTGATCTTCATCCATCTCTGGACTCTACTGTCCCATCCATAAAATGAGGGCATCAAGCAGAGTGACCTTTCAAGCTCTGGCCCTGGTGCTGGAGTCTGGTGATGGCAGTGTGGTCTCTGGGAACGAAGCATCGGAGGTTCTCTGGACTCTGGCGTGTGGATGGCCTCAGAGGATGGCATTCTGTGGTCACGGCCATCACGTCTCCTTGGACAAGTGCCCTGAGTGACCTGCCTTGGGCTGCCTTCGGTTCAGTGGTTGTGGCCACCCTCATCTGGCATGTGCCTGGACAGATCTAGTTTCTGAATCTCGCTCCCTTTCCACACCAGGCACCTTGTTTCCAGGCAAGCTTCCCATCATGGCGTGGTCCTCACTCTTGGCTGGACATCAGAACCACTTGAAAGTTTCACAAGTTATGGACACCTAGGTCGCACCCCATCCAGTAAGATTTGGTGGATCTGGGGTACAGCAGGGACACTGGGCTTTTTTAAAGTCTCATTAGGTGGTTCTGAGCTTCCCTGGTAGCTCAGCTGGTAAAGAATCCACCTGCAATGCAGGAGACCTGGGTTTGATCCCTGGGTTGGGAAGATCCCCTGGAGAAGGGATAGGCTACCCACTTCAGTATTCTTGGGCTTCCCTGGTGGCTCAGATGGTAAACAATCCACCTGCCATGCACTAGACCTGGGTTTGATCCCTGGGTTGGGAAGATCCTCTGGAGAAGGAAATGACAACCCACTCCTGTATTCTTGCCTGGAGAATTCCATGGACAGAGGAGCCTGGCAGGCTACAGTGCATGGGGTCAAAAAAACTCGGACACAACTGAGCGATTTTCACTTTCACTTCTTCAGTGATTCTGATGTGCAGCCAAACTCAAGAGCCATGACCCGCCTTCATCCTTCTTGTAGCTGCTGCAGTGACCCTCCCAAAGTACAGCCAGACCTTCCTGAGCTCCCCAGCCAAAGACAAAAATGCAGACACTGGGCTTCCCTGGTGGTCCAGTGGTTAAGAATCGACCTGCCAATGCAGGAGACATGGGTTTGATTATCTAGGACGATTCCACACGCCATGGAGAAACTGAGCCCATGTGCCACAACTACTGAGTCTTCGTACACTGGAGCCTGTGCTCTGAAACGAGAAGCCACCGCAATGAGAGGTGTGTGCATCACAATGAAGAGAAAGCTCCCCGCAGCTAGAGAGAGCCTGCACAGAAAACCCGCACAGCAACCCCCGCCGACAAAGTGCAGGTGCCTCACTCTTTCATCCAGAGCCCCCTGGACCGCACTTCCCCGCTTACTAGGGGCTGAAACGTGGCTCCAAAATGCACGTGTTGAAGTGCGTACCCTTATTCTTCATGCCTCAGAATATGACTGTGTTTGGAGATGGGGCCTTTAAAGGGTCATTAAGATGCGGCCATCAGCATGGGCCCTCATCCAATCTGACTGGTGTCCTTAATAAGAAGACTTCTGGGCACCAAGAGTCGCCAGGGATGAGGGCACACAGAGGAAAGTCCATGTGAGGACACAGGGAGAAGACGGCCGGCCAAGACTCGATCACATCTTGATCTTGGACTTCCAGCCTCCAGACTTGTGGGACAACACATGGCTGTGGTCTAAGCCACCCCATCTTTGTTCCAGCAGTCTGGCCGACTGACTCATCACCCTTCCACCAAGGCGAGAGGCAGAGTGATCAGGACCGAGAACACAGGGGTCGGATTCCCTCTACCTTTTATTAACAGAGGCTCTGCCAAGTTCCTTAACATCTCTGTGCCTCTGTTTCCCTATCTGTTCAAGGGGGTATAGCAGCCATAGCTAGCACATAGGATTATTGGGGAGGATTCCGTGAGTCCATGAACTGTGCTTGGAACCGTGTGGCTCAGAGTAGCATCCATGCTAACTTTCCTTCCCTCTTGGTACCCCAGCCTCTGCTTACCTCTTCCTCACCTGCTTCCTGGCCCCACCACCCGACTCTTACCCCTGTTTTCACTGATGGCTCCCTCTCTATGTTTACTCCTACCCACCCACCCTTTTGCCCAATGAAGCCCAACTTGAATTCCTCCTCCTCTGAAAAATATTCCTAGATCCCTCTAAGCAAAACCACAGCCTCCTTCATCATACTGCAATAAAAGTGTGTTTGTACTTCCAATACCTTAATCTGCCTTGTGTACCCAAAGGATTTATTTAAGGTGGCTAGTAAGGACACCTAAGGGCTTCCCAGGAGGCTCAGTGGGAAGAATCCACCTGTCAGTGCAGGAGAGGCAGGAGACGTGGGTTCGATCCCAGGGTCAGGAAGATGCCTGGAGGAAGAAATTGCAACCTACTCCAGTATTCTTGCCTGGAAAATCCCAGGGACAGAGGAGCCTGGCTGGCTATCATCCATGGGGTCACAAAAGGGTAAGACTCGGCTTAACAACTAAATAGTGACAACACCAAGGACCCCTAAAATACTGCATGATGGCACACATTGAAAGCAGGAACTCAGAAAGAAAGGGAAATAAGGATGGTGGGTGACATTAAAGAGGCCAGGAATGAGCTAACAAGTGCAGACCAGTGGGGCGCTTGACAGCGTGCCAGGAATTCCAGCGTTAGTTATAAAGTCATGACTGATATGCCTTTGATTAGAAAAAAAATTACTAAAGTTCTTGATGCAAAATAAAGAGATGACTTATCCCTGAGAGTAATTGGATTTTCACTGCTTCTCAACAGTCATGAAACTGCCTAGCAGTCCATGGAGCTGGATTCTCCTTCTTGGGAGAGAATTAAGCTAATCTGGAAACCACGTTGCAACTTTTAAGATTCTGGATTGGGACTGAGTGCAGCTGAGTCGAAGGCCGTGGGGGATACCCAGGACAGGCTGGAGAAGGGTGCCTGATCTCAGCTAGACATATCCCAGTGAGGGCTTTGGTGTCATTGGGTGGAATTTTCCCCAACTCTCGCTACAGGCCTCCATGTCCACCTGGCATCTCTAGACCCCCACATAAAAATCCAATCTTAGGGATTTGCAACTCTGAGGTCTCAGGCGTGGATGACAAGGGGCATGGTGCCTTCTACGAGATGACTGCACATCGGCAAAGATCAGAGTGTGGATGAGATGGTTCAGCTGCTAGTGGACCAAGGCTCCCGCAGGACAAACACCTGTCTTACTTCCTTCATCACTGAATCCCAGCATCAAGCACAGTTACGGTCATACCGTGAAAATGCATAAATACAGTCAAAGCTATGGTTTTTCCAGTAGTCATATACGGAAATGTGATAGTTGGACCGTAAAGAAGGCTGAGTGCCGAAGAATTGATGCTTTTGAACTGTGGTGCTGGAGAAGACTCTTGAGAGTCCCTTGGACTGCAAAGAGATCAAAGCAGTCCATTCTAAAGGAAATCAGTCCTGAATATTCATTGGAAGGACTGACACTGAAGCTCCAGTACTTTGGCTACCTGATTCCAAGAGCTGACTCATTGGAAAAGACCTTGATGCTAGGAAAGACTGAAGGAAAAAGAAGAAGGGAACGACAGAGGATGAGATGGGTGGATGGCATCACTCACTCAATGGACATGAATTTGAGCAAACTCTGAGAGATAGTGAAAGACAGGGAAGCCTGGCATGCTGCAGTCCGTGGGGTCACAAATTGTTGAATGTGGCTTAGTGACTGAACACATACACATAAGAGCACAGGTCAGAGAGGAGGGGCTCAGACATCAGCTGCAGGGCAAGGAAAAACGGCTTTGATCACAGAGTCTTCTTTTCGACCCATCCATTGTGGGCTTCATCTGCCTTCCCTACATGATGGGCTGCCTCACACATGCCACTGTGCCCTGGAGGTGGAGGACATTAGATTAGATTCATTTTCCCAGGAGGATCTAGGTAGCCTGGAGGGAATTAAGCTCACACCTGGCAGGAGACACCAGGGCTGTGGCTTTTCCACTTCCTCTGCTCAGGCCAACCCTGGAGATGCCTTCTGTGTAGATGCCAGCTCCAGAAACTGGGTTAACTGGCCCCCGAACCTGGGGCCATTTATTTTTTTAATTAATTTTTTTAAGTAGGGAGGGGTGGGCTTCCCTGGTAGCTCAAACGGTAAAGAATCCCCCTGCAATGTGGGAGACCTGGGTTCGAGCCCTGGATTGGGAAGATCCCCTGGAGAAGGGAAGAGCTATCCACTCCAGCATTCTTGCCTGCAGAATTTCATGGACAGAGGAGCCTGGCAGGCTACAGTCCATTGGGTCACAAATAGCATTTTATTTATTATTATTATTTTTAAAAGTTTTTTGGCTTTATCGTGTGGCATGTGGGATCTTAGTTCCCTGACCAGGCATCAAACCCACATACCCTGCATTGGAAGAAAAAAGTCTTAACCACTGGACCACCCGGGAAATTTCCTGGGGCCATTTAGCCAGAGGATTTGGGCTGAAGGTCCTCAGAGATATCAGTAGATCCTTTCCCTTAAAGATGAAAAATCAGGGCCCAAGCTTCCATATTGCTCTTTTCTCGATCCCTCTGGCATTATGACCTCTTTAATCCACTTCTCACTTCATCTACTTCCTACCCTGCCCGCGCCCCTGGCTTATCTTTTGCAGCATCCCTGCATGTACCTGGCACTCTGGCCCCATGCCCCAGCATAATGCCCCCCTCCTCCCCAGCTATATGGAAACCTGGCACACATATGATCAGGTCCTCGTAGAACCTTCCTCCAACAGGACAGAGAACATCTACTTTTCTGAGTTCCTGCAGCCTCCACCATCGGCACAGCCCACAGGCCATTCTTTACTGCTTGCTATTTTATATTTAATTTTCACATCAAGTTTCCCCCAGAACTGTGAGTTTCCTTGAGGACAAGGACATTGCCTTGCTTTCTGTGTCTCTTGGACTTCAAGAGGAATTTAATGCATATTTATTGACCATCTCATAGTATATTTTGGCCCATTCATAACAGGAATGAGGCCTGTTTATTTGCTTTGCTCTGTGGCCAGCTTGCTGTGGGGCCTGGTTTGGTTTTAAGAATTCTGGTCCCTGTTGGAAAAGGAAGTAGGATAGTTGGAGCTCTGGAGAGAGCAACTCTCGCTTTTTACCCTTCTATGTCATTTGAACTGTTTACAATAAGCGTATGTTCATGCATTACTTTTGTAATAAAGCAATTTATTTAGATTATGCTGTCCCTGTGAACAATGTCCCATTAAAGGGACAAGATTATCTTTGGGGGTAAGGTACTTTTCTCTAGTATTCCAGACTTGAATCCTTTCTGGGGGGCAGGGAGGAGCATTGTGGTTCTCTCTGTTCTGCAAATGTGTGTAACTGCATGAAGCTATAAGGGATAGCACATAGATTAGGAATTTTATGTGGGTTGTAATTGGGGATCATTTCTAACTGCCTGAAGTCATTGCAATATTATTTCAGCTGTGAGTGGATTCTAGTTAGTTATAAGAGTCCCTCCATCACACTGAGATGTCCGTGGAATTTATTTGCTGTGTTTTACCCTCTCATTTTTCACTGGGAAAGGAAGTCAGCACAGAATGTTTATTCTGGTTCCCAAAAGAGAGAAGGACCACGTCCCTCCACCCCTAAAGAAAACCCTCTCATTTGAAATGTCCTTTCCACTTACCCTACTCTGAATAATGGTTTGCTTTTTAAGCTCTCTTGTTTTTCTAAGTATTAAAATTTCAAAGGAAGGATATTTTTTAGTTCAAAGCGCCTGTTTCAAGTCTTAAATGGTTTTCTTGGTCTGGCATTCACCAGCAAGAATTTTTAAAACAGTATCCTATGGGTTGGTTCAGTAGCTGAAAAGACTGTTCCAAGCCAGCATTGTTGGCACATAATGCTGAGATGAATCTTCACCCCACCCCCAAATCTTTACTTTTCATTGTGTTCTGGGTCCTGGAGAGGTCATCTGGACCATCCTTCTCTCTCCAGGCAGGCTAGTAGGGGGGGCAGTGAAGGGTGGGATTTGTTGGGGCCAATAAACCAGACTCACACAGCACTGACCTCCAAAACTTCTCTGCCTGTTGGGTAGATTGACTGAAGGCTGGAGCTGACTGGAGTAGGAGGCCATACAGCCTTTTCATGCCCTCTGACCCCATGAGTAGGAGATGGTCAGTTCACCCTGAACTGGCCCCAGCAGCTGGGATTCTTAGACCAATGGCCCAAATCCACCCTGGACTTCCTGTTGTTTCCTGGCTCTGAGCTTCTTCCCAACCACACTGTGTAACACTTGAAGATTCTGAAGAATGAATTGCCGAAATCCAAAGCAAGCCAGTTCCTGTCATCTTTCCTCACTGGTTCTTATGTCTGTTTCGTCAGTCATTCTGTGTATCTCAGGTCACATGCCCCATTCTTGCTGCAGAGTTGTCAGTTTCTAGGAATGTCATCATTTCTTAGTGGGGTGCTATTGACACCCCACTCCAGTACTTTTGCCTAGAAAATCCCATGGACGGAGGAGCCTGGTAGGCTGCAGTCCATGGGGTCACTAGAGTCGGACATGACTGAGCGACTTCACTTTCACTTTTCACTTTCATGCATTGGAGAAGGAAATGGCAACCCACTCCAGTGTTCTTGCCTGGAGAATCACAGGGACGGGAGGCCTGGTGGGCTGCCGTCTATGGGGTCGCACAGAGTCGGACACGACTGAAGCGACACAGCAGCAGCAGCATTGACATTTGAGGTGAGCCCTTCTCTGTCCCATATATTACCAGTCATCTGCCCTGGTTCAGTCCAGTCATTATGACAACCAAGAATTTGGAGTTTGGGGTGTGGGTGCAGTGCAACCCTGAACCTGGTGGGGAGCAATACTACCTTCAGCCTGTAGGGGGCAGTACCATCTTCAACCTGTGGGGGGCAGGTGGGGCAGTACCACCTTCAACCTGGTGGTGCAGTACCATCTTCAGCCTGTGGGGGGCAGTACCATCTTCAGCCAGATTCCTATGCAATATTGCTCTTTACAGCATCGGACCTTGCTTCTATCACCAATCACATCCACAACTGGGTATTGTTTTTGCTTTGGCTCCATCCCTTCATTCTTTCTGGAGTTATTTCTCCACTGATCTCCAGTAGCATATTGGGCACCTACCGATCCAGGGAGTTCCCCTTTCAGTATCCTATCATTTTGCCTTTTCTTACTGTTCATGGGGTTCTCAAGGCAAGAATACTGAAGTGGTTTGCCATTCCCTTCTCCAGTGGACCACATTCTGACAGACCTCTCCACCATGACTCTCCCGTCTTGGGTGGCCCCACGTGGCATGGCTTACTTTCATTGAGTTAGACAAGGCTGCGGTCCGTGTGATCAGATTGGCTAGTTTTCTGTGATTATGGTTTCAGTGTGTCTACCCTCTGATGCCCTCTCGCAACACCTACACTACAGTCTTACTTGGGTTTCTCTTACCTTGGATGTGGGGTATCTCTTCACTGCTGCTCCAGCAAAGTGCAGCTGGAAGAAGCACAAGCTGGAATCAAGATTTCAGGGAGAAATATCAATAACCTCAGATATGCATATGACACCACCCTTATGGCAGAAAGTGAAGAGGAACTAAAAGTTTCTTGATGAAAGTGAAAGAGGAGAGTGAAAAAGTTGGCTTAAAGCTCAACATTCAGAAAACTAAGATCATGGCATCTGGTCCCATCACTTCATGGCAAATAGATGGGGAAACAGTGTCAGACTTTATTTTGGGGGGCTCCAAAATCACTGCAGATGGTGATTGCAGCCATGAAATTAAAAGACGCTTACTCCTTGGAAGGAAAGTTATGACCAACCTAGACAGCATATTGAAAAGCAGAGACAGTACCTTGCCAACAAAGGTCCATCTAGTCAAGGCTATGGTTTTTCCAATGGTTATGTATGGATGTGAGAGTTGGACTGTGAAGAAAGCTGAGCACCGAAGAATTGATGCTTTTGAACTGTGGTGCTGGAGAAGACTTTTGAGAGTCCCTTGGACTGCAAGGAGATCCAACCACTCCATCCTAAAGGATATTAGTCCTGGGTGTTCATTGGAAGGACTGATGTAAAGCTGAAACTCCAGTACTTTGGCCACCTCATGTGAAGAGCTGACTCATTGGAAAAGACCCTGATGCTGGGAGGGA
Source organism: Bos indicus (assembly GCF_029378745.1). Taxonomy (NCBI): domain Eukaryota; kingdom Metazoa; phylum Chordata; class Mammalia; order Artiodactyla; family Bovidae; genus Bos; species Bos indicus. Next base: position 2,390,191 of record NC_091760.1, on the reverse strand, counting down.
TTGAGGGCAGGAGGAGAAGAGGGCGACAGAGGATGAGATGGCTGGATGGCATCACTGACTGGATGGACATGAGTTTGAGTGAACTCTGGGCATTGGTGATGGACAGGGAGGCCTGTTGTGCTGTGATTGATGGGGTTGCAAATAGTCGGACATGACTGAGCAACTGAACTGAACTGAACCATCTTCAGCCTGTGGGGGGCAGTACCACCTTCAACCTGTTGGGGGCAGTACCATCTTCAGCCTGTGGGGGAGAGTACCCTCTTCAGCCTGCGGAGGGCACTACCCCTAGCTGAAGACCCTGAGTTCATAGCTGTATGTTCTGAGGGTCAGGCATTTCTCCTCTTCCATCTTGAATTCCCAGCACCTGGCAGTTAGTGCCAGACTTGTGTTAAGATATCAGTAAATATTTGTCAAATGAATGAAGGAATGAAATCCATGAACAAGCTTCAAGAAGGTCTATGAATCCTGTAAAACTGTGTGCAGAATGGGTCTGTATATCATGTGCATTGTATCCATAAGTTTTCTTGGAGGGGTAAGGATTCTAGCATCCACCAGATTCTCCAGGGGAAATTGTGATCTACACAGATGTTGGGGTGACTGGTCTAACCAGTGTCCACTACTAGGCTGATGTTTGTATCCCTACAAATGGCATTGCATAGTGGGTGTGAGCTGAGCTTTAGAGCTACTGGTCTGTACCATTATCCTGATACCCTTGCAGAAAGAAATGTGCTGAGAATTGCAGGGGAGACTGCTCCGCCACGTTCATACATGTCTCTGAAGTGCAAGGGCGGTATTCTACCCTTTAACAAGAAACGACCTTGAAGGTGGGCACTTGGATTCCCTGACAGGAGAGTTGGGTGAGAACAGGACAGAAGGGAGATATTTTCCTGCCAATCTCAGGAGTGTTTTTTGGGTGGCTCTCTTCATGAAAGACAAAGAAATTGGTGATATCACTCAGCGTCCTGTAAGCTGGGGCTCGTGCAGCAGCTCAGCAGAGGGCGGCTGAGGCCAGCAAGGGAGCAATCATGACTTGCTTCCTTCCTGAGGATTCACTGTCGATGCAATTGTTTAAGTAAAACACTTTGTGCCGGGGCAGGAAGGACAGCTGGGCTGAGCTGGTGGCTGAGCAGAGGGCTCAAGGTCCAGAAGCATCTGCAGACCTAAGCAAAGGTTCGTTCTCGGCCCGTGGCCCTGTGGAACTGTGGTCTGGCTGCACTTCAGTGGCTTTGAATGAGGTCTTGGATGGAAGGGTGTGCCAGGTGTTAATATGATAATGGCTCATCCCTGAGGCTTTCCCAGCATCAGTCTGCCCATCCTGGGATTGTCCTAGCCTAGGAAGAGATGCTCTAGAATTCTAGAAAGGGAAGTTGGCCAGGGGAGGGGACAAAACTGAAAGTTGGAAGTGCCCGAGATTGACTCTGAACTTGGAGTCAATCTCGGGCACAATGAAGCGTTTACCATTCACCCCAGAAGAATCATTCTTTTTGCAGAAGCTTCCAGCATCTGGACTAGATCAGTCATGAACGTAGAAACTCCCTCAGGGAAAGATGGAAGCTGAGGAACCAGATTTCAGAGCAGGCTTCTCAAACCATGTGTGTGTTAGTTACTCAGTTGTGCCTGACTCTTTGTGGCCCCATGGACTGTAGCTCACCAGCCTCCTCTGTCCATGGGATTCTCCTGGCAAGAATATGGAAGTGGGTTGCTGTTACCTTCTCCAGGGGATTTTCCCAACCTGGGGATCGAACCTGGGTCTCCCACATCGCAGGCAGAGTCTTCACAGTCTGAGCTGCCAGGGAAGCCCTCTCAAACTTTAGTGTCCATAAAAAGTCACCCAGAGAGCTTGTTAAATCAGACTCTGGGCCCTGATCCCACAGTCAATTCAGCAGAAGCCTGAGAATCTGCATTTCTAGTTAGCACCTAGGTGCTACTGATGCTGCTGGCCTGGGGACCCCACTTCGAGAACGGCTGGTGTCTGGTGGCAGGGTTTCACACTGTGCTCCATGGTGCCCCCTTGTGGGAGAAGGAGGGATGAGAACAGAGAGTGAAATGGGACTCTGTGCCTTCACCCCCACCTACATCCAAGACACCTCCCAGTCTTCTTTACAAATCTGGTTTCTGTGACTGAAAAAAGAAACCCTTGATAAAAAGAAGGGGGTAGGGGAACCCTGACCTGGAAGAAGTGGGTCCAGACCTGCATGGGGGGTACCCCTGAGAATCGAGTTTCCCCACCCAGCATTCCAGTGTGCCCAAGTCAGGGGGCAGCCTAGGATTATAACCTGAGAACATTAGAACCAGACAAACCCTAATAACCAGCTAAGTGAGTAGAAGCCAGGGCAGGCATCACCTGCTGTGCATGCCCACTCCCACCCGGCACAGGGCCACAGAACCTACTCCCCTGGGGAGCTGCAGCCACAGTTGCGTCCAGCCACCCAGGTCCCGTGGGTGCAGGGCCGCAGCCTGGTCCAGGAGAGTTTGCCCAGTGGTGTCTGGATGTGCCCACATTGGCCCTGTCCCCAGGCCTCTTCAGAGTCTCAGCATAGCTGCCTCATCCTCCAAAAACCAAACTTGAGACAACCATCTGCCCCACTAATGTACCTGGGACCCAGCAGCAGTGATCTGAGGTAGGAGCCCAGGCTCTGATCACGGTGTCAGGGTCCTGTCTTAGCTTCACCATCATCACCCTGCTGACAGAGTTTGGGTGAGGCAACCTTTCGAAGCCTCAGTTTCCCTGTCTGTAAAATGGAGATATTTGTAGGATCTAAGTGAGCATTAAACACAGCTGTCAGGATCTAGCTCCTGGGACAGCACCTGGCACGGTGTGAGCCCTCGGGGAATGTCAGCCAGCTGTCACTACGGCTTCTCACTCTCAACACTCTCAGCGGTTCTGCTGAAGCAGGCGTGTACCGTCTGTGTTAGTCTCCTGTGGCTGCTGTAACAGATGACCACAAACTTACTGTTCACTCACTCAGTTGTGTCTGACTCTTTGCGACCCCATGGACTGCAGCACGTTGGGCTTCCCTGGTCTTCTTGTCTCCCGGAGTTCGCTCAAACTCATGTCCATGCAGTCCATGATGCTATCCAACCATCTCATCCTCTGTCGCCCCCTTCCCCTCCTGCCCTCAATCTTTCCCAGCATCAGGGTCTTTTCCAACCTCATGAACAGTATGAAAAGGCAAAAAGAGATGCCCACAAACTGGGCGGGCTTAAAACAACAGAAATTAATTTTCTGCTAGTTCTAGAGGTGAGACGTCCAAAATCAAGGCTTGGGCAGGGCCATGTTCCTTTGACAGCTTCAGAGGAGAGTTCGTTTCATGCCTTTCCATGAGCTTCTGATGCTGACAGCAATCCCTGGCATTCCTCGGCTTGTAGACACGTCACTCTAGTCTCTGCCTCTGTTGTCACGTGGTGTTCCTTGTCTGTCTCTGTGTCCATAAGAACAACAGTCATATTGACTTAGGTCCTGCCCCAACTGAATATGACTTCATCTTTTTTTTTTTTAATGTTAATTATTTTTTGGTCACGTCACATTGCATGCACTGATCTTAGTTCCCAAGCCAGGGACTGAACCTGGGCCCCCTGCAATGGAAGTACAGAGTCTTAACCACTGGGCTGCCCTGTGGAGTCCCGAGTGTGACTCCATCTTAATTTGATTGCATCTGGAGGCCCTATTTCCAAATAAGCTCACTTTCACAAAGTGCTGGGGTAGGACTTGGACCCATCTGTTTAGGGGACGACAACGGTCCCACTGATGCGAGACCGCAGGGCCCTGGGGAACCTTCCCCATGAAGCTCCCCAGGCCTGGACTAAACGGTCCCCATGGTTGTGTTTTGCAGGGTGCTCAGACTTACACCTCTTGGATATGCTGACCCCAACTGAAAGAAAGCGACAGGGGTACATCCACGAGCTCATCGTCACGGAGGAGAACTACGTGAATGACCTGCAGCTGGTCACAGAGGTGAGGGCGGCTGGGGGTGCCGGGCGGGGGCTGGGGTCCCTGTCAAGGAGGTGGGGTCCTGCTTCCCAGGCTGAGAAGCTCTCAGGTGTGTGGGAGCCTCTGGACGGGATGTCACGTAAGAGACGCTGTCCCGAGAGAAGAGGGTTCCTTCTCATCCATGGCCAACTGGGAGTCCTGTCCACAGAGAGGGCAGAGGTCCCTCAAGCCAGGGACAGACAAGCCCGTGAGGAGGCCTGGAGTAGGACACACAGCAGCGAGGTGGGTGTCGGGGCGAGGAGACCTGGGGCGGGACTCACAGCGGCGAGGTGGGCATCAGGGCTCCACTCAGAGAACTTGCCACCAACTACCCGACACCACAGAGCACCACCTCCCGGCCCTTGGCAGTAGTGTTTCAAAACGGCGGCCAGCGGGGCTGATGGCTTGCATTATTCCTCATGCCGCCCATGACTCCCGAGAAACGTCCGTTAAAGGGAATGAAGATGTTTCCTCCCTGGGGCCCCGTGCACACACCCCGCAACCCCGTCCAGGACGATGCCTCATTTTGGCTTTCCTCCCAGGAAGCTCTTGACAGGCCTTGGCTGCCTGGTCCAGGCGGATGAGAAGATGCAGAGTTGGGAACCCCCTGCTTGTTGGGAAGCTTTTGGTCCAGACCTGTGGGACGTTGGCGTGTTAGGGGTCAGGTGCTTGCCGAGCTGGGTGTCTGGGTCCCCCTATAGTCTGCAAAGTACTGTGAGAGTGTGGGAACCCCACCCCCACCCCCACCCCCCCCCGAGTCATGAAACCGTCTCCTCTGATCATCTCCTCATAACTGACCAGGGAAGACAAGGCTCACTGCCCCAGTGTTGAGCAGTCCCAGACGCAGGGTGGGTTGATGGCCCCCAAGGCCATCGTGAGTGCTTAGGAAGCATTGGGATGAAAAAGCACCCCTTTCTCAAGATACAGGACTGTCACTAGGAGTCTTGCATGTCGAGGATGTGAGTGTCATGCCCTGAAATGTGGTACGTTGTGCGTGGCCTGGTGGAGGCCCGGTTCAACATCAGCTTAAGGACCCGTGAAGGGTAGGGGCTCCTGGGGATCAGCCTTAGCCCAGCCAAGTTTATTTCAAAGACAGGCTGAAATAAACTAAGGTCTGTAATAAACTAGGTCCCTAAGGAACCTTGCAGTGAGTGGCCTGCCTCCAGGGGTAGCAACAACCTCTCCCTGGGGGGCTCAGCTGAGATCCGTGATGTACTGCGAGTGGCCCACCCCTTTGGGGCTTGGGCAGGCATCTGTATTTCCTGGAGCCCAGGAGAGGAGCTGCGCCCCCTCGGGGCTAGGCCTGCACCCCTTGGCTCTGCCTGAGGTCCAGCCCCACTGTGGGCAAGGCCGTGGGGTCCATCTCGTCCCTGAGGCTGCTGGTTGGAGGCCCTGCTCCCCGGGAGCTCCTGAGGCTTGTCTGGGCCGCTGATGCCAGGCCAGGAATGCGGGATCCACCCCCCACCGACCCCAGGGCATCTTTCAGCCCCCACGTCCAGCCGTGGCCAGCTAGTGAGAGCGTGAGTGCCTTTGTCCAGACCCCCCAGCTGAGTTCAGGCCGGTCCTCCAGAGTTTAGCGGGCCTCCTTGTAAACCTGTGCGTGGACCCAATGGGGAACCCCGCTCCCGTGCACCCCCTCCCCCCAGGCAGAGGGAGGACCACCTTCTTCAGAAACTCTGTGGCTTCTGAGCCTCCGAGCAGGGCTGCAGACGCCTCAGGCCTTCCCGTTGCTCCGAACAGATCGGTGCGTTGCGTGTGTTTGAATTTCAAGCTAACTGTTTGCTTTCTGAACTGCTTCGTTTTCTGCATCTGTAGATCTTTCAGAAACCCCTGATGGAGTCTGAGCTGCTGACAGAAAAAGAGGGTGCTATGATTTTTGTTAACTGGAAGGAGCTGATTATGTGTAATATCAAACTACTGAAGTAAGCCTCTCCTCTCTAACCCCCGGCCTGGCTTCGCGCTCACACACTAGCACCCCCGCGTGGCTTCACGCGTGTGTCCTCTCCGTGCATGCCCCTCCTGCGTGTCTTCCTACATCTTTTCCTCATTTCTGCTCACAGGCACCATCACTCTTTCTTGCCTGATGCCTTCTAGAATCACAGTCCCAGTTTCTCCCTGGGGAGGGTGGATTTCTCGGGTCTCCCAGTTCCTACTTTTACCGTGGTTCTAGAATGAACAGAGAAGGGCTGATCCTGGGTCCTGATCCCTGACCGGCCCCACCCGGGGTGAGCGGCAGCCCTCGTGCCTTCCCTCAGACCCAGGATCCACAGGGGGACACGTTGGTCTCTTGGGACTTTCTTGCCTCCTGAAGATGGGAATCAGTGGGACCGTCCATGGCCACGGTCCACAGTGGTTCTCAGGATGTCCCTCTGAGATACTGGCCTGAACCAGTGGGTATTTTATTCATATTTCAGTTCCCAGTCGCAGCTGCGGGGCCAGGGAGAAACACTGGGCCAGGTGTCTACAGACCTGGGCTTGGAGCCCAACTCACCGCCCTTCCTCAGTTTCCCCACCTGTAAAAGGAAGGGGTTGGATTGTATCATCCAATCCCTAAAAAAAAAAAACCAACAAACCTCCAAATCTGTGTCCACCAGGCCTCCGTATAACACTTGCTAGAACACAGAATAGGTCCATGGTGTCCTGGGATCCCAGAGGCAGCACACAGGCCCTGGGAACTGGTGGTTCCTCCTGATCTCTAGGTTCGTGTAAACGGGAAGCAGCTCTTTCCTGGGTGTGGTCCCTGGGATTTGCTAAAGTGATTTCAGCCCTCCACTGTGAGCGTGTTTAGGCGTGGATGAAGGGATGGACAGAGCGGTGCGGCAAGGTGGACGTGAAGCAAAAGCAGAACATCCTCTCTCTGTACGTTCTAGAAGACAAATAATCAAAGATGACGGGATGAGGATGGTTTAGAGGGGGTATTTCCATTAATCTCTCTTGAGAAAGATTCTGCAGAGTCTTCTAGCATAGATCTGAGTCGGATTCTTGGGCTCTCAGCCCTGCTGTCACCCACCTGCTCTGATTGTGCTCCCTGAGCCTCAGTGTCCTCATCTGTAAAGTGGGGTAGTAACCACCACGTAGGGTTCTCATTAAGGAGCATTTAGACACCAAGTGCCTGGTCCATAGTAAGTGCTGTGCCTGGGCCTTGGGGTGAGCTGAGTACCCGCTCTTGCCTTCGGAGAGAGGCTGCCTTGTCACTTGGGGGCAGGTGGGCTCATTTATCCCTGAACCTACAAGTACTCAACCTAAAGGGGTGGGAGATGAGTTCTTTTGAAACGCACACAAAGACCTTCTGTTGAAAACACACCTACGCGCTAACACTGCTTTCCTTGGGTGGGTGTGTGAGGGGTGGGGAGAGGGGAGACCTGTCTGATGTTCCAGAGAGCCCCTAAACCCCGCCTCAGCATCCCCCTTGCTTTTCTGTTGTCTTCGCACTTTAACCCGCCCTCCTGCTCCTGACAGGGAACTGGAAGCCCCTTTTTTGGGCTCTGTCAAGGCCAGGCCCGTGTGCTCCCTCCTCCTATCAGCGCCGATGCGCTCCACAGCCCCAGAGGTAGGAATCGAGAGCACTCTTGCTGCTGCGGAAACGAGCTCAGAGAGGTTGAGTGACTTGTCCAAGGTCACACAGAAGGGGATCAGGGCCCCGGGCTGCTCTGTGGATGACACTCAGGGCCCTACTAGGGGTTCCACCTGGTTCTGCCCTCGATGGAAAGCAGGTGAAACCAGAAGGGAGGCATCTCAATTTTTCATCCGGGCTCCAGCACCTTCTAGCTCACTTTGGGCAGTTATCTCAGGCAGATAACTCCCCGACCCTTTGTTTCAGAAGCTGTAGGATTGCAGTCAGAGCACCTGCCCAGTCTAGCATGCAGGGTTATTCCAGGGAGCAAGTAGATCAGGTGTACAGCTGGTACCCTGCCAATCACGGCCCCATCAGGCATCTCTGACCCCCATCTTCTATCATCTCTGATGACCTGATTGGTTAGTTTGGCTAAGCTTTTCATCTTCCAGATAAAATATTAATACTTGTATTTAGAAAGAGCTTTCTGGAGACCTGATTTCTTTCTTTCTCTTCTTGTTTTTTCCCTTTTCAGCATCTTATTATGAAAAATTTTCAAACATACCAGGAAAAATGGAAAGAATTGTATGATGAGCACCCGTATTGTAGATTATACAATTTCACTGCTTAGACTTACCTTCTTTGTGCAAAGGACTAATCCCAGCAATGGGAAGATTTAGGGCTTCTGGCACAATGGAAGAGGGAGGCATTTGAGGATAAAGAGAATTTAAGGCAGTGGCTCAGATGGTAAAGAACCTACCTTCTATGTGGTAGACCCAGTTTCGATCCCTGGGTTGGGAAGATCCCCTGAAGAAGGTGAAGTTGCTCAGTTGTGTTCCGACTCTTTGTGACCCCCGTGGGCTGTAGCCCACCAGAATCCTCTGTCCATGGGGATTCTCCAGGCAAGAATACTGGAGTGGGTTGCCATTTCCTTCTTCAGGGGATCTTCCCGACCCAGGGATTGAACCCAGGTCTCCTGCATTGAAGGCAGATTCTTTACCATTTGAGCCACCAGGAGGGAATGGATACCCACCGCAGTATTCTTGCCTGGAGAATTCCATGGACAGAGGAGCCTGGTGGGCTACAGTCCATGGGGTTGAAAAGGGTTGGACACGACTGAGCAACTAACACTTTCACTTTCATTCCCTGGAGGGCTGCAGTGGACAGTCACTTATGCACCACTCCTGATCCAAGGGCCAGCGACAACTTGTACTTAAAGGGGGACATAGGGTTTATTAAACAGATAAATAAGAAACAAACATAATGAACATAAAAGGGAGCTACCTGGGGCGCTCAGACTTCTTACTAATGCTGCTTCTGGGCTCTCTTACCTGTGAGCAGAGAGCTGAGAAATTTGCCTTCGAAAGCAGAGTAGGACAGAAGAATCTAGAACCTTTTACAGTTAGGAGCTAGATGCAGACCCTTAGGAGTGGCTATTAGAAGAGATAAGAGAAGGGATGTAGAAGTGAGACAGGGCGTGTGGAACCAAGTGCTGGAAACTGTTTTTATCGAGATCTTTTCCTGTTTCCTTGCTTGAAGAAATAAAAATAAATGAAAGAGCTTCTCCAAAAAAAGTTTTTCTTAAATATTAAGTATTCAGTTTCCAACTTAAGTATGATAAGAAGAACATACTACTACTACTACTACGTTGCTTCAGTCGTGTCTGACTCTGTGCGACCCCACAGACGGCAGCCCACCAGGCTCCGCCGTCTCTGGGATTCTCCAGGCAAGAACACTAGAGTGGGTTGCCATTTCCTTCTCCAATGCATGAAAGTGAAAAGTGAAAAGTGAAAGTGAAGTCACTCAGTCGTGTCCGACTGTTCGAGACCCCAGGGACTGCAGCCTACCAGGCTCCTCCGTCCATGGGATTTTCCAGGCAAGAGTACTGGAGTGGGTTGCCATTGCCTTCTCCAAAGAAGAAGATAACAAGAATAATTTAAGAAGAAGAAGACACAGTTTTCTTTAAGGCAGAAAAACAAAGAAAAATGGATTAGAACTAGAAAACATACCTTGAATAGATAACTAGTGGGAACCTGCTATATAGCTCAGGGAGTTCAGCTCCATGCTTCATGATGACCAGAGGGGTGGGATGGTGGTGGGGAGGGAGGCTCAAGCAGGAAGGGATGTATGTACAGCTGATTCACGTCACTGTAGAGCAGAAATTAACATGACATTGTAAAGCAACTATACTCCAAAGAGAGAGAAGTCGCTCAGCTGTGTCCAACGGTTTACAACCCCATGGACTGTAGACTACCAGGCTCATCCATCCATGGGATTTTCCAGGCAAGAATAGTGGAGTGGATTGCCATTGCCTTCTAGGGGATCTTCCTGACCCAAGGATTGATAGCAGGCAGACGCTTTACCATCTGAGTCACCAGGGAAGCCCAAGGTATACTATACTCCAAGGTATACACCAAAAAAAAGATACCTTGGTGGGTAAAGACAGGATGGGGAGAAGGAAGGACTTTGGCTGGGCATGGACAGGGTGAGAGGGGAGATGGGAGTGCCTTGGAGGAGGGGACAGGAAGGCCAGCAGGGAGGGCAGAGCAGAGGGGCTGGGGAAGCCCCTCTTGGCGGAATGGCAGGAGACATCTGGAGCGAGGGGGGCCAGGAGCCCAGGGCAGCTTGGAGGTGGGGCTGCTCTTGGTGCTTATACTCTATGGGCTCTGGAGTCAGGTCCCTCCCCCACCCCGAGTTCCAGGGTTTCCTGTCACCTCTAAGCTGTGTGACTCTGGTCAAGTGACTCGATTGCCACGTGCCTCAGTTTCCCCAACAGTCAAGAGGGATACTGTTGGGGTGGCCGAAAGGTTCATAACGGATTTTTCATACCATCTTACGGAGAAACCTGAATGAAATTTTTGGCCAACCTAATAAGTCATACATGTTAAAAAAAAAAAAGTGTTTGATGCCTAGGACACATTCATGAAAGCCAACTCTCTTGCCCGTTCTCTTGATCCGCAGACTTGAGAGGGTTACTCTTTTGCTCAGCAAACAGCGAGCACTCCAGTGCGTTCACTGACTGATTTGATTTCTGTCACAGTTGAAGACCTTGCATGTATTGAGCTTTCTGTGAGATTACGGATTAGTTCCCCAAAGGGCGGCGCTGTGGCTGCAGCATTCATGCGGCCCCTGAGCCCGGTGACCCCTGTTCCACCCACTCAAGCCCAGTCCTGTGCGGTAGAACATCCCAGAAGGAGGCCCGCAGCTAACCCTAAGAGGTGCCTGGTCCATTGCAGGCCCTGTCTGCCCCCCATGCAAGATCAACTCAAGTCTACAAGTGTGGGCCTCAGAACCTGGGACCCGGCTTAACTTCCTCAACACAGTAATGATCCACGTGTCATCTTTTTCCTTTTCCCTTTTTCTTGTCTCCTCATCATTTAGGAAAAAAGAAAAAAGAGGGAGGCAGGTAAAAACACTTTTATTCCCTTGCAGAAAGACTATGTTACTCCTCATTGGAAAATCATGGAATGATGGAATTTCTTCCTGTTTCCATCTTCCCAAGTTTGTATTAATAACCTGGTTACTCACCGCTCTCGCCCCCCAGAATTGGTGGCGATGTCGCCCTTTAGCCAATTTCTACATGTTGGGAGATATTCCACACCAGCCACCCAATGGGCAGTTGCCACCTGGCCATCCTGGGGATACCAAGCTGCCACTCCTCATGCCCCAGCCAACCAGCAATGACCAGCACCTCTTCCCACAATGGCATCTGCTTAAGGAGGGAATCACTGGTTGTTTAGACCATATAAGGCACTGTCCCTAAAGTTTCTTTCCTTAGCTTGCTTGCCCAGTACAAAGATTTTTAAATTTTTTTCTTTAACCAAAGATGTGGGGGAAAGAAAGTGATCTGAAGTCTTTGATACTAAGACTACAGCACCTTTGGGGAATCACATGGCCCTACCCACAACCATGAAGGCAACCAGAGGAGTTCAGAGTAACGTCCTCCCACGCTTACGTTGAAATCATGTGTTACGCCATTCTGTTCTATCCAACCATGTGTTGATCATCCATAGTCACTAGGGTGAGCAGGACTCGCCCGTGGCCTCCCGTGCTGTGGCCCCGCCTCCGGGTACATTGCTGTCCCTGTTGTGTAGAAGCTCAGTACCGAACCCTTCTTATCGTAGTTGGTTAGGAGTTGCCATACAAGTTAGGAGGGTGAGATGCACCGTCCTGGCTCCCACGGCCCCAAGCACTCAGACTACAGAGAACTCCTGAACAAGCACTTTGCAGCCCCTCTGGTCCCCTCTCAACTTCCAGGTCCATTGCTCCATTAGCATATAAATAGCCTTCTCTCTTCAGAGCTCTCTTAATCCGGTCAACTGCAAGTTGGCCACAGGAGTGAAGCAGTGAAGCACAGATAGTTCAGCCCATCATTTAAACCTGGCTTTCATGAACATAGTGGGATTCTTTTCCTGTGGCAGTTGATTTGCCATCTTCATTGTGTTTGTTTGATCTGAAATTGAGCCTCCACGGCCCTTGGCCACAACAGCTTCCCTGGGTGGTAGCACTGGTCCTGGAAATGGATTCAGGGCTGGGGCCAGACCAGCCTGGATGGACCATGCATCAAGCAAGACATCCACCCAGGGATCATGTCCAGATTATTTTTCTTTTTAAGAAAGATTCTATATATTTCCACACGAAAATATTGTCTTTTATACTGACTTGTTTGGCAAAAAAAAAAAAAAATTTTTTTATTTTTAGTCTTTCTTTCTAAGAGCCAGCAGATAACCATCATGCCAAAAAAAGAAAAATGCCCCAGGGACACCTCTCTGTAGCACTAGACTCGTTTCTTTTTCTGTCCCTTGTCTCCCACATAGATGCTTAGTGGCCCTGGGTTTGTGCCCCTCACACACATCCCATTTCTGTGCCACCTAGACGTGTGCCATGTTCCCATCAGAGAGCGCGAAGGTGGGGTGCTCACTTGCTGCGTTTCCGTGCAGAGCGCTGAGGGTCCGCAAGAAGATGTCTGGGGAGAAGATGCCCGTGAAGATGATCGGAGACATCCTGACGGCCCAGCTGCCACACATGCAGCCCTACATCCGCTTCTGCAGCTGCCAGCTCAACGGGGCCGCCTTGATCCAGCAGAAGACTGACGAGGCCCCAGACTTCAAGGAGTTTGTCAAAGTGAGGAGCCCTGGCTCAGCCAAGCCCCTACCCCCGCAAGGGGCCATCCGCAGGCAGCTGGTGTGCGGTCGCATGTGCACGGGAGGCCAACAAGGGCGAGGTCTCAGCTGCACAGGAGGGGGGGCTGGCCCCACCGCTGGGTATGACTGGGGCCGTGGGGGTGGGTTTGGCGAGGGACCAGCGCTGACCTGGAAACTCCAGTCTGCAGTCCAGGTGCACGTGGTGTTCTTGCAATACCTATTTAAAATCCTTTGTCTCATTTTCAGGCCTAGGAGGACTGGCAGGTCTCAGGTCTGCTATTCTGTTTAATCTGAGTATCTTCATTTCTCTGCTGCTCTCTGCCCTTTGCTGCAAAGGGAATCCCAATGGACCCTTTAATTTCCCCGCCCTAGTTGGTTCTTTTCCATGAGCTCAAGCCCTAGGAAGTCATGGGGGGTGAGTGTGAGATGACAGGACCTCTGCTTTGTAGGGTAACCAGGGTCTGGAGAGTCATGTGTGACCAGGGGACATTGTGGGGAGGGGACCCCAAGCTGCTGGGGGCCTCGGGCTTTGGGCCTGCTGCCCTGGGACCCGGCCTTGGTGGGGATGGTCCCTGCTGGCGGGGCCCGCCCCCCCCCCCCCCCATCAGCCCCCACCTCTCCCAGAGTGGAGAGAGGAGACTAAAGTGACTTGTGCTAAACAGGCACATTCTGATGAGTGGGCAGCAGAGTCAGCATACTAACGACAAGCTTATCTTTGTGCCTTCTGGATTTGAGGTGGGGGGAGGCTTTCCCACCCTCCCTGTAACCGTGTTTGTGGCATCATCACTGAGAGGGGAATGTGCCATCTCTTCTGGGCTACAGCATCACGTGTTCTCGTTCTTTCTTTCTCTCCTTGTTTCTAATATTAAATGCTTGGATTTGCTATCCAGTGAATGGAACGTCTAAAGTCATTCTAAAGAAGAAACATGGCCAAGAAGTAGGCCTAGGGTGGGCTGGAGACTGGAGGTAGTGCTGGGCTGGTGGGTACCATGGGCCACCTGGGGGTCCCCCCAAGGGCCAAGGGTCTCCCCTGGGCGCAGGCAGAATGAGTCCATCACTGCACGCACTTGAACTTCAGGGAAACGCTGACCTCAGCCCAGGGAGGGGCCTTATTCCCCTCCCCTGCTCGTGCCTCGCCTCATCACCTCTCCCGGCCTCATCCCTGTGGGACTTTGTCCTGCCTTTGGCAGCTGCAAAGAGTTCCTGGAATAAGGGTGTCCATGGCTGGACCGGGTCCAGGTGCTGACAGGCCCTAGGGCATTAAACCTGTTCCTAAGGCATTAGCCTGACCAGAGAGCTGTCACCATATAACCCCCGTGACTTATAGAACAAAGAGTCACCTTTTGGTGCAGAAGGACTATTGTCCTCCAGTTCAGTTGACAAAAGCGGAAAGAAAGAGGTGAAGGAGTCCAGAGTGGAGACAACCGGAGTCCCAGGGGCCTGAGCATCGCGTCTCAGCTTCGCCATCCCCACCCTGCCTGGGGGCTCCTACCCGCGGGTGCAGTGAGACTTGGGACTTGCAGTGTCTCTGGCACTCAAGGGCATTCTTTTTCTGACCCTAGAGTTTTGCGACTCTCCTTGTTCTAGGAATGCTGTAGAGTTTTGGCAGGTATCCAGATGGGCTATTCTCTGTAAAGCTAGAATCTCATCTCTGGAAGTTAGGAGCCTGGAAGGTCTGCGGGACCAGGGAGCAGGGGTTAACCCTGCTGCTGAGTCACACCCACAGTCAGCTCCCACCCTCCATCTGGAACATGCCTCCACCTGGCCCAGGGCAACCAGCCCGGTCCTTCCAGCTCCAGGCTCCCCAGTTGTCGTCCAGATAAATGAGACAATGCGATGGGTGGGGAGTCATGAATAACGGTGTGATATCACTAACCGGATTTTGCAGACTTTTTAAGTACATTAAAAAAATATATATCTTTTTTTTCAGAGACTGGCCATGGACCCACGCTGTAAGGGAATGCCCCTGTCTAGTTTTATACTGAAGCCTATGCAACGAGTAACGAGATACCCACTGATCATTAAAAATGTAAGTAACTGCCTTGCCTTTTCAAGCAGAAGAATGCTATCTCAGCAGGTCTGGGATCTGGGGTCATGGGCAGGTTCCCAGCCAACACACTGGGTATCTGTTGTGTAGAAACCGTATACCAACAGGCTGTAGGAGGTGTCTGCATGGTAACTCCGAAAGAAAAGCTGGATTACTGTGAAAGTGTTAGTCGCTCAGTGTGTCTGACTCTTTGCGACCCCCATGGACTGTGGCCCACCAGGCTCCTCTGTCCGTGGGATTCTCCAGGCAAGAATACTGGATCTCATAGCCAGTCCCTTCTCCAGGGGATCTTCCCAACCCAGGGATTGAACCTGGGTCTCCTGCATTGCAGGCAGAGTCTTTACAGTCTGAGCCAGCAGGGAAGCCCCAGAAAGGTTTATTGTGAACAGAGCTAATAATACACACATCAGCTGTGCAAACAAACACGTGGCTTCCACCTTGTAAGTCAGTTCTTTCCCTAATACAGGCAGGGTCTTGATGCTTTGGTTTTCCTAATAAGAAAGAGAGAAAAGTGAAAAGAAAGTGAAGCTGCTCAGTCGTGTCCTACTCTTTGGGACCCCACGGACTATAGCCTATCAGGCTCCTCCATCCATGGAATTTTCCAGGCAAAAATACTGGAGTGGGTTGCCATTTCCTTCCCCAGAAGATCTTCCCCACCTGGGGATCGAACCCAGGTCTCCTGCACTGCAGGCAGATGCTTTACCATCTGAGCCATCAGGGAAGCTCTAAGAGAGAAAAGAATACAGTTTCCACCACCTGTCTTCAGAAAGCCATTGTGAGATACTCTATGTTGATATTAGATGATTGTTGTTCTCCTGTCATTTCAAGAAAGCCAATGCCAAAAGAAAAGAAGAAATTAGGGTTTCAGTGTGCCCATCCTTAAAGTGAGTGAACAGACTTAGACACCCTCTGAGCCTGTGATTCTGTAAGCACAGGGAGGCTGGCTTGTGGAGAGAGGTTTTAGATCTGGTTCCTTTCAGTGAGGAATTTAGAAACCCACATCTGTAACTGGTGTGCTCACTGCTTCCGAGGTGTTGTTGCCTCTTGAGTCTCTCAGTGGCAGAGTTGGGAAACATATATGTGTGTATACATCCATACACACTGTTACATACACATAAGTGTACAAACATATATTTAAGATCATATATGTATATGTTAGAAGCCATGAGTTCACACCAATAGTTCCTGTTCTAATCTGATATCATAGAATTTATTCTAGCCTTCCCCCTTTCTATGTATATAACTCCCTTCTCCATGAGAAGCCTTGCTCTCATTATCCTCAGTATATTTACTTATTTGCTGAATCCGCTTATATGTCACAAGTTTCTGTCTCATGTAAGCATCTCCTCAGTCCAACCCCGGTTCTACCCCACAGAGTACACTGTGGTCACATTGGCTGAGTTAAATAATTAGTTTTGAAAGACGCTTTCAATCTACCGTTTCCTTTTCTCCAACATATGGTTACTATTAAACTAATTCAAAACTTTGTTTACTTTCCACAATATTTAGTTGCAAATTGATGTTGGAAACAAGTTTTTAAAATAGGCGTTCTAGATCTAGTCAATGGGAAGAAAAACAAAAAAGAGGAGAACTGAGAAGCATTCGTATTAAAAAGGAAAAAACCAATTATCATTCTTTGCAGAAACATGATTTCCACCCCCTTGAGAACCCAAAAGAATGATCGGAAAACTAGCAAAACTAAGAACAGAATTTTAAAAGGTGGCCGTTACAAGATACAGATGGAAAGCTGCAAAAAATATTCTTTATAATAGTAAGATGGGGAAATTCTTAGCACGGCACCAAAGACAGAGCTTTAAAGGAGTTAAAGTTGCAGCAACTTGAAAAAAAATACTTTCTTCTGGGAACAACTAGATGTTCATTAAGGAGACTACTTAAAGTGGTGAATCTGTACTATGAAAGAGACTTTTATGTGTTAGTTGGAGTGATATCTAGAAAATGCTATTAAGTAAAACAAGCAAACAGACAAAACCCCTCACAAGCCATCCTGCAGTAGGGTCTATTTTGGAAAAACTCTGGGTGGGTATTAAATGTGTGTGGAGCATCTAAAGGGATGCCCTTTGCTCTGGGCATGTTTCCCTCTGAGGCAGGAAAGCAGAAGGGAGACAGCACAGTGGTTCTCAATATTCTGTATTATTTGAATCTTGCATATCAAGAACATTATTATTTGCATAAACATTTTCTTAAAAAATTCCGTGTAACAAAATATAACAAACATTAAAAGACAAAGGACAGATTTAAACTGAGTAAACACTTTAACTGTATCCAAGTAGATACTGAAAGATATAGAGATCGTGTGTGTATGTTTGTATCTAAAGCATTCTTACAGCTCAAAAAGAAAAAGACAAATACCCTAATAGAAAAATAGGTTTCAAAAAAAGATAAAAAAGAAAAATAGGTAAAATCTTTAACTAGGCATCTCTGAGAGGAGTGTGGAATAGTAGTAAAGCATGTGTTGTTAGGAACCAGGCTGCTTGGATCCGAATCTCCCGTACCACTGCTGCGTGTCCTTGGGAGGCTTAGCTTGCCTCTCTGGGCCTCATTTCCTTTATCTGTAAAATAGAGGCGTTGATAGTACCTACTGCGTGGTGTTCTGAGAAAGTTAAGTGAGTGAATGAATCTATGTCTATCTGCCTCATACTAAGCAGTACATAAATGTTAGCTTTCTCATTTAATGTACTTATGCACTAAATGTACACAAAATTCAAATTCTCTGATAATGAAAGAAATGCATAACTGAACAAGAAAATATATTGCTTTTGGCTTGACAGGTGCGCATTTATTGGAAGGACTGTGAGTCCACAGTGTTGGCAGGTTTGCTCATGGAGGGTAGACTGGTTCAGCCTTTGGAGGGTGATGTATACATCAAACTCCATGTTCTCTTTGGCTCAGCGTTTCCATCTCTAGGAATTTATTCTAAAGAATTAATCAGAGAAATACTGAAAAATATGAAGTTTTATGCATTGTGGCTCATCCTTACAATGACATATTATAGAATCCTATAGAAAATGATAAATATACTTCAATAAAAAATTTTTTTAAATTATGATTTAGATTCATGTGAAGTGATCATCATATGATGATCTATAATTCATATATATTAAATAACATACTATAACTGCCATGAATTGGGGAAAAAGAAAGTACAAAATGGTAGTGTAGTATGGCAGTGTGATCCAATTTTTATTCTTAAAAAATTATATGTATTTGTATCTGGGCAGAATGTATTAACAAACAGAATGTGTATATGTGCTTAGTCACTCAGTTCAGTTCAGTTCAGTCGCTTAGTCGTGTCCGACTCTTCGCGACCCCATGAATCGCAGCACGCCAGGCCTCCCTGTCCATCACCAACTCCTGGAGTTCACTCAGACTCATGTCCATCGAGTCAGTGATGCCATCCAGCCATCTCATCCTCTGTCGTCCCCTTCTCCTCCTGCCCCTGATCCCCCCCAGCATCAGAGTCTTTTCCAACGAGTCAACACTTCTCATGAGGTGGCCAAAGTACTGGAGTTTCAGCTTTAGTATCATTCCTTCCAAAGAAATCCCAGGGCTGATCTCCTTCAGAATGGACTGGTTGGATCTTCTTGCAGTCCAAGGGACTCTCAAGAGTCTTCTCCAACACCACAGTTCAAAAGCATCAATTCTTTGGCGCTCAGCCTTCTTCACAGTCCAACTCTCACATCCATACATGACCACAGGAAAAACCACAGCCTTGACTAGACGGACCTTTGTTGGCAAAGTAATGTCTCTGCTTTTCAATATGCTATTCTCAGTCACGTCCAAATCTCTGTGTCCTCATGGACTAGAGCCTGCTAGGCTCCTCTGTCCGTGGGATTCTCCAGGCAAGAATACTGGAGCAGGTTACCATTCCCTTCTTCAGGGGATCTTCCCAACCCAGGGACTGAACATGTGTTTGTGTGTCTCCTGCATTGGCAGGAGGATTCATTAGCATTAGCGCCACCTGGGAAGTCAGTGGACAGGAAAGACCGAGATTATTATCTGATGGCACAATTAAAGGTGTTTTTTTAGGTTCTTTATAACTTTCTAAATTTTCTAACTTTCATACATTATACAATAGTACTTTTACAATGAGAAAAAGCAATATATCTATTTTCATTTTTGAAAAAAAATGAACTCACACAATCTGCTATGTGGGATTCCCGTCTAGAGCAGTGGTCCTCAGACTCGGTTGTACGTTAGAATTACCTGGGAAGCTCTAGAAAATTCCAATGCCTGAGTCCTACCCCTGGGGATTTTGATATGGTCAGAGTTAAGGTCAGGACTTTTCAAAGGGATTTGAATGTATAGCCAGGATCCACCCAGAGCTGGAGCTGTGGTTTGGAAATGATTGTGAAAGTTGCTCAGTCGTGTCTGACTCTTTGCAACTCCATGGTCTATACAGTCCATGGAATTCTCTAGGCCAGAATACTGGAGTGGGTAGCCATTCCCTTCTCTGGGGGATCTTCCCAACCCAGGGTTGGAATCCAGGTCTCCCGCATTATAGGTGGACTCTACCAGCTGAGCCACAAGGGAAGTTGGGGAACTCACAATACCTAGATTGGGTGTTTTTCCCAAATCGAGTGCCTACTTAGGACCTTAAACCAAAGTATACCTTGGGGATGAGATATTATTCAGGGTAAAACCCACTTGAATTATTTATATGTGGACAGTGTTAACCACTGAGTCATGTCCGACTCTGTGACCCCATGGACTGTAGCCCACCAGGCTCCTCTGTCCATGGGGATTCTCCAGGCAAGAATACTGGAGTGGGTTGCCATTTCCTCCTCAGGTGATCTTCCCAACCCAGGGATCGAACCTGCATCTCTTATGTCTCCTGCCTTGCAGGCAGATTCTTTACCATCTGAACTATCAGGGAAGCCTGTATATGGATAAGGCATGAGCAAGTGCACACTCAACATGCCCCTAGTACATTGCAAAGTGGCTTAGGATGCTTCCTCAGTCTTCGTGTCTTTCCCCACGAGGACTGTTTTCAGTGTCCTCAGACTCCTTTGAGAATCTGATGGGAGCACCATCAAAGGGCCAGGTACTCTGCAAAGTGCTTTCTTGTATCAAGCCATGTAGTCCTCCCAACAACCTTATAAAGGAGGTTCTGTGTGCTGTGTTTAGTTGCTTAGTTGTGTCTGACTCTTTGTGAGCCCATGGACTGTAGCCTGCCAGGTTCTTCTGTCCATGGGATTCTCCAGACAAGAATACTGGAGTGGGTTGCCATGCCCTCCTCTAGGGGATCTTCCCAACCCAAGGATCGAACTCAGGTCTCCCACACTGTAGGCAGATTCTTGACCATCTGACCCACCAGGGAAGCCAATACTGG
The DNA here is from genome assembly GCF_029378745.1 of Bos indicus. Lineage (NCBI taxonomy): Eukaryota > Metazoa > Chordata > Mammalia > Artiodactyla > Bovidae > Bos > Bos indicus. Next base: position 2,370,127 of record NC_091760.1, on the reverse strand, counting down.
AGTGGGTAGATTATCCCTTCTCCAGTGGATCTTCCTGACTCAGGAATTGAACCAGCATCTCCTGCATTGCAGACAGATTCTTTACCAGCTGAGCTACAGGGAAGCCCAAAGGAGGTGCTAGTAGTATCCCTATTTTTCATATGAAGAAAATGAGGCTCAGAACATTTATGTGACTGGCCCATATCATGACTGGTCAGTGGCAGAGCAGGGATTTTAATCCAGAAGCTCTTGCTCTAGAACTGAACTCTTAATTGCTGGTCTGGAATGATTCATTCAGAAAAATGCACCTTTGCTCCGATGCACCCACTAGCATGAAGTTCCATAGGTACACAGATGCCTGCAGCTGTGCACGGACTCAGGGAAGAATGATTCTCCTTGGAGGAATCCATGTGGGGTGTGATACTGCCCTTGCTGCAGCCGCTGCCCTCCTCATACCCCAAGTATAGATAATCTGGCAGCCCCTGCTCCCATAGGGGTCCCATGCCAACAAAGAGTGGCCTTCTCTCTCCATGTCGTTGCCAAGGTGGGTGCTCAGAGCTGTAGCTGTAAACGTTGGCAGTGTCTAGGAAAGGTCTGTACAGAGCCCTGTCTCTGCTGGGGCGAGCCTTCCAGAACAGTGAACCCCAGGCCCGCTCGCTGCCTAAGGCTACTGTCTTCTGTTCTCCGATGTAGATCCTGGAAAACACTCCTGAAAACCACCCAGACCACAGCCACCTGAAGCACGCCCTGGAGAAGGCGGAGGAGCTGTGCTCCCAGGTGAACGAAGGGGTGCGGGAGAAGGAGAACTCGGACCGACTGGAGTGGATCCAGGCCCACGTGCTGTGTGAAGGCCTGTCGGAGGTAAACCTTGGGTGGGACCTGGGCCGCCCCTCTGCGTCTCGGCAGCCACCCGGGAGGAGGACGAGAGAAATCGTGAATCGTCCTCTTCTGCAACCTCCAGTTTGCTAATCTCTCTCCAGCTGCATCTGATCTGTTGTTTAAGCCATCTACCGAGTTTTTAATTTCCGTTCTTTTCTTTATTTTTTGTTCTCAGTTGTTTTCTTTTGCCTTTTCAGCAGTTCTAGTTATTTCTCTAACCTACTGGTTTTTCTTGTCTTGTTCCTTTCACAAATGGCCATTTTTAAACTTGTGTGAGAGCTGTATTGTGGTTACAAATTCTCAGTAATCACAACCAACCTTGTGGTTGGTTGGTTAAGGCAAGTTCACAAACAAGCAAATTTTCTTGCTATTCCCATCTCTACTGAGTTTACTTGTCATTCTTCCTCTGTGATACAGCTTTCTGGGATCTCTTGTTATGTCCCTCACCTCATGCAGACACTAGATATATCTGTTTTCTCCTTCTCCCCCTAGTAGCCTTTAAAATGGAGGCTCAGGGTCACCAGATTTAAGAAAGACCCTCAAAGCTAAAGCCAGCTTTGGTGCTCATTTATCTTTCTGGGTTCACATTTCCATGCCATTTTCTGCTTCTGCAAATTGTTTTTGCTTTTATATTTATTTTTACCAGCTTGCTTGTGTTTAAAAAGTACAGTTCTATATTTTTTAATTCCATTTTAACATTTTTCTTTGGTTGAGTCAGTCTTTAGTCCACGATACTGCCAGAAATACCCTCTTATAGTATCTGATTCTCTTCTTGACCCTAATCTTTCCCTTAGTCGCATCCACTCTGCTGTTCTCTCTCTTTGTACACACCCACCCACCCACCCATCCACACACACACACACATTCATGTACTTACACAATTCACTAGGATTTACCAAAATGCCCAGGCGACCATCTCCCTTACCCACACTCCCCATGACTCTTTTCCTCTTACGAGCATCAAAGACATTCCCTACCTGAGGAAGTTACCGCACTGTTACCTCCCTGCCCTACCTCCTGTCCCCTTCAACGTAGGTGTGGGATAGGCAAAGTTATGGAAGCAGCCATGTGGAAACCAAGGTGATGGATGTGGGTTCCCATTTTGGAACTGTGTTGATACTCGATCCAGGGGTAGTCACTGGTTGGTTGGCTCTGTTATTCATTCATTTATTCAGCACTTACTGAGCACCGGGCCCATGTGCCTTGCTTGATACTAAACACTGCTCAGTACCAACCATGAGGACATGAAGATCAGTGAGATGTGACCTACCCCATCTCAAGAAACCTGCAGTCCTGGATCACTTAGAGGTCCAACATTTACAGCACAGTGTGAGAAATGATGAGGCAGATCCGGGTGCCAAGTGCTGCTGGACACTGGACGAGGAGGAAGGAACAGTCGTGGAGGATTCAGGGACAGGTTGAGAAGGTGAGACTTGGCTGCGTGTTCAAGGATGAAGATATCTCCCCAGGAAAGAATCCAGGGGAGGGCATTTCAGTGGAGGCCTCAGCCTGTGCGGGGCGTGGGTGAGGAATGGAAGGTCACAGGCGATAGGCTTTAAGGCAAGTTGCAGGCAGGGCAGGGAAGGACTGCATCATTCCGAGGAGCACTAAGGTGATCTTGAAGACAGTGGACTTGAACTGCTCCTGGATCTACTGAGCTGAAGGGCCACTGTGCACTTTTTCTTTTCTAAAAGATGTTCTCTTATCTTTTTCTTTCTCTCTCTCTCTCTCTTTTTTTTTTTTGGCTGCACCATGCAGAATGTAGGATCTTAGTTCCCCAACCAGGGAATCAACTCTGCACCAGTAGTGAAAGCACAAAGTCCCAACCACTGGACTGCTAGGGAATTCCCCGCATTGTGTACTTTGAAAGGGGCCCTTCCCTGAATCTCATGGCTGCAGTCACAGGACTCAGTGAGGCCTGAGTCTTCATTATAAAACATTAAGAATAGGAACTTCCCTGGAAGGCCAGTGGTTAGGACACCATAATTCCACTGCAGGGGGCACCAATTTAGGGGGACTAAGACCCCACCCGCCTTGAGGCGCAGCCAACACCGCCACAAAACCTTAAGAATAAAATAAACTCTTGTCATTTGCTTTCTGTGGTGTATATACCCTCTTTGAAATAGACGGTTGTCCTTCTTAAGTGACCAGTCCTTCCTGAGTATTGTACACCAGCTTTCTGTAAGGTCTGTTTTGTCTGTATGGTCAGGGTTCGTGGTCATGGGAACGAGGCATGTTGGCTTCCATTTCCTGGCCCAGATCTAAGCATACACCAGTGATTAAGTTTCACATAAATGCTGTCTTTGGCATTCTTGTCTTAAGATCAAGAACTCTAAAGACGGTTTCCAATTCACATATGTTTGGTGTCAGTCTGAATAACTGGAGGCTCTGACCTTTGAGTAAGAATAAACCACACCACCTCTACCTCATCCAAGTGACTCACTGGATTCATTGCCCCAAGTGGCTTGAACTCCCTCTTGGCAAATAAAAAGGACTGGATTGACCTCCAGGCTCTTGTTCAGAGGCCCACTCTTAGAAGGCTCCCTTTGGGGTGTCATCTTCAGTTGTTCGGGCTCCCTCAGAACCTCGGTGGGAGGTTGTGGGCACTCATTCCTCCTTGTACCTGAGAGGGGACTGGAGTGGCCTCTCTCCTGTGAGGCCTATAGGTCTCTGGTCACAGAGGCACTGTTGATTCTTTCTTCCACACTAGAGGCAGACAGGTAGCCAGCAACATGGGGGGACGTGTGTTGTAAACTCTTCATTAATACTCCTCAGGACATGTGTAGGGTTTATAGCTGCGGAGAGCCTCAGCCTTGAAGGTTGCTGGATGGAGTGTACTCTTGGGGCCCAAGTGTGAGCAGGTGGAAACCCTGAAGGTCTGATTGCTACCTCGATCATATTGCTTCTGAGGCACCGCTGTGGCCTTCCCCTCCCTCAGTCTCTCCTCCGCTAGCCAGAAGGGGGTCCTTAGTGAGGTCATATCTTCTACAGTTTCCCTCTGCCCCTTGAGAACCTGCTCACGGGAAATGATAGAACCCAGGGGGGATGATAGAGCATGAAATGATAGAACCAGGGGTGTGTGTGTGTGTGTGTGTAGGAACATGAGATGGCAGAGCCCAGAGGGATGGCAGAGCATAAGATGATAGTGCCCGGGGGGTGACAGAGCAAGGATGACAGCACCCAGGGGTGAGCAGTAGAGCTGCATTTCAGTGCTTAGAGCTGTCTCCAAGGTTTGGGAGGTGGCAGGAAGAGAGCTGTCCCCTCCCTGTCTTCAGGAGCAGTGAGCTGGGTGAGCTCCAACGTGCACCAGCACAGCTCCTGTCCTGCTTGGCTCTGAGGCCTCCGCCAGCACCACCGCGGTTGGCAGCCCACCCACGCGGTAGGGGCCTGGACTCACGCCGTGCCCTGGACAGTGGCGTTTGTCCTGTGGAACTGTGCAGAGAGAGGCGCGCTGTTTCCAGCAGCAGGCACGACCCTTTGAGCCTGTGTGGGCCGTGGTTGGCGCCGGCTTATGCCGCCCCTGGCGGACCAGCCTGCACACAGCGTGCGCTCATCGAGGACGGAGAGCTTTCTTCCGGCTGCCCTGTTTCCCCGATAAATAAAAGGGAGAAAAGTCACCCTGAGACACTAGACCTCAAGGAAGGGCACTAGGAATCACAGCCAGGGTTCATCCTGGCACATGCAGTCTCCCAAACCACGCCTTTAACTTCTTGGCTCCCAAAGCCCCTGCCTGAAGTCTTCAAAGCCGTCCTCGATCTGAGCCTAAGATACGGGCCTCAGATTCTAATGGAGCCCATGGCTTTCAGCTGCGAAAAAACAAACGAACAAAAAAACAACCACAACAAAAAAACGACCTCACTCCATCGTGTCTTCTTTGGGTTTTGTTTCCCTTCCTCAGCAACTTGTGTTCAATTCCGTGACCAACTGCCTGGGGCCGCGCAAGTTCCTGCACAGTGGGAAGCTCTACAAGGCCAAGAGCAGCAAGGAGCTGTATGGCTTCCTCTTCAACGACTTCCTGCTGCTGACCCAAATCATCAAGCCCCTGGGCTCCTCGGGCACCGACAAAGTCTTCAGCCCCAAATCAAACCTGCAGTATAAAATGTACAAAACAGTAAGTCCAACTCTAGACGGCAACATCAGGTTTGATGCTGGGGGGAGGAGACCATGTCTAAAGGGAGTCAGCGTTCGAGCGGGCTTTGGGGTCTGTGGCACAGAGGAGGTGAGGCAGGATTTAGGGAGACCACGAGCACGGGTCCAGCAGTTATCAGCAAAGGTGCGTGTGTGATGAGTTGGTCAGCTGTGTCTGACTCTTTGAGATCTAATGAACTATAGCCTGCCAGGCTCCTCTGTCTGTGGGATGTCCCAGAAAAGAATACTGGAGTGGGTTGCCATTTCCTTCTCCAGGCCCAGGAATGGACCCCATGTCTCCTGCTTGGCAGGTGGATTCTTTACCACTGAGCCACCATGGGAACCCATCAGAAAAAGAACAATACTCAGTTCAATTGACAAACATCTATTAGCTGCCAAGCGGCTGCTGTGGGTCCCCTTGGATGTGACTAAGGCACGTCCTGTCTTGATGGGGTTCACAGTCCACTGTACTGATGAGGCAGGCGTGGGAAAGCTCTAGACTAGAACTTCAGTGTCCACTTCCCAAACATTCCCAGATCCCCCTCCAAACTTCTCAAGATGGCTTGGAACATCTGTGCCCCTCATCTTTTCCAACAAAAGCAGATGTAAATAGTCCATGTGTGGACAGTTTTCGTGAGCTGTTTATTTGGTCTGCTTCTGTGTGTATGGCTGTGTTTGTGTGTTTTCGTGTCATAGGGTATTGTTTTTCTAAATTTATCTCTGTGGGGGTGTTTTCACAGAAGAATTTTCTCTGAAGCAGCAGTTAGCCTTCTTTTGGGAAAAAGAACAATGTACTTATGTAGATTGTCACTAGCAGCTTTGTATGAACAACTTGGCGGGAGTTGCTTGGAGGTAGAGTTGATGGGGACTTCCCTGGTGGCTCAGATGGTAAACAATCCATCTGCAAATGCAGGAGACCTGGATTTGATTCCTGGTTCAGGAAGATCCCCTGGAGAAGGGAATGGCTACCCACTCCAGTATTCTTGCCTGGAGAATTCAATGGACAGAGGAGCCTGGCAGGCTATGGGGATGACAGAGGATGAGATGTTGGATGGCATCACCAACTCAATGGACATGAGTTTGAGTAGGCTCCAGGAGTTGGTGATGGACAGGGAAGCCTGGCGTGCTGCAGTCCATGGGGTCGCAAAGAGTCAGATACGACTGAGCGACTAACACTTTCTAAATGCATAATACATCTAAAGTTGATGGAGATTGTTTGCTGACTAGGATATACCATGGAAAAAACAAACTCATCGGTTCTTATTCTGGAGGACTTTAGAAATACCTGCAATACCATCCAGGTTACTGATCACTCTAGTACTTCTGCAACTCATTTGAAAACTTATCTTTGCATAAAACCTTGTATGTCGATGTTTGTAGCAGAGTACTCCTTAAGCGTAGGCTGCTGCCCATATCGACTTCCTTCTGAAGACTTCAGTATGAAAAGTGGGGAAGTAAAAATAAAAATTCACAAGTAGAAACCTGGGAAATAATACCTTAGCCAGATGAGGGAAAAAAAGTACCTGCAGAATGGAGGTGGGGGGGGAATCCATATTTACAATTTCCATTTATCTGAAAATTGATATCAACACTTATTCAGTTCAGTTCAGTCGCTCAGTCATGTCTGACTCTTTGCAACCCCATGGACTGCAGCACGCCAGGCTTCCCTGTCCATCACCAACTCCCAGAGTTTACCCAAACTCATGTCCATTGAGTCAGTGATGCCATCCAACCATCTCATCCTCTGTCATCGCCTTCTCCTTCTGCCCTCAATCTTTCCCAGCATCAGGGTCTTTTCCAATGAGTCGCTTATCATTCCAAATAAAATCATTATTTCAGTATGGTTTACTGAAACCACCGCCACCCCCCAGACACAAACGGACACACCCCTCACCTTCAGTTTCGTTTACTGGATCACGTGCACCTAAGCACACACACGTCCTCACAGACCCCCAGTCTGGTCTTGTAATGCCCGTGCATTATTTTGCAGCCTATTTTCCTAAATGAGGTTCTAGTGAAGTTGCCCACTGACCCTTCTGGGGATGAACCCATCTTCCACATTTCCCACATTGACCGAGTCTACACCCTCCGAGCAGAGAGCATAAATGAAAGGTAAGACCCCACTCCTCCCTGGCCCTGGGCACCTGGGTTCCACTAGGTGTAGGATGGATGTGGGACAGTTAATTAATCAGTGGGTGCCAACATCCCCTCACTTGCAGCGCCATCCCATCTGGCTGGAGGTGGGGGTGGGCATGCAGTGAAGTGGTCTTAGTTCATTTTTCCAGCGTCTTTCAGAAGTTAACTTTTCAAAAGGAAATACATTGAAATGAACCTGGCTTGAGAATTTTTTTGAACAGCAATTTTCAGTATTCTTTGAGATAATGGAGGCTCTCCCATTTCCCAAAGTTTCCCACGTGGCAGAAACTAATAGGAAAATGATTCAGGGGATAGAAGACCTCCCAATCCTGACCCCCTTGATGTCTGGCTCCCTTGGACAGACATCCTGGATCCTAGAAGCTGAGGGCATGTTTGCCTTAATCAGGGCTCTGCCCTGGAGCCTAATGAAACAGAGTATTTTTATGAAGGGTGAACTTGACACAAGACCAACAACATTCCAAGAGCGTTTGTGCCAAGCAAGAAATTGGCTAAAGTTATCATGCATATGGTTGTCAGAGAAATGGAGAAGAACAAAATCACGCCAGGATGCTTTCCCCGTGTACGTTTGCTCCTTCACAGAAAGTGGCTGCTTATCTGGGAAATTGTTTCTTTCTTTGGATGGTTTAGTGAGAGAGATCCTTCTAGCCTTCTCGGATTAGGCAAATTTGGGATGTTTTTCAGTAAGGAAAGAAGAGGAGCTGTTGTGAGCACGACAGCAACAGCGTTTATCACTGTAGATTTGCTTCCATGGGGACACAAACCCAGGTTTGGGGCAAATCAATAAAAACGTCACGTGTGCCTTTGTTATGAATGGTAGAAATCATCCTTAGGTCCATGTGACATAAAACCAGACTCTCTATGCTGAGCCTTTGTTGTAAAAATCAAAAGAACAAAGCAGAGTCCTGGAAACTGAATTGGTACCGACCTGACGCCTGAGTTCTGTCTCTTTCTTTCCAAGGACTGCCTGGGTGCAGAAAATCAAAGCAGCTTCTGAACTCTACATAGAGACAGAGAAGAAGAAGCGGGAGAAGGCGTACCTGGGTAACGCATAGCTGGGCAGCAGGGCCCTGGGAATCCCGCAGAGTTGGGGGGCAGAGAGCCATCTGGCCAGGCCCAGAACCCTTAGAGCTGGAAGGTGGACCTGGGGGTTGAGGAGAGCCTGAGGGTGGAGGCAGGCAGAAGAGGGAGGGTAGGGTATGGGGTGAGGCGTGGAGGGCGGATTCCAGGATCGAGGAAGCAAGAGTTTAAGGGAGGAAGGGGAGACTTGTTCTTGAAGAGGGGCATAAAATAAATCACGAGGCAAACTGGAAATACCGCGAATGCTAAACAGGAGCATTTTGTGTTGTTTTTCATCCCATCACAGTCCGCTCCCAAAGAGCCACAGGCATCGGAAGGTTGATGGTGAACGTGGTTGAAGGCATTGAGCTGAAACCCTGTCGCTCCCATGGTAAGGGCCCTAGAAGCCCCATCTAGCCTGTGTGAGTGGGGGAAGCCTTTGCTGTATCTCCTCCACTTGGCTTTACTTTATTTTCTAAAATTAATTTTTACTGGAGGATAGTTGCTTTAGGGGCTTTCCAGTTGGCTCAGTGGTAAAGAATCCACCAGCTAATTCAGGAGACAGGAAATGTGGGCTCTATCCCTGGGTCGGGAAGATCCCCTGGAGAAGGAAATGGTAACCCAATATTCTTGCCTGGGAAATCCCATGGGCAGAGGAGCCTGGAGGCTACGGTCCATGGGGTTGCAAAGAGTTGGACATGACTGAGCACGCACACAGATAATTGCTTTACAATGTTCTGTTAGTTTCTACTGCACAGCAAAGTGAATCAGTTACATGAATACATTTATCCCCTCTTCTTTGGCTTTCCTTCCCATTTAGGTTACCACAGAGGGTTGAGTCCACCTGGCTCTAAAACAAATTGGTCCCTAATCCTAAATTTCCTTCCAGACTTGGTTATTCCCATCCACCGTTTTGCTTTTCAGAGAGAGCTGAGTGGCTGCCTTTTCACAACACTGTCAGCCCCCCTTGTATCTGTAGATTCCACACCTGCAGATTCAACTAACTGCAGAACGAAAATATTTGGAAACATTTTTGAAATTTCAAAACAGCAAAACTTCAATTTGCCACACACCAGCAACTATTTACATAGGAATTTCACTGTATTTCCATTTTTTGAATGTTTTCGCTCTGCAGTCGGTTGAATCTGCAGAGGGGTTGACTGTGTTGTCAGAGGGCAGCCACTCAGATCTCTCTGGAAGGCAAAATAGTGGATGGGAATAACCCAGTGTGGAAGGAAATTTAGGATTAGGGGCCAATTTGTTTTAAAGCCAGGAGGACTCAACACTCTGTGGTAAGCTAAGTGGGAAGGAAATCCAAAGAGGGGATGCTATGCTATGCTAAGTCGCTTCAGTCATGTCCAACTCTGTGTGACCCCATAGACGGCAGCCCACCAGGCTCCCCCGTCCCTGGGATTCTCCAGGCAAGAACACTGGAGTGGATTGCCATTTCCTTCTCCAGTGCATGAAAGTGAAAAGTGAAAGAAGTTGCTCAGTCGTGTCTGACTCCTAGCGACCCCATGGACTGCAGCCTTCCAGGCTCCTCCGTCCGTGGATTTTCCAGGCAAGAGTACTGGAGTGGGGTGCCATGGCCTATACAAGTAACTGATTCACTTTGCTGTACAGTAGAAGCTGACATAACATTGTAAAGCAGTTATTTGTGTGTGTGCTCAGCCGCTCAGTCGTGTCTAACTCTGCAATCCCAGGGACTGTAGCCTCCAGGCTCTGCTGTCCATGGGCTTCCCAGGTGGTGCTAGTGGTAAAGAACCCGCCTGCCAGAGCAGGAGACAGAAGAGACATGGGTTCGCTCCCTGACTCAGGAAGATCTCCTGGAGACTAAGCATGGCAGTCCACTCCAGTCTTCTTCCCTGGAGAATCCCATGGGCAGAGGAACCTGGTGGGCTACAGTCCATGGCGTCGCACAGAGTCGGACACGACTGAGTGACTTAGCACAGCCCTACACTGATTTAGGTATTATATATAACCTGGAGATGATTTCAAGTGGATGGAGGATATGGGCAGGTTTATGCTAGACCATTTTATATAAGGGACTTGAGCCTCTGAGGATTTGTGTATCTGTGGGGTTGAGGACCCAATCCCTGTAGATACTGAGGGATGATTGCAGATTTGACACAATCTAAGCTAAAGTGAGGAGACAGGGAAGATTTAGTTTTGAAGCCCACTTATGTGATGAAGTGTGATAAATATTTAAGTGTTAATATAGTTTAAGATGCTGGATTATGTAAGTTTTCCTCTGGATTCTCTATCTTATGCTGCATCTTAAGCATGGCATTGGAGGGGGGTTGGAATGAGGGGTGTAGAGGGAAGAGGTGCCACGGGGCTGTGGCCCTGCCACAGGCACCCAGAACAGCCAGGCTCTGTCCCCTCCAGGAAAGAGTAACCCGTACTGCGAGGTGACCATGGGCTCCCAGTGTCACATCACCAAGACGATCCAGGACACTCTGAATCCCAAGTGGAATTCCAACTGCCAGTTCTTCATCAGAGACCTGGAGCAGGAGGTGCTGTGCATCACTGTGTTTGAGAGGGACCAGTTCTCGCCAGATGGTGAGTAGACAGTGGCCCTGGGCACCCTGCCCCTGTCCCTGCCCCTTGGCTTTCATGGATTGGCATTTTCTACCTGGGAACTTGCTGTGCAGAATTTCCTGGGCTTCCTGCTGGAGAGATGAGGTTGGCCTCCCCTGGGAAAAGGCCTTCACTGATGCCAGAGCATTTCAGAGAAGGTGGACAAAGCGTGCTTGGTCTAGAGTGGTCCAGCTTCCCTAGGACAAAGATCATGGTCCCATGCTTCCCTAAAGCAGATAACTGCAGAGAGGGCTGTACCCCCAAAGCTTCAGCCTAATTCTTTAGTCCTTGGCTAAAAGCTTTGGTGAAAACGATAAAACTATCCAGTTGAGCAAGAAGAGCATTAGCGCACGAACAATGTGGCAGAATTCATCAATGCCCTTCGGGTGACATTTCAGCTTAATCAAAGGAATGAAATTATGTTGGGTGCATCATTCCTTCAGTCAACTTCCTATTACTGCTTGAAGCTGGAAAAAAAAAATGGGTCTGGCCAACGATTCCAAGACACTTGTCTCTATCTTCCTCAGTCCAATAAAAATAAGAGAGTAAGGTTAAAGATTATGGCCTCAACTTGATTATATTCAAGGGAGGATAACTGAGGGCTAGGAGTGAGGGTCCAATGCAGACATGATCTGTGCGAGGCTTAAATTGCTCCACGTGGCTTTTGTCTTTTATAGGACTTTCATATGAATTAGTTCATTGTGAGTTAGTTACTATTAATTATGGGCCAGAGATGGTCACATAGCTGGCTAAATGTTAGAGCATGACCAGAACACTCTACCAAGGAAAGATTTCATGCAAAGATGGGCTCAATAAAGGAAAGAAATGGTATGGACCTAATAGAAGCAGAAGATATTAAGAAGAGGTGGCAAGAATACAGAGAAGAGCTATACAAAAAAGATCTTCATGACCCAGATAATCACGATGGTATGATCACTCACCTAGAGCCAGACATCCTGGAATGCGAAGTCAAGTGGGCCTTGGGAAACATCACTATGAACAAAGCTAGTGGAGGTGATGGAATTCCAGTTGAGCTATTTCAAATCTTCAAAGATGAGGCTGTGAAAGTACTGCACTCAACATGCCAGCAAATTTGGAAAACTCAGTAGTGGCCACAGGACTGGAAAAGGTCAGTTTTCATTCCAATCCCAAAGAAAGGCAATGCCAAAGAATGCTCAAACTACCGCACAATTGCACTCATCTCATACACTAGCAAACTAATGTTCAAAATTCTCCAAGCCAGGCTTCAACAGTATGTGAACCATGAATTTCCAGATGTTCAAATTGGATTTAGAAAAGGCAGAGGAACAAAAGGCAGTTGGATCAAATTGCCAACATCCATTGGATAGTCAAAAAAGCAAGAGAGTTCCAGAAAAACATCTATTTCTGCTTTATTGATTTATGCCAAAGCCTTTGACTATGTGGATCACAACAAACTGTGGAAAATTCTTCAAGAGATGGGAATACCAGACCACCTGACCTGCCTCTTGAGAAACCTATATGCAGGTCAGGAAGCAACAGTTAGAACTGGACATAGAACAACAGACTGGTTCCAAATAGGGAAAGGAGTACGTCAAGGCTGTATATTGTCACCCTGCTTATTTAACTTATATGCAGAGTACATCATGAAAAATTCCAGTCTGGATGAAGCACAAGCTGGCATCAAGATTACCAGGAAAAATATCAATAACCTCAGATATGCAGATGACATGACCCTTAGGGCAGAAAGCAAAGAAGAACTAAAGAGCCTCTTGATGAAAGTGAAAGAGGAGAGTGAAAAGTTGGCTTAAAAACTCAACATTCAGAAAACTAAGATTATGGCATCTGGTCCCATCACTTCATGGCAAATAGATGGGGAAACAATGGAAACAGTGGCAGACTTTATTTTCCTGGGCTCCAAAATCGCTGCAGATGGTGACTGCAGGAATGAAATTAAAAGATACTTGCTCCTTGGAAGAAAACTTATGACTAACCTAAATAGCATATTAAAAAGCAGAGACATTACTTTGCCCACAAATATCTGTCTAGTCAAAGCTATGGTTTTTCCAGTAGTCATGTATGGATGTGAGAGTTGGACTATAAAGAACGCTGAGCGTCAAAGAATTGATGCTTTTGAACTGTGGTGTTGGAGAAGACTCTTGAGAGTCCCTTGGACTGCAAGGAGATCCAACCAGTCCATTCTAAAGGAGATCAGTCCTGGGTGTTCATTGGAAGGACTGATGCTGAAGCTGAAACTCCAATACTTTGGCCACCTGATGCGAAGAACTGACTCATTGGGAAAGACCTTGATGCTGAGAAAGATTGAAGGCAGGAGGAGAAGGGGACGACAGAGGATGAGATGGTTGGATGGCATCACCGACTCTATGGACGTGAATTTGACTAAACTCCGGGAGTTGGTGATGGACAGGGAGGCCTGGCGTGCCGTGGTCCACGGTGTCGCAAAGAGTCAGACATGACTGAGCGACTGAACTGAACTAAGAACAGTGTGACTCAAGTCTGGACTCTTAACCATGGTGCTTCACTGGCAATTTTTCTTCTGATAAATAAAGACCTGAGGCTGGATTCTTTTACTAAATAGTGAAATATCATGACACAGTGGCAGCGCCACTGGAGTTTCCGTTGCAAACCCTAGTGTAGCTCTTGTGTCAGAGGTTATTCCTGAAATGTACAAGGGGCGACATGCACTGGTATCGTCCACCAGAAAAGGTTCCCAGGTTTTAAACCTTGAAAGAGAAGCTATTTCCTGTACAAGAGTGCCTGTATCATAGTATATTGCCAACTGCTGAATGAAAAAAGCAAGGAATTGTCTGGAAGCCCATTTGGTACCATCATTTTAATGCATAGCATTAAAAAAATTTCAAACATTCTCATGTCCATTACTGACTCTCTCTCTCTCTCTCTCTCTATATATATATATATAATTTTTTTTGATCCTGTCATGCGGCATGCAGGATCTTAGTTCCCAAACAAAAGATCACCCTGTGCCTTCTACAGTGGAAGCTCTGCACGCTAACCATGGGACCACCCGGGAAGTCCCTGACACTTGATATTTGACGAAAAGTGGTGTTGAAGGACTTCCCTGGAGGTCCAGTGGTTAAGATTCTGGGCTTCAAATGCAGGGGGTGTGGATTTGATCCTTGGTTGGGGAACAAAGGTCCCACATGCTGCATGGTATAGCCAAAAATAAGAGAAACAGTGGTGTTGAGATTGTCCTAGGAGCTCGGCTGGGAGCCCGCAGCTCCTGTGCTATCATCTCCTCCCCACCAGATGAATAAGTGAAGAGAGAAAAAAAGAAACAACTGACTTTCTCCTGGGAGATTTCTTTAAATTTCATATATATTGCAAATTGCACAGCAGATATGATATCTGGTTTTGCGTTGCCTCCCAGGAAGCTCCTGGCCCTTTAGGGGCCCCCTGGGTGCAAGGAAAAAATCTGTATTTTGAGTTTCTTCTAGACTCTTCTTCATCCCCAGCCCAGTACCTTTTTGTTTTCACTCCATTTAAAAATGATGCTGTCACTGTAGTCCCTGGATTCCAAGAAACTAACTCCCTTTTGAAGAAGAGAGCATAACACCTCGCTGGGACACTCCCAGTATGCCAGGTACCTGCCCTGATGAGAAGGAATCCTCTCTGAGGAGGGTATGTGTGTCTGTCCTTTCAGATTTTTTGGGTCGGACGGAGATCCGCGTGGCCGACATCAAGAAGGACCAGGGCTCCAAGGGTCCCGTTACGAAGTGTCTCCTGCTGCACGAAGTTCCCACGGGAGAGATCGTGGTCCGCTTGGACCTGCAGTTGTTCGATGAGCCGTAGGGAGCCCACCCAGACGTGCTTGGCAGAACTCCAGCCCGAGGCAGCAGATGCTGCCTGTCTGGAAACAGCATGGTTTTCCAAGGACCGGCGTTTGGTGTTTGGCCACAGGGCAACAGGGCAGAGAAGACAGGCTCCTCCAAACTTCTTGACAATCCTTTCCCCTAAATCATTTCCCATGTTAGGAAACAGCACTGTGTTTTCCTTTGTCCTCACTGCGGGGCTCATCGTGGCTTCTAGGGTCTTTGAAGTCCCATCACCCCCCAACTATGTTTGGTGGGGTGTCCGGCCCGTCCCTGGGCCTGAGGCTTGAGTCGTTACTGTAAAATAGGTTCATAAATGCAATGTCTGTATTTTTGGAGAACTCATGGGACCCTCCTGCTTCTTACCTCCACCAGCCTCCAAGCAGGCACTCCAGGATGTCTAGTCCTTGGTGTGTTTAGAAATGATCCCACTGATGATGTCATTGCTTCAGAATCTCATTTCCCCACTGGGACCTCATTGGAAATGCTGCCCTGGGTCTGATCACTTGGGGAGATGGTCTTCCGATCAGATGCTGGTCTAATCCATGGTAGATTCCGGCAGGCGTGTTGTTAGGGTTTTTCCAGTCTCCTTCAGATCTTTTTACTGGTAGCTGTCAATGGAAACTATCACTGGCTACTGCCAGGAGGCCTGATCCTGGTTTCCCTCACCCCTGGAAGAGGGTTAAGGGAGGTTGTCTACCTAGTTATACTCTGCGGGACTAGGTCGCTGTAGCTCACCTGAAAGGCTGTTGACGGTGTTATTGGGTCCCCATCTCCAGCCCTGCTGGACATTCCCTTTCTGCTTGGAGGTCCTGTGTTTCAGAACAAGAGTGGTTGCTGGTGACCAGCTCTGAGCCTCTTCCTGCCTGCTTGTCATGGGCAATTTCTGCACGTGTCTTTGGTACGTTCCTCCCAAAGGTGTCCCCAAGGTGTGCAAAGGAAAACTGACAATCCGCGGAGGAAATCTATTACTGTGGTGGGGGAGAGACGCTAGGAGTGGGCAAGCCCCTCGGTTCCAGGGAAGGAGACCTGAGACTCCTTCCCAAAGCCCGCCGTACACAGCCAACCTCTCAGTAACGGAAGGACGAACAGCGTGATGCCAGAATTAGGAGTGTATGACCATGTGCCAAGTTCGGTTTGAGTTTTTTGTTTTTCAAATTGTTAGTGGAGTATAGTTGGTTTACACTGCGGTGTCGGTTTCTGCTGTACAGCAAAGTCAATCATCCATGCATATTCATATGTCCCCTCTTCTCTGGGTTTCCTTCCCATTTAGGTCACCGCAGAGCTCTGAGTGGAGCTCCTTGTGGTGTGCAGTAGGCTCTCACTAGTCACCCATTTTATCCATGGTAGTGTATAAATACATGTCAGTCCCACTCTCCCAATCTACCGCCCACCCCCCCGCCTCCTTCTCCCTCGGTATCCACCCATCTGTTCTCTATGTCTTTATCACATAAGATCATCGATACTGCTTTTCTAGATGCCGCATATATATGCTAATATATGACACTTGTTTTTCTCTCTCTGACTTCACTCTGACAGTCTCTAGGTCCATCCACATCTCTGCAAACGGCCACAGTTCCGTTCCTTTTTGTGGCTGAGTAATGCCAGTTTGAGTTCTTTCAGTTTTTCTCCTTAAATGCCAGGAGATAGGCTGGTTGACTAGGTAAGAATTGATTTGCTTGTGGCAAGCGTGGATCGTTCTTTGTTTGCATGTTAATGCTCCCATAGTCCCAGTTTGTCGTTTTTTCATGAAATGTTCATTGCATGTTCTCTCAGTCCTGGAATCTAGCTTTCCTGGGTGAGACGGTGTTCTCCTTGATTGTAGGTCCTTAGAATTTAATTAGGATTGTAGAAATGCATTCTAAAGATAGCATTGGCACTTCCCTGGTGGTTCCAGTGGTTAAGACTGTTCTTCCACTGCTGGGGGTGCAGGTTCCAGCCCTGGTTGGGAAACTAAGATCCTGCGTGCCAAATGGTGTGGCCAAAAAAGAGGAAAAAAAAAAAAAAGATAGTGAACTACCCACTTTGCTGGGAACTGAATGTGTCATGTCATCCTTTCCCATAAGAGCTCTGTCATCATTCAAGCAATTTTTAAAATGTATGTGTCGGAAAGGGCAACAAAGTTTACATTTCATACTTTTAAGATACACTTTATTATTTATTTATTAAAGATAGTGTAGACTTTTGTATCAAGAACAACAGACATAAGTATTTTTTGAAACAAGCAGATCTACCCTTTAGTTAGTAACTCTCAGCTGAAGACCTTAGAGACCAAGTTCAACTTCAAGCATGCATTCATTTACCACTTTCCAGCAGCAAGCATGGTTCGGATACTTGAAGTGTATATGTATGTTTCGATGCTGTTAGGAAACCGTTTTAAGTGAAACCTATGAATAGACCTACCAGTCACACTTTCCTATGTCTATACCCAATACAGTTTGTTCAGTGTCTTTATGGAGGATACGTGACTATGGTAGAAAAAGAAGGGTTACCTGTGTGCACGGAGTCATATTGGGTCACCAGAGCAATGCCTTTCTTCCTTCCTTTTCTTCATTGGCTTTCTTTGCGTGTGGATGTTGGGCATCACCATTCATGTAGGGTGGATGTGATGCGCTCAGTGACAAACATCTTGTCGCCTTTTTTTGGTCCACCAGCTCACCCACCCATGCAGAGTCCCATTATCGGAATTAATGTCGCATGAAGAAGCAATATGTGAGTCTTTTCTCCCAGGTGACTGTACTGAGCACCCTTGCGATGCTCCTCCGGGGCAGCGATTCTGGATGAGTGCCCTTGTACTCACCAGGCTGATTTGTAAGGTGACTGATCCTCCTTACGGATGAGATAGGCTGCCTGTCAGATCCAGCTGTGACTCAGGAATGTGGATGACGCATGGAGTCTCCAGTTCTTTGAGACTAGTCCTTCGCGTCTACCTTTTTGGGCAGCCGGGGCTGTATTTCATAGAGATGAAATGACACCTTCTGTGTCCTAGCTCTTTGCTTTCCACACACAGGGTTTCCCCTGGCCACTCCCTTCTGGCATTGACTCCAGCCCTCCAGACATCCTGAGTTTCTTCCTTCTCTGAGCCACACTGACCTCGTCTAAGCCCAGCAAGGGAACTGCTAACAGAGACGTGCCCTGAGGACAGGAGCCCTTGGGCTGGGCCTCCTTTGTCAACCAGCTCTCCCAGTCCCTCTGGGGCAGGGTCTTTCTGTCAGGCAGGTGGGCAACATGTCTCCTGGAACCAGAGCAGCTGTGACCCTCCCACCAGAGCCTGAGGATGTGGTTCATTCAGATTCAGGGCTGGCCTCAGGCACACACACTCAAACATGCACACACACAGATCTTTCTAGGCTGGGGTATCCAGATGTGCTTGAGAGACTGGTGCCAGGCATCCTACATGTCCCTGACCTCTGATGGCAGAGGAGAGAGCTATGCTTCCAAGGAATGTTCATGTTAAAAGGGGAATTATTTCTTTTCTTTGCGTTTGGAACAATTTAAGCATGACCTAAGTCTAGGAAGGTAATTCATTTCAGCTGGTTAGTACTATCGAATTTAATGGAGAAAAAATCCATCCAAAAATGAGTAAATTACCACTTGCATTGTCTTGGTGACCTGGTACCCCAAACTCCTGTCTCTCCAGGAGTAGACTGGTGCAAACATAAAGCCACTGACTACAGCAGAGTGGGGGTGTTCTAGAATCCAGTGGGGCTGGACAACAAAGCAAAGGGAGGGAGTGAAATGCTTCTGGTTTTATCCGGAAGGAGATCTGGGAGTCTATTTTAGAGTTTCGCCAATACTGTGAAAGTGAAAGTCGCTCAGTCATGTCCGACTCTTTGTGACCCCATGGACTGTAGCCCACCAGGCTTCTCTGTCCATGGAATTTTCCAGGCAAGAATACTGGAGTGGGTAGCCATTCCCTTCTCCAAGGGATCTTCCCGACCCAGGGATCGAACCTGGGTCTCCTACACTGCAGCAGATTCTTTACCGCTAGCACCACCTGCCTGTACTTTGAGAAGCAGAAAAAGACTTCTCTCTACTCCAGACGGTTTTTTCCCTCACTGGTTGGGCTTTTTTGGTTCACAGAAAGGATGTTTCTTTTGTGCATGTAACAGTTTTAAGAATTTCCACTGGGAACAGCAAGTAGATTTTCATTCTATGTCAGTTCATTGTATTTTCCCTTCTTTTTGGGGCTGGAGACGAGCTTTACAGCAGACACTGGCATGTAGAAATGGACCCCTGTGTGCTTTCGAGGTGGCAGGGTCACTTCAGACTTGAGGCTAGTGTGAGCTTAGTGTGGGGTCTGCCTGCTCCAGGTGCCCTTGCTTTACAAGTTCAGAGCCTCCTGCGCAGGAAAGTGAGGCAATGACGACAGAGGAGGCTGGATATTCTTGACTGGCTTTTAGGATTAGGACTTTAATTCTTACCCAGCAGAAGCATGATTGGTGAACTGGGGACATGGTGAAGCCCTCAGATGCTGTGGTCTGAGTCACCCTAAAGGGTATTTGGTTAAACTAAAACTGTCCTCTTTTTGCACCCAGCGGCTTCTCCTGGCTGCAGGGTATGGCTCAGGTCAGCTGCCAAGACTCAGCTGGCAGTGCCCAGAGCCATGTTTTATGGGGGCCGCTTAGTACTGTGTCAGTATGGTTGGGATGTTTATTGCACTTGGAAAGCAGCCATTTCTTTGAGCTAGAGGAAAGGAACATTCTAGAACTTTCACTTCCTCACCCTGCATTGTGTCAGATCCAGGAATATCTTCGTAGGTCTCCAGGCTCAACTAAGGTACATAATCTGCTACCTTTGGGAGCCAAAATCTATTCCTCATAAGCCTGGAAAATTCATCCTGCATGAAAGATAGAAAACTTCTAACAGCACCCTATCTCGGGAGTATTAAAACCCAGATGCCAACAGCTGGCAAGTCTTATCCCTGGGTTGTGACTTCTTGGTAACACTGTCAGTAATGTTAATAATACATTGTTCATTCAGGGAGTCCCCTTTCCTGGGTCCGACCACTATCCAAGGGGCTGGGAGGTGGTGAGGAGGGGGTCTGCCTTTGTGGCTTTCACAACCTCATTGTAGATCTATTTTAAGTCATTTGAATAACACCCAGTGCTTGTAAGAACTCACCTCCACCTCCAAAAATTATTTCAGTGACATGCAGTTTCAATTCGTTCCTGCACTGAAAGGAACCCTCTTTAATCTGGCCTCGGGGAACCAGATAACACCCACATAATAATTTTTTTTCAACACTATGTGTGGTTGTCAGATTTCAGGGTAAATTTGCCCCTAGTATATGTCAGGGTGTTTTGTGAGTCATTTTTTAAAACGATTTTGTTCTACTTTCTATACCAGCCTATATTGTTAAAATCATCAGAAATGTGTGACTATTTTAGGATTCAAAGCCCACCAAATAAACCTGTTCAGAAGTGGGCATATGTGGTCAGCCTTGAAAATAATCGAGCACTTCTCTCTCTGATATTTACTGAGAACTTACCCAGTAACCAGGGTTTCTTTTTATGCAGTGGAAAGAATGCATATTTTTCTTCTAGGAACTCTGGTTTTGTACTTTTTTCACTGAAAAAGAATAACATTCCTGTGCGGCTGTTTCTAAAGCTATGTTCCTTTGCATTTTCCCTCTCATACTCAAAGCCCAGATTTCCTCCTGTTTCTCAGTCTAAACAGAATAGGGGCCTGGGGCAGAGAGGGTGATGCAGGAACCAGGGGCAGGGGGGATGGTAGCTTTGCCGCGACTGGTTGAGGAGCCAGCCCCTGCCGTTCTACCCACTGTCACCGCTAGGAGGCGCGCTCCCCGGCGTTGGAAACTAGCCGGTCCCACTGGCGGATCTCAGGCCGTTGGCTCCACCTAGTGCAGCTCCCCGGGCATTGCTGCTGCTGCTGCTGCTGCTAAGTCGCTTCAGTTGTGTCCGACTCTGTGCGACCCCATAGACGGCAGCCCATGCTCTTGTGCAAATCGGAAGGGACTTGCTGGGTCTGAGCAGGGTGGTGGGGGAGGGAGCTTAGCGGCGAGCCTGGGATTCGAAGCCAGCACTCCTGCGGTACTTGGTGACACCTTGCCTTTCTCTGCTCCCGGGGCTGGGGTCATAAGGGGTCCTCAGCCCTTATGCTTTTTCTGCATCTGCTTTGGTGAAGGCCTCTTTGAGATTCAGCCCTGCAGGGGCCTCAGGTGTGAAGTTGGAGGTGTTCCGCCTACTGCTGGGCCGAGCCGCGGTGGGTCCATGGGGAGGAGGCACCCCAACAAGGGGTTGGAGAAGTCAGGTCCCCTCTGCTTAGACTGGATCGCAGAGTTTCTAGGTGGAGACTATAACATTTGGGATTTCAGATGTCAAGGAGCTGAGGGGGGCAATGCAGATCATTGCATGGTGTGTGCGTGTGCGTGTGTGTGTGCTTGCGTGTGCACCAGGGGGAACGAGTGGATATGTGAACAGGTGGGTCTGACTCTTCCTGCAGTCAAGGTCAGGACCCGCTGCAGAATTCGTGGGCTGAGTCCAAAATGAAACGGTTAGGCCCCTTGTTGAGAATTGTGAAGAATTTCAAGGTGATGACAGCAGAGAATGAAACCAGGAGTGGGTCCTCCTAAGCACAGGGTCCCCCGTGACTGCACAGATCAGACGCCCACGAAGCCGGCCCTGGTCACTGTCTTTTCAGTTGGTTTCTGAAGCAGGTGGGGCTTCACCTTCTGCTTCTTACTTTGCAAAGTCTCCCTGGCAGGCTGTGGAGAACTGGGCTGGTAACACTTTTCAAAATGTCTGCTTTTAAAAGCACAAATGATCTGGATCAGTCAGAGGTGTAGGACTCAAGCCCCAAGATGACAGATGAACCTGGTCTGTGGGCTCCCAGTCCAGGGCGGGCCACAGGTGCCGAGAGCCCTCCAAGTCCTTACCATTTAACCCACTGATCGGAAATAAAACCCTTCCTTTTAGTCGTCCACTGGGGGCTTTTCTCCTCTTTGCTTTTGGGTCAGACAGGCTCCTCTAGCCTCTGCCTTCCAAGTGACCATCTGAGTGATGGCAACAAGAAGCAGGGAGCTGGTGGGGGTGGGTGGTGCCCGGTGCCCCTTCCCCGGGGCTGGATGCTGCTCCTCCATCTCCTCTTCCTGGAGAGAGTGAAGCCTGCCCAGGCTGGGTGCTGGGTACACAGGTGTCTGCAGGTACCTGCTACTGAGATGCAGCTACTTCCCAGTTGGGGTGTCTGCCATAGGATCCCGCCTATGAGGGGGCTGACGGGAGGAGAGACCCCACTGTGTGAGTAGCCTCGGGTTCTAGAAGACCAGCTGCCAGGGAGGCAGCTGACACGGGAGTCGCCCCTCCCGCTGTGTGCTGGGTCTTACTTTCTTTCACTAGCACTTTCTAGCGCTTAGCAGGACACTCCAAAACCTTTGCTTGACCTTTGCAAATCAGTTTCACATCTACCTACACAGAGCAATAATCCTGTCTATGTTTCCTGATTCTGTCTGGGATTATAAAGTTAGCTAAGTAAAAATACTGACAGAAAGTTGAATAGAGATATCAAATTCATCTTGCATGGGTTTGGTTGTGTCATTTTGAATGAAATAACAAATTATAGCTTTGTTTCTACTTGTATTGCAATCATCCGGACTACTGAAAGTTCAGAAAGTGTTTTCTAGAGGCATTTAATTAATATTGTGTCAGTGTTAGTTTTCACGAGTGAACATTTTGTTGTACATTTTACAAATCAACATCTTAAAATGTTGTCTGGTAAATATTCACTATCAGACAGTAGATATTCTAGCAAGATCTTTGGTAACGATATTTATTTTAACACATGCATTTAAAATGTACATTGCCAATAGCCCAAGTGTCTTTAAACTGTAAAACCAACTTCAGATCTTCTTTGCTGAAGCCCAAGCAGGCTGAGATCTGTACCCTTTGGGCCCTTTCTCTACCCTTTCATAGTCCTACCTGGACAGAGAAGTTGGCGATCTCATAATTCATGTCCTGTTGCCTTAGCTACATCAGCGTATATCTTCACATCTATAGGTGGTTAGCATATGTGTAAATACATGTATACAGATGAGAGTCTGCAACAGAATGTCCCGTGTATGATAAGCAGTCCTCAGCTCTTGGTTTTCTGCATTTTATATAGTTTGCAGCTAAGAAAAATGCAGAATTCCACTACGTAAAGTGGAAAAAGTTATGCTCTTTCAATGGTTTGTCCAGAAATCTCTGCCGTAAGTTTATGGGAATGTCTATGACTCAATGTACATATGGTGTGTAAGAGGTGATGCTGTTAAGTGTTGCATAAACTAATGCAGATTCTGTAGTTATAAATAATTAACTTGTTATTGTAAAATGTGATTTGTCATTGAGAGATTATTTTTCTGTATGTATATGAGAGTATTTTAGGAATCTAATTTAAGTGCATAAAACTATAGAAAAAGTTAAAAAACCTATTCCAAGAGTAGAGAGTGCTTAATCAGATTACTTGGGTTCGACCCAACTAAATTTCATATATTAAAAAGAAAACCAGAGTTGCATATGTTAGACATTCAAAGAAGTCATTTTGGAGGGGCAAAGAAAATGTGAAGTTGAATGCAACGGGTGGTGTTATGATAAGATGATGAGTGTCCTCTAGCCATGACCTTGGGTGAGACCCCTGTATTTCATTAAACAGGTAACTTGTTCGGGAAGGTGCTTGTGTCAGGAAGGATAGGAGGCTTGAGAGTCTGGTTCCCATCAGATCTGAGTGATGTGCTCTGGAAGCTTCCATAGGTTCTGGAGGATGGGCCAGGAATCTTGGGTGGAGCAATCGTTCTTCTAGAAAGTTCCGAATGTCCTGACTTCTGGGTCACCCTTTGCAGTTCTCTTTCTGAATAGATTCAATGCATCCCTTTGGTGTTTGCATTTTCCTTTCCTGGAGGCATCCTCACTATCCCCACTGTGGCTCTCCTGTGTTGGGTGAAGGATGAAGTTTGGGGCTTTCTGGGTTAAGCTGTTCCTGGCACACAGGACAGGCAGCACAGAGCAGCCTTCTAGCTGCTTGTGTCCATGATGGAGACCTCAAAGCAAGAGGCCTTCCTCTTTGCCCTGTCCCAGAAAAGGGTCAGAAGTCCAGGCTGCTTCTCGGGCACAGACTTCATATCCTTTGCCACCGGAAATGTCCCCACAGGCCACCTAAGGATGGATACAACGCAAAATCCTATGAAACTCAAGATGCAAACCCCCGAGAGGTGCGTTTAGAGGTCCTTTCAGGAGGAGGCAACGCTGTCAGGTCAGCCTCCCTCGTCAGGCTGGGAACGATGGAGCGGTGAAAAAGGCCATGTTCCTGGTGAGCCGCGGGTGTTGCATACAGATCGCTGTGTGTGGGACGCTGAGGGCCCTGGCTTGAAAGGACGTATAGGGAATGCGTGCCTTAGGTTTTCAACATTTCTTTCAATGAGCTGTATGCTTCCCAATGCTGTCAACCAACAGTCCAAGTCCTTTTTTGATACACCTCAAATTGGCAAATGCTGGCGTGTAAGTGACCTCCTGGAATTCAGGGTTCAGGGGGCGCAGGGAGCTGTGATTTCTGGGAGCTTCGTGGAATCTGTTATCATAGGAGTGATCTGAAAATCACCTTGAGGAACTGTCTGGGTGGATGTGAGTGACTTCTTTTCCAAACATGGAGCTGTTTAGGGACCTCTTTGTCCAAGGTGGCCTGGGAAGGCCATCTAAAGCTAGCCAGCAGAAGTGGATAAGCTCCTATCGACCCACCCAGAGTAAGTCCTGACCTCCTTCCTTGGCACCAAGTCCTCATGGCTGGTGTGGCAAGAGGGCTATACGTGGAGATGAGTCAGCCAGTCAACCATCCCTTGGGTCCTGCTTGTTCCAATAAAGTCTGGGGTCAAGAAAAGCCAGAGAACGTGGCGTCCTGCTCAGCAGTGACCATTCCAGTTAGCCTTCACCTATTTAGAAAAGAATGTATCGGTCCTGACACGAGTCCCTTGTGTTTCCAGCAGCAGATGGGTCACAGTGTTGGGGGCATGTTGCTCTCCTCACAGCCCTGCCCGGGGGGTGGGATGAGCCACTCCACCTCCCCGACGGACACCCTGTTAACTGTAATATACTTCTGTTGCCAAATAACGGTATTGTTTAATTTCCCATCAAAGGGAGACTATATTGTTTGGTGTGTAATGTCAATGGAGTTCCAAAAATTACTAGACACTATTATAAATTGTAGAATTCTGTATTTGTTTGATGAAGCAGGGCCAAGACATTAGGTTTCTTTTCTGTTTAAAAGAAGCTAAGGTTAGGTTTGCTCTCTGAGCATTCCTTTGGCACCTTATTATGTAAGAAATGTTAAATTTGACTGATCAAGATTATGGTAACTGAGTGTTGTTTTCTTTAAACCAGTAGCAACATCAATACAGATGGATATTTCTGTGTATCTGGAATCTAAAAGAACAATCTCTTCCAAACAATCCTTTGGTCATTTTGACCTGTACGGTTTAAATTCACATAGTTCATGAATAAAAGGAGAAAAACCAACCTTGTTACAATGGATTGCTTTGGGTTCTTTCTGCCCCTCTTCCTTTCTGAGCAGACTGTTTGGTTGTTCAGTTGTTAAGTCGTGTCCAATTCTTGGTGACCCCATGGACTGTGGCCCGCCAGGCTCCTTTGTCCATGGGATTCTCCAGGCAAGAATGGAGTGGGTTGCCATTTCCTTCTCCACTATACAGCTGTATCTGTCATCTATCTGTTTTTGAACATCTTGATTTTTAAGAACTGCATAGTATCCCATTGCTTGAATATATTCCAGTTTACCCTAAGTTTTAAAAAGAATCCTGAATGGTTGTGTGTTGAGGCTGCTTTAAAATTTTTATCTAGATTTAAAAAAAAGTGCCATGAAGACTGTCACTGTACACAGATCTCTGGGTTCATCTCTGATGAGCACACAAGGCAGTGTTTGAAGCATCTCGTCACTTCCCTCCCCCCGTTTCTATGTGCTTAATCAACAAGGAGTTTGTTGAGTTGGATTCTGGATAGGGCAGTATTACCGGCAGAGATATTTCATCAGCTGTTACACGTCTTCAAAGCTTGTGGTCTGCCTCGGGTGTGCGGTGTGCAACCCCTGTCAGGAGGCAAGCCGGAAGGAAGGCAGATGGTCTTGGGGAACCAGCAGTGTTGGCTGCGTTACAGGCGCAGCTGCTGAGCCCTTAGAGACCACCCTCCCGTGGCGTCAGTGGGAGGTTTCTTCTCCCTCTTGTTAATAGCCCAGAGGTCCGAGGTCTGGCCTGGCAGGGCCTTGCGATCATTTGACTTTTACCTTGAAGTAAAGAGGTAAAAGCTGCACTTTCCACTGCGTCCACATCTAGTGAGAGGGAAAGGGAACTGCGAGCCCGGTCCTCGTGAGGCCAGTTGGGAAGGGACACTTTTCCTCTCTTTTCATCTGCCGGAACTTAGTAGCTCCAGCACCAGGAATCGCCAGGGAAGTTGGCAAATGTCCGCAGCTAGGTGGCTGGATCCTGGGGCCACAGGCCAGCCTGAGCCCTCCTGGCTCCTGGGAGAGGACGGAGAGGCCTGCAGTGGTGTCTCTGTCCATTGCACGTGCTGACGGTGGAGCTGCTTTGCCAGGAGGAAGTTCGTTTCAGCACTGTGATAGCCAGGAGGGTGACGTCACGTCAGGTGGAGGCACACTGGTCCCTGCCCAAGGTACAGGGGGTGGCCCCGGGCCCCTCAGTGCCCTGAGGACTTCCTAGATGGCACAGCCCTGCCTCTGCCCATGACGGGTGGCTCTGGGAAGGGAATCTGTTCGCTGTCCAAACACTTGGAGGTGACCAAGGAATGGGCACCTGAGGTGGCTGCTGTCCGGACAGCGCTCTTCCCTCTGAGGCCAGTAGGAGGGCAAGCTCAGAGAAGAGCTGGCCTGGCTTAAAGGGCGAATCAAGAGTGTCTAAGGGACCAAGTGCGAGGGGCCCAGAGAGTCACCTGAGCTCAGTGTTGCCTGCTGGCTCCAGTGCTGGTGCACCACGTGCCAGGGAGTGGCCAGGGGCAAACAGGAACAAACACAATACAGGGGAGGCTGGGGGCGGGGGCCCTGAGCAAACCTCCATTTCTTCCCTCACTTGCAGAGTGAGGTCTGTCTCGCTCGTGTCTGACTCTTGGCGATCTCCATGGACTGTAGCCCACCAGGTTCCTGTCCGTGGGATTCTCCAGGCAAGAACACTGGAGTGGATTGCCATTTCCTTCTCCAGGGGATCTTCCCAACACAGGAATCAGGAATCAAGATTCTTTCCTGTCTGAGCCATCTGAAGCTTAAATATTTAAGATGTAACATGAAGCAGTCTTGGAAACCACAGAGCAGCCTTCAGTTTGCGGGTATTAGGTACAAATTAAGGGCATTTTACTGGGGAGCTTTTCCTAGGGGACTGATCGAGTCAGTCACCCTAATGGTCTATTAGAAACCAGGATTTCTGAACAGGTTTTCTGAACAGGATTTCTGAACATCCTTGAAGATGGGAGATTTTGCAGGCGATTCTAGATGGACTTGGTCTAGTGCCTACCTCCTGTCAGGTGCTGTGTGAAGCCAGTCAGCCAATCCCTGGGGTCAGATGACCCAAAATCAGAGGCTGTCAGGCCAGGGACCAACACCCTTCACCGACATCTTTACATCTGGGAGACCCAGTACTGAACTCATCATGACCTCGCTTCACTCTTGCAGCAGTTACTCACCAAGTGGATGTTACAGCTTCTTCCACGTACGGGGTGGAAGTTGATCCCCAAAAGCAGGAGGCTTTAGGGATTGAAACAGCAGAGGCCTGCATGTGCACCCCCAGACAGCTCTAAGACGCGTCCTTAACCCTCACGCCTACTGCTGCAGAGCAGAACAGTCTAGTCAGGGGGCGCACTGTGGGTGCACGTCATATCCCCTTATGGAACCTCCTGCTGAACGGTTCTAGAGTGCTTGTTACTCCTGGCGAGGTCACTTTCAGTCTGGGAGAAACGCGGAGAAAGGCTTATTGTGGCCACAAGCCTTCCAGTCCCGTCAGGATGTCCTATGACCTGACGTGCGGTGGCTGAGTATGCATCAGGTTGTCTCTTGAGATGTTATCTTCTGGCAATTTCAGGGTGACTGTTAACCCTCAGAGAAGCAGGAAAGTTTGCTGTGTGCTTGGCTCCCCCAACCTGGCTGGGAAGGCCTTAACTGGCAGAACCAATCGGATGGTCAAGAATCTGCCCGCAATGCCGGAGACCTGGGTTCAATCCCTGGGTGGGGGAGATGCCCTGGAGGAGGAAATGGCAATCCACTCCAGGATTCTTGCCTGGAGAACTGCATGGACTGAGGAGCCTGGTGGGTTACAGTCCATGGGGTCACAAACAGTCGGACATGACTGAGCGACTCACACACACACAACGGGCAGAAGCTCGACCCAAGAGCAGTGACTTCTAACCATCAGTGTACTGGAACTGGTGTGCCCAAGAGGGGAAAAGTCCTAACTCTGTCCTGGGCTGACATTCCCGGGCATCCTTGGTTCAGAGGACACTCCAAGGGCTGTGGCGCCCGGCGAGCTGAGAAACCTGCCACCTGCTGAGTGCACGGCTCTCACCTGGACCTCTGCCCCAGTGATAGCAGTCACTGCTTTTAATTAGATTCTCTCGATTCCAGAAGAGACATGTGTTTTTGGCCAGAATCTCTCTGGAAGCTTTTATAGACATCACCGCCTCTGAACTTAGAATTACATGGAGAGTGGAGTGGAGGACGGATCACTTTCGGCTCGTCAGAACGCACAGGCTGGACATATGGACCCGTCAGAATACTCGGGTGAGCACAAACCGGCCCTGTTTGGACGGCTGAGCAGCCCAGGCATGTGGCGGGTACGTGGCCTTGGGGGCACGGCCGAGGGGCTCGGCCCACATGCTGCAGAGGCTGTGAGCAGCACAAAGTGGCAGAGCAGGAGCAGCGGCCGGCGTTTGACCAGCGTGGGCTGAGGCCACTTCCAGTTCTGAATCAAGATGAAACCAACAGCCGAAAAACTCAAGAGATGACGACCTTAACTTCACTTGCAGGCTCAGCCCCTGCCCAGGCTCTGGACTCAGAGACAAAGGGATGAGGTAAGACACGTGAAGAAC
The DNA here is from genome assembly GCF_029378745.1 of Bos indicus. Classification (NCBI taxonomy): domain Eukaryota; kingdom Metazoa; phylum Chordata; class Mammalia; order Artiodactyla; family Bovidae; genus Bos; species Bos indicus. The sequence continues at coordinate 2,341,434 of NC_091760.1, read as the reverse complement.
TTCATAGCGCCTGCTATGAAGGCTATTTTCCCCTAAGGGATATATAAGCATCCAATTTCTAAGAACAATCGACAAAAACTAAATTTCAAAGGGCATTTTAACCTTTAAGGGGATCCCGAGAGAAAGATAAAAACTAAGGCTCCCTGCACTTCCGCTTTAAAAGGCAGTAAACACAGTGTGCCCTGTTCAGGAAGTGTTTATTGTTGCTCCAAGTTTAAGAATTCTCACTTTTAGAAAATCAACACTTTTACAGAATCTCCCGCATTGCTCTGCTCAGCTTCTGAATCTTGGTTTTTGCAGACATATCAACGTATTTCTCTCCAATACGGACAATCATTCCACCCATGATCGACGGATCAATCTAGGAAAGAAAATAGGTTGGAAATGTGAAAATACGCTGACATTTCATTAATGAAAAAGCAAGATAAAAAAAAGTGCTCTGAAAAGTCTATTGTAACATGTAATAATTACATCTGGAAAAAGAAGTCAAATTGTGAATGGATTCAGTAATAGTCTATTTTGAAAATAAACATAAAGGTTCTACTATAGGCAGTTTTACATAATCTGCTCTCACTTTCCAGTCCATTTTAAGTGCCAAACAACCTCAGGAAATGTACTGTACACAATTAAAAACCTACCTTAACTTCCAATTTCAAAACCTGGCCTTTACTTAGGAAGCTCTTCAGGACCGTTTTCAATTCAGTCAGAGTGGTTTCATCTAAAGCCTAAAAAAGGACAAAACATCCTTAAATTCAGGTAAAGTAAAACAAGTTACTACAGTAGGAGAGAAAAATCTCCCTCTGGGAACATTTCACCAAGACAGGCTGTGTGAATTCCTGTGCTCGGTATCTGGGGACCCACTCTGGAGTCGCACCCCAAGAGGCACTCATCGGCGCTGGTCTCGGGCGTGTGAAAGCCCGCCTCACAGGAGCACCGTTGGTTACGCTCTTGGAGAGTCAGAATCTCTGAAGCACTACAAACACTCATCTAGGTAAGATCAGGTGCTGCATACCCCAAGCAACTCTACCATGCTTGGTAGGTAACTAAGCCCAACAGACTGTTCTCCTACAATGAACTACAGTGCAAAGAGAATACAAGGGAAATACAATGTACTCCACTGTACACTGGACAACAATGAAACTCATTCCAGCGAGGCAGTGCCACTTAAGGAGCATGGACTACTGGAAGACAGGACTGTGGTTCAAATCCCAGCTCCACCTTCTGTGACCTCCAGCAAGCAACGTACTTTCCCTGGGCTTTGGTTTCCTCATTAGTAAAATAAGGGTAACAACATTTCTGCTTCACGCAGACCTTTGACATTAAGTAAAAAAATTATAAAGTGCCCAGCACATTGTATTTCAATGAATGGTGACTATTATTATACTCTACTTCATCAAGTCCCTAAGACCAATGGGGCCCATTCGCCTTATACTTTCTGCTTCATCACCACAAAAGATGAACAGATTACATTTGAGTAAACTACTGAGCATGATGTTTAAAAAATAATTCAAACCTGTACTGGAATATAAACCAGTATTTCCTGACACATTTTAACCCAACCTACAGTCTTCACGAATAACCGCTGAATAGGGAAGCACCAGGGAGACACCTGCCGGGCCTTGTGAAGCAGAGGTTCACAGAAGGGAAGTGAAGTTGCTCAGCTGTGTCCGGCTCTTTGTGACCCCACGGACTGTAGCCAATCAGACTCCTCTGTCCATGGGATTTTCCAGGAAAGAATACTGGAGTGGGTTGCCATGTTCACAGAAGCTGGTATAAATGAAGAGACCTCCCAACTGACAGTTCAGTTCAGTTGCTCAGTTGTGTCTGACTCTCTGCAACCCCATGGAGCAGCATGCCAGGCTCCCCGATTTCTTGATTTTAGCCTTTTTCTTTTTGTTCTACAAAATGGAAAGTCAAGACAATGCAGTGGCAACAACTCATTACTTACAGATGCAGTGGTAACTGTGCATGGTACTTCTCCACGGTGGACACTCATCATGGTAGAAAATGCGGAAATCACCGCAGGGGTATTAGTCAAGCGACCATTTTCAGCAAGCAAATCTGGGAAAGTGAACATTTTTCACTTAAGTCATATTCATGAAGCAGTATATTCACCTCAAACGCAAACTGACATGGCCTTAAAATACTATATTCAATGTCAGTTAAGGATGTGGATGGAGAAGCTGCAACCTGTTATCTAAAAAGAATATTCAAATTTTTTTTTTTTAAAAGAATGCACCAACGAGGACTTAAATGTGTAAAGGGGTGTGTCTCTTAAACAAATCTGCAATAGATTTCTTCATCACAGTTTGAAATCTGATTTTCAGGTTTATACCACGAATCCCCAAATTAACATACTTATATTCACTACACATTTTCTTTGGATTCTGAGTGATCAAGGGATTTGAAAAACAATTAAAATGTACCAAAGAATGCAAATGTCTTTAAGGACAGAGACGCAGCCACTGGCTGTAAACCACGTTCTCGGCAGGGATCCCACTGGCCAACTCCAAGGGGTGAAACTACGCATTGAGACACTCCTGCATCTTAACGTCCTTCCGACAGTGCTCCTCAAACTGCATGTGCAAGCGACTCACTCGGGGGCCAGTGAAGATGCAGATTCTGGTTTAGCAGGTTCGGGTAATGAGACTGTACTGCCAAAGGTTGGTGGTGTTCCTGGTCCAGGGATCACAGTTTCAGGAGCAGAATTTTCAGAGACTTCAATAAAAGAGCTAATACTTACTGATCAGGTTGGATGTGAGAGGTGAGAACTTCTCCTTTGCCGTCATGTCACTTAGGCTTTTCACTTTAACTGAACGCTTTACATAGGGATTCAAAAGAGAAGCAGCCATTTTGGGTTCCTTCAAGATTTGCTAAAAGGACCAAAAATAATCTTAGACTCTAGAACATAAATGATGCCAGCTGCTGTACACACGCTTTCTGATGAATCATGCATTTCATGAATAAAATTAGAAAAGTTTAGTCAAATAAATTTTTGCCTTTAAGAATGCACCACAGATGATTTTACACAGGATATGGTATTGTGTGAAAATATTTAAGACCATTCTAATGAAGTTGATTTTTGCTTTTCAGGAGAGATTATTTTTAAAAAACTAAGCAGCCATGAGACTGGATCTGTGGCATACTGTAATGTATCTACTGTGGGTATTACTCTGGTTTTTCCCTGCTAAGAGGGTGCAGTGATGCCCACACACAACGCAGACCTAACGAGACGCACTGAGTGCGGGCGGCCCCTTGGCCTTTCCCTCCGGGGCCTCTCCCTCTAAGGCTGATCCGGATTCCGGCCAGCTGCCCAGAGCTCGGGAAAACCAACCCACTGCTGGGTGGGAGCTCTGGTGCTTTTCCTGGGAGGAAAAACGGCCAAAAAATTCAGAGTGCCAAGACCACAAGAGAGACCACTCTGTCTCCACGACCACAAGAGAGATGACTCTGTCGCCGTCCCACTACATCACAAACGTCAAGTCCGGGACCATGGGCAGCTTCCAGCACTCTGCTCCCCTCAGCGTCAAGCCAGAGCTCCAGCAAACCAACTGCTGTTTCCATGTGGGTATCTCTTGGTCACACACCTCCACTGACCTTTCGATCAACCCCTCTCCTGGGCTCCTGGACAATTTCTGCCTCTGATTCTAGCTACGTGCCTACACTGCCATCTAATGTTAAAACTTCAACTCGAGTGACCCCCCCAAAACAAGGTTTTCCCATACACACTGCTGGCTTATACGACGACAAGCATTCTGGAACTGGAGCCATCCCAGTTTCAGGTCTCTAACCATTTCTGCTGCATCATCCACGGACCGTTAGCGACACCCTGGCAGCATCACGTTTTCCTCCTGGCGCCAAAAAATGGCTGATTTTGTTTCATAAAGAGTCTTAAGGTTGCCGCCTTTGTATGTCTCCACAGCTTAACGGACTTCAGTTTTAATTAAACCCCATTCTAAGGCCCACAAGCCAGGCACTGTCTTGCTTGTGAACATCACAGGTTTACGAGGGGTGTGCATGACAGCAGAGGGCAGGAACCATCACCTCCCCAAAAGCCTGTGTGACCCTGTAGACTCCAGCTACCCCAGCCCAGAAGCATCTCCAAGTCAGGCTGCTGGGTCTGTGAACATCCTAACAGGTGAGGGTACCAGCGAAGATCAAGCGCACTGGATAACTGGACAGAGGGAGGGATACAGAGCTAGAGTTACTGAGCGTTAGGACAAAGGCTCCCACAAAAGCTCAAAATGAAAAAATGCACAAAACGCCTAAGTATTGTTCTATACAGCTAGTCTGTGAGGGTTTTCCCCTTCTAAGATTAAAAACACAAAAACAAACTCTAGGTGGCGACTAGAAAGTAACAGAAGGGGAAGCAACAAAATCTGGAGCAACTTGTTAACTATCAGACGACTCAGGGAACCTGCAGTGGCGATCCTCCTGTTTAAGCCACACTGCAGGCTCCTGTTAACTCAATTCATGTACTCTTCATGTTTACAAAAAAATACAAATCAGCTTCCCCCGCAGTCTCCTGGTCTTCCTCCGTCGTTCTGTCATCGTCCTGCAGCTCGGGCACCTTCACTAATGTGCGGTCCAGTGGGCTCTGCTCACTTTCCCTCACATCTTGGGAATAAAATGACAACTGACGCTGAGGAAAAGACTTCAGAAGGAAAATAAATTCCCAGCAAAACAAGGTCATAATATATCCTGAAGCCTACTTTGGAAATACCGAGTAATACAAGCATAAATGCTCAAGGTAATTTTTAACCCTCCTTTGAAATGGCAGTTGTTTCTTAAAATTTAGATTTTCTATTTCTTCTCTTGAGCCCCAAATCTCAGTTCCTAACATTAACATTCTTACATATACCTATTATAAATAGGTTCAGAACAATTTTACCCAGTATTATAACTATCAACGTGGTTACAGGAAATGTTTTCTTCTTTCCCTTTTTTTGCAATTCTTTTTCTCTTAGGATATACTTCATTAAGGATGCACAGTCAAAGATCTAAGGAAAAAACATACAGTGAGAACTTAACAATGAGCAGGAAAGCTACTTACTCCTACTCGCAACAACTCCTTCTCTACTTGCTCCAGTTTATTCTGTTTAGATGCAGCGGAATACAGAGCTGTGGCGTAGCGGCCTTCGATGCCATATATCTGAACAGGTGGCTTTAAGCAACGGTGGAGTAAGGCAAGAAGAGAAAAGGAAAATCAGTTAAGACCATATCATGGTATCAAGAGCAGAAATATTTATAATTTTAAAATTACTGTAAAATGCTACCCTGAATGACAATTCTCAAATAAGGGATGTTTCCTTGGCCATGTCACTCCATCTATGAGCTTTCAATTCCTCTTCTTAAAATGAGGGGCTTAGAAAACATGGTGTCTAAAGTCCCTTTCCATTCTACAGAAAATTCAACCGTGCTAATTTTGAGATAAACTTAGGATTCCTTCGAATCCAGTAACTACTTAGTTCCAAGTTTAGGCGGTGTTAAACACTGATAGAAGGCAGTTTTGAACACGTTAGAGCCAGAAAACAGGTGTTTATGAGACACATACAAGCACAATTTTATACATTTCATAGCAATACTGCAGATTTCCCTTAGAGTATCTCCATAAATGTTCAGTTTAATGGAGCCCTTTAGCAATTTACTAAGTGCCTGATGCTTGAATTATTTTTTACAGTGAACCACAGGCTTTTTAAACCACAGTATCATCAATGTATGACTACATATGCTTAGTGGTACTGTGTGATTGTACTGGAAAAGCTTAGGTTTTTAATGAGCAAGATTTAGTTTCTGTCCAGCTCAGAGACTAAGCTGAATAACCCCTCCTCTTCTGTAAAATGGGAAGACCAGCTACCTCCCATCACTGTTACTGTGTTTTAAGAAATTCTCCAACTTAAAAGGTTTTTCGTGGGCCTGGTCTATGACAGGCATTCAACACTATCCTGTTCCCTAGCTCCCCTACTCCCCAGCATGTCTGGGGAACCACAAATCATGCAGAAAGATTTAAGTGTTAACTGTACAAAATCCATGCCTAAATGTATTGTTGTCTGAAACCACATACATTTATTTGCTTTACAATTACAGAAAAATAAGCTGACATACCCTCACAAGCTTGGCAAATGGCCTGACCACAGATGTACTGAAGCATCGCACCTTTAACACAAAAACAGAAAGACTGAATGAGGTTACTGATAGTAAAAAATAGTAAATGGTTCACTTCTTATGTTTCCTTATATCAACACATAGATTTTATGAGGCTGAGCTGCTCTTCATCACGCAGGAGTAAATTTCCCCACTGAAGAGTCATTACAGGCTGCATGGGAAAACTGCCTTCCCACTGTGAGGCTGGCTCACGAGTAAGGGAGAGGAAACACTAAATTTGAGAAACATTTAGTTGCTCAGTTGTGTGTGACTCTTCTCCAGCCCCATGGACTGCGGCCCACCAGGCTCCTCTGTCCCTAGGATTCCCCCGCTGTGAGAATACTGGAGTGGGTAGCCACTCCCTTTTCCAGGGGATCTTCCCCACCCAGGGATGGAACCCATGTCTCCTGTATTGGCAGGCAGGTTCTTTACCACTGAGCCACCAGGGAAGCCCAAGTTTCAGAAGTCAGTCTTAAAAAAAAAAATTGACAAGATTTCCAGCATTTATGTTACCATCGTGGAGCACGATTCCAGTAACAAGTGGGACGATTCCAGGCATTATCTGCGAGAGAGGTACCTTCTTAAGACTCCAAAAGCTATCTGAAGATAAAGATGAATTCTCTAGCTTGTTTCCTACCAAGATACTAACCTTGATATTGTTGAAATGGTATCTTGTCTATCAAGAGTTGGAATCCAGAGTTTAAAAAGCACCCGCAAGGGTACAGGTCACCTTCAAATAATTCCACCTTCAAATAATTCCAGAGTGTACTATACAGCTGAGAGGGCTAAAAGACTTTATATAACACTTAGGGAAAATTTACGGAAGGTACAAGGTGTTATGATATATATAAAGCATCGTATAACATAAAGAGCACAAATTTTTCTGTGACTCTGTGGGTTCGAATCTCAGTTCTACCCTTACTTAGTCAAAAACCAGTCATTTAAACTTTCCAACCTCATTTTCTTCATAAAAATGTGAAACACGTTTTACAAATATTCTTTAGGATTACTGTTGACCCAGTAATACTAGTAGTCGTTTAATCACAACAATAAAGATAGGTCCCCCTTCTCCTGGGTCTCTCAACCAGCTCCTTCCCGGGGCTGTGCTCAGAGGACGCCAAGGTTAGAAACGAGCGTGCAGCGTCCACTGTGTCCCGCGCGCATCCCGTGGAAAGAAGGGGTGGGGGGAAACAGGGCCGCCCAGCGTTGCCCCCACTCTCCCGACCGCACGACCTTGAACGGCCGCTACGCTCCCCAGGTGTGGCCTGGAACCGTGGGGCTTGGGGGTCCAGTGCTGGTCACTCCGGGAGGGCTCTTCCCGCTGGCTTTCAGGACCTCCGTCCTCTCACCTGCTGGGACAGCCCGGACACTGCTAGCGCGGCCATCTTCTCCTGGCAGCTGTAGGTCAAACCCGAGTCTGCGAGAGAGACAGAGAGCGCACGCGTGCGCCAGCGTAGCCGCTCGGCCTGCTGGGAAATGTAGGCATAGGTCGTCAGGCCGCATGCCCGGGGATCTCCCTCAGGCTGGGAGTTGTAGTCCTCAGAAGCGAGTGGTCCTCAGAGCTGGTGGGGGTGGAGGCTAGAAGGCTCGGAGAGCATCTGGAAATGAGATTGTTGAGTTACTTACTGGCCCTTAGTGTAGAATAGAGTTATTGCCCCTAGTTTTAACTTCCCATTTGGATAAGTAGGGTGGCATTTGTTGTGTTTCACATTTATCACTAGCACAATTAGCATGTTTATTCTTTCTTCCTACCGCGCCAAAGTGTGTATCAAGTGCAGGTCCTTGCAGTCTGTATATGCTGTATATGCAGCTTTGCAGCTCAAGCCGCGGACCCTAATACTCGGACCGTGACTGCTCCGGCTGACCGCCATCCCCAGTCCACCCCATCTTCCTGAGTACAACATTGACCCCCCTTGGTTTGTGCGGACGCGTGAGGTTCTGGTGATTAAATACTTCTTTCTGGGTAGGGCAGAGTAATTAGCTGAGAAGCAGACCTAAAAATAGAACTGGTGTTTGAGTAAAGTGTGACATTGAAACTGAGAATCCAACACTAGCTTTGGCTAGTTTCTCTGCATTCATAAAAACAACCTATTTTCAACCCATTTCCCCCATAAAAAGAACACTAATTTTTTAAACTTATTTTTAAAATTAATTAATTTATTTTATTTGGAGGCTAATTACTTTACAATATTGTGGTGGTTTTGCCCTACATTAACATGAATCAGCCATAGGTGTACATGTGTCCCCCATCCCGAACCCCCCCTCCCACCACCCTCCCCATCCCATCCCTCTGGATTGTCCCAGTGCACTGGCTTTGAGTGCCCTGTTTCATGCATCGAACTTGGACTTGTCATTTTTCTTTTCTGTAAGGAAGAGAGTTTGCAGTCGGAGCATGGTTGGAGTTTCTGGGTTGCAGTAATGGGGCCCTATGGTCAATTAAGGTGTTTTTCTGCTCAGTTTTACTATAATTATATATCTATTATATATAATATAACATTATATTATATATTATTATATATGAATTATATATCTTATAATTATAATTATTAAGTCATTAATTTACGTGAAAAGTCATTGATTTTAATGATGAGTGCAGTTTTCTCATCATTACAAAAAACTTGTTAAAATGCGGAAAAGTAGAAGGAATGTACTTGCCCTCTTTTGGACCACCTGAGGGCAGCCATTGTCAATATTTTAGTGTGTTGTCTCCCATTATTTTTTCAGAGAGTAGCCTGAACTGCCCAGGCTAGAATCCCAGTCCTTTCATTGACCTTTACCCAGTTATATAATTTCTCTGTGTTTCAGTGTTGTTATCTGTGAGTATTATAATAGCACCTACCTTACAGGCTGTTAGGAAAAATGAACAAGATATAGAACAATTTTCTGACCGACTAGCACTCAATAATGCTCTTTATTTTGCTTTTGTTTTTATCACATATACGGACTCACAGTATGTATAATTTAGTATCTTGCCTTTTTCCTTAATACAAGAAAAAAGTGTACTAAATTATATATGGTTCATAAATACATGCTTCCAGCATGATATAATTGTATTTCTTAGTTATAAGATTTTCACCCATCAAGTGGATATTCTGTGATGTAATAATTCAATAACTTTTGAACATAATTCAGATGGTTGCCTTTTTCCCCCCTTTTAAAACAGTACTTCATCTCCTGAGCATCTTTAGACACAAACTTTTTTTTCTTCATACTTAGGATAACTTCCAAGTAGATTTCCAGAGATGGCACAACTTGGTGAGAGGGTATGAACACTTTAAAAGTCTTTGATGAGGGAATTTCCTGGTGGTCCAATGGCTAGGACTCTGCACTCTTGATGCAAAGGTCCTGGATTTGACAAGGTACTAGATCCCATGGGCAGCAGCTAAGAGTTTGAAAGCCTCAACTAGTCTCCCAGGCCAAAGATGCTGCATGCTGCAACTGAGACCTGATGCGTCCAAATAAGTAAGTAAATAATTTAAAAAGTCTTTGATGAATGAGGGCATGCTCTTTTCAAAACTTTTAACCACTTTACACTTTCACTAGCAGTGCAAAAAAACCCTTGTTTTACTTCCCTCTGCAAATTCTTCTGGGAGGCTGTTTTCAAATAAGTCTAAGGGAAGGTGTATTCGTTATGCAGAACGTTTTATTGAGCACCTATGACTCAGTGGTAAAGAATCTGCCTGCCCATGCAGGAGACACAAGTTCGATTCCCAGGTCAGGAAAATCCCCTGCAGAAGGAAATGGCAATCCACTCCAGGATTCTTGCTGAAGAATCCCATGGACAGAGGAGCCCCGTGGGCTACAGTCCATGCGGTCACAAAGAGTCGGATATGACTGAGGGACTCAACAACAGCAACAACATTAAGTGCAGGCAGCTCTTCTATGCCTGGAGGTACAGCAGGGTACAGGACAAAGTGCTTGCCTTCACAGGTCTTAAGTTCTACCTGGAACCAAACCCCAAGGCCATGTTTTCTAATGTATGGGCCTTATTAGATGTACTTCAAGTCAAAAGTTCTGGGACTAACTATATTTGAAAAACTCTAAATTATGGCATTGGTAATTAATTATGAGTAAGCTATAAGGTTGCATAGCAACAGGGAGATTCCCTCTGTCTCCTTTGCATTTATCCCCATCTCACTTCAGCCCTTTGTATGTTGCTAAAATAGTAGTTTGTGGTCATTTGAATTTAAGGGTTTATCAAGTGGCTGCATGTGTATGGTTTCATTTTTATTTTGAGGTTCAGTTCAGTTCAGTCGCTCAGTCGTGTCCAACTCTTTGCGACACCATGAATCGCAGCACGCCAGGCCTCCCTGTCCATCACCAACTCCCGGAGTTCACTCAGACTTATGTCCATCAAGTCAGTGATGCCATCCAGTCATCTCATCCTCTGTCATCCCCTTCTCCTCCTGCCCCCAATCCCTCCCAGCATCAGAGTCTTTTCCAATGAGTCAACTCTTCGCATAAGGTGGACACAGTACTGGAGTTTCAGCTTTAGCATCATTCCCTTTCAAAGAAATCCCAGAGTTCAGGATAACTCTAAGATGAAGGGAGTCTGGTACCGCTCCCCTACTTTATATGTGCTGAAACTTTCTGGATCCTGTTTAGACAGCTCGTCTAGGAAATGGCAGCTCTGGGTCTCAGGATGTACTTCTGGGCATAAGATTTTTTTTTTTTTTTGGCCATGTGAAGCATGTGGGATCTTAGTTCCCCAACTAGGGATTGAACCCAGGCTCCCTGCATTGGAAGCTTGGAGTTCCAACCACTGGACCACCAGGGAAGTCCCAGTCTTGGCATGGGATTTTGATGCCAGTGTATGCTGCTTCCATCTTGATGATGTGACAAGTGGAGAAACACAGAAAGAACTCTGAACCTGATGCCTCTGCAGTCAAACCGCCCTACACTGCTCTTAGATTCCTGGGCGTCTGCTGAATTCTCACAGCAGACAAAGCCCAGCAACGACCGACCAGGGTCTCAGAAGCAAATTCTCACCAGGTACCATGGGTGCTAAGTCACTTCATTCGTGTCCGATGCTTTGTGACCCTGTGGACTGTAGCCCGCCAGGCTCCTCTGTCCATGGGATTCTCCAGGCAAGAATACTGGAGTGGGTTGCCATGCCCATCTCCAGGGCTCTTCCCAACTCGGGGATCAAACTCGAGTCTCTTACATCTTCTGCAATGGCAGGCAGGTTCTTTACCACTAGCGCCACCTGGGAAGCCCCCACCAGGTACCATCTGACAGCAATTTCCCAACTGCGGCAATGTCAAACCTTCTTCTGTGCAAGAGTAGAGAATTTGAAAGAAGAAAAGAATTTTGTCCCGTAGAAGAACGGAAACGACTTAGCACTTTATTTTTAGGCTCTTTCCTCCTGTACAAACTTAAATTTAAGATAGTTATTTTAACAGCTGAGGCTGATGGAGTTAAAGTGACTTGCCCAAGGTCATAGTCTGGGGCTCTAGCGGTGGTGAAACCCAGACATCAAATCTCAGCTTTTTTGTTTCATGCTGACTTTCAATTCAAAACAAACATTTGTCACCATTTTATTTTCTCTGCAAAGGCACCATATGCTGACATGAAAGACAGCAGCATGGTGTCATGAGACCCTCAGTTGCACATGTGTAAAAAAAATGAAGTGATTTTTCCCCTTGACCCAAGAAAGAACCTTCTGAAACTCAGAAATCTGGATAAAGGTTAACGGGCAGCACGTTCACTGCGCTCAGTTTAAAATGACAAAAAATTGGAAACAAATGTCTGAGCATAAGAGAATGGTTTTTAAAATGGAACACTGTACAACCATTACCACGAGATTTTCAAAAAGTATTTAGTGGCATAGAAACATATTTAATGACACCGAGGGAAAAATTCCAAACTACATTCTCTGTTTTTTCTATACTGAGCATGTGTTGCTATCATAATCAGAAGGAACAAAGAGGGGGGGCCATGGTCCTGTCCCTTAACGATTTGCCCCATGAAGGAGAGACCCACCCACTCTAGTTTCTGACAACGCTCAGCTTCTGACCTGTAGGGTGAAGTTCAAGTTGATGAGTTCCAGGAAGGACCGGGCTCCAAAGTTAGACCAAAGGATTTCTAAGTTTTCTTCCCCAGGTTAACTTCAACTAGACTCCCCCAGCCCAGGGAACCTGTTCTTCAGTTTTGCACAATGTATCTAAGGATGGTATCTTCAGAGCAAAGGGTGTTAAGATTGTCCCCATGCATTTTCTTACACTGAAAGGACCTAGGAAATGTTTGCATCATTTGGATGTTTATCTTGGACTGAACTTTGCATCAGTTTTTTCTCTCTTTTAGTTCTTTTCCCCTCCGAGTTTATTTTGAGAACTGTACATGGATCCTTTACAGCAGACCAGAGCCACTTGCTGTCTTGGGGGCCCAGGTTGGCAGCCCCAATTTAGAACTCCATATGTAGCTTGTTTTTCCACTTAAACCTTGAGAATGGGAACGTGCCTCTGGCAGCTCTCTACGCATGTCTATGGCGTTAAAGGGGTCTGAGAGGAGTCCTGTCAATGGGCAGAGGCCCCTGGGCTGGAATTGACTTGGCTTTGGGCAAGAAAAAGTGTTGCAGAAAGTGGACAATGGGACCCCAGGTGCTGCGGCCATATGATTTTAAACTTTTAATCCTTGGGATCCGATGCATCTACTACAGAGAAAGTGAGGTGGGAGGGCAGGTCAGGATGGGGAACCTGATGTACAGGTGTACAGGATGTACACCCACGGCTGACTCATGTGGATGTATGGCAAAACCATAAAAACAAACCAACAAACATAAATACGGCTTGGTGGTATTTTCGAGTCTTTGGAGAAGGTTGCTTTAGGTGGGTCCGCAGCACACAAAGGGGATCCAGACGGTGACTGAGGCGAACCAGGTACTGCGGGAAGCGGTCCCCCTCCCTGGCCACAGGCATCTTCCCTGGGCCTCTCCTGGGCCGCGGGTGGTTGCGCCTATCTTGAAGCATCACCTACTCGGCGCTCAAGGTCACGGGTGATGCTCGGCCTGACCTAGGTTTCCAAGGCATCATCTTGACACTGGGGGGCGCCATCTCCTCACATTGTCAATTCCGCCTCTGGCCTTGGCATCACTTTTTTCTAGAGCTTTCGCCATTCAAACCTCCGTGTCACCACTCACACAAGCAAGCGTGAATCAGAGTATTATGAGATTGACTCATGAACTGACTTCTGAGTGATGCTCTAATCCGGGCTCCTTGTGTTTCGGGGCTTAGACAGGTACAGTTTCTTGTTCTTGTCACAGAGCCTGGTGGGGGAGCCAGTCTCTGCATTCCCCAGGGGCTCCCACCCTCCAATGCTCTTTGCAGCTGGCCCTGGTTCCTTCGCAGTCCTGAAACTTCCCCAGGCAGGTTTGACATTTGCCACCACAGATCCAGGAGAACTTTGCCTCTGGGCTAGAGCGGATCTTTGTCTTTTTTTTTTAATAAATAAATAGATAATTTATTTATTTAGTATTTTGGACCGTGCTGGGTGGCATGTGAGATCTTAGTTCCCCGACCAGGGCTCAAACTCGTTTCCCCTGCACTGGGAAGTGTGGAGTGCTAACCATGGGACCACCGACGACGGCCCCACCTAAGTCCTTCTTATCAAAGTCCCTTTTTCTTTCTGGGTCTGGGTCGGTTCAGAGACAGGTTATACCATTCAGTGGGTGCCCTGTTCTGGGAGATGGTAATGACGACAGGAATGAGCAAATGATCAATGCAAAGCATTCTTCTGTCCGTTGATTAGATAAAAATGCCACCTGTAATCTGAGGAGACCAGTGACCACAGTAAACAATGCATGTTGGGGGCCTTTCGGATGTAAGGAAGCGATCTGCAGCTCCCTGCTTGCTTCTGTTTGGTGATCCTGCGGGGGGGCTCTGGGGACTAAGGTGGTGGTGGGCGAGGACGGGGGCTGGGAGTGGGGGGTAGAGGTGAGGGGGGAGGGGTCCCTTGGGTCCCCGTGGTTTGGTCGTTATTTGCTGGGGCTGCGATGGTAGTGCCGCACTCTGCAGCCCCACTGCCTGGGGCTGGCATCCCAGCCCTGCCAGTCACCAGCTCTGTGCCTCAGTTTCCTCACCTGGAGAATGGGGGCAGGAATCATACAGGTCATGTGACTGAATGCCTGAGGAGGGTCTGACCAAGTGCTAGCATCAAGGCAATGCGCCATGAACTTGAGCGGTTCCTCTCTTTCTCAAGATCGTTTCTCTAAATACAGTCTCTCTAGGGAGGCAGGAGGACCACAGACTCGAGTCATTCTTTTTTGTTTGTTTGTTTGTTTTTTGCTGTATTGAGTCTTCTCTGTGGCTTCTCCAGTGTGGTATTCAGGCTTAGTTGTCCCCAAAGGACGTGGAATCTTAGTTCCCCGACCAGGGATTGAACCTGCGGCCCCTGCGTTGGAAGGCAGATTCTCGACACAGGACTTCCAGGAAGTCCCAAGCTGGGTTATCCTTCATTATGGGATTTTAATTCTTATTTTCATCTCCTTCTTGAGTGGTGGTCCAGAACAGCGGAGCAGAGCTTCATCATGGCTTCTGAAAGCTGGGAAATGGTTCTTGTCAAAACCAGGCCCTTCTTGAAGGAGCTGGCCTGCAGAGGGAGGGGCCACAGCTGGTGTGTCTCAACCTGTCTCCTCATCTGGGAGGTCACAGAGAAGCCAGATTTGTGGTTTTAAAACATCCAACTCTCAGGATACGCTGGTAAACAAGAAAGAAATGAGTACTGCTTCCTTTTAGAAAAAAAGGAGTATATATATATATTTGGTGTGAGTAAAAATGTGGGAACAGTGAAGGCTTTGTAGGAGTTTGGTGTGAAAAAGAAATTATATGATAAAGAAAAAGATTATATGTATATGTATGTATATATATATACATACTGGCAATATATATACATATATTTTTTTTTTTCCACAATTACTTGTAGCTCAGATGGTAAAGAATCTGCCTGCGATGCAGGAGACCCAGGTTTCATTCCTGGGTCGGGAAGATCCCTTGGAGAAGGAAGTAGCAACCCACTCCAATAGTCGTGCCTGGAGAATTCCACAGACAGAGGAGCCTGGTGGGCTACAGTCCATGGGGTTGCAAAGAGTTGGACACGATTGAGCGATTAACACAGTGATCGTAAAAGGAAAAATAAACATAGTAAAAGGAAAAATAAAATCAGGGAATGAAACGTATACAGACAGGAGGAGAAGCCCTCCTAGAACATGGGTCAGTGTGTGATGTAGTCAGATTTCAGAATGCCCCGTAGGAGAGATGGGGTTATCCCGGATCCCACAGTGGGATGCACCTCCCAAGAAAGTGGTGATGAGCCCTAGTGGCAGACTAACCACTCTGTCGTTTTTATCAATAAAGAAGCACACAGGGAGGAACGCTTGCCTTGAGGTTCCTGGTAAGTCAGGCTGGAGCTCTGTTTGGGACGATGCGCTTTAGTGAAGGAAGATGGAGAACAGTGGTCAGCCCAGAGGTTGCAGCCAATCTCATGGAGCTGAGCGCCTGGGAACGGCATGGATGATGTGACTTGAGAATAAAGGAGGCTTTTTCCCCCACCTGCCACTGTCTCTGTAGCAAATGAATTAATGTGACCTTGCAGATAGCCCTTGTGCCCCGAAAGTGATAAGGAATACCGAGACTTTTCATTTGGCTAATTGGGTACTGGGAAAGGAAGATCAAAATGGAGTTGGTATTGCTAAGAGAGCTCTTTGAAATGAAACGGGAGGCCACCAAAGAGGGTGACCTATGGACGTCTTACCCTGGATGGAATCTGACCTTTGACTTAATCAAGTCATCCAGAACATCTACCCGAAGCTCATGGCAGCCTGTCTACTTATCAGACCCCTGTGCTGTGCTTAGTCACTCAGTCATGTCTGACTCTCTGTGACCCCATGGACTGTAGCCCGCTAGGGTCCCCTGCCCATGGGGATTCTCCAGGCAAGAACTGGAGTGGGTTTCCATGTTCTCCTCCAGGGGATCTTCCCAGGTCTCCTGCACTGCAGGCAGGTTCTTTACCGTCTGAGCCACCAAGGAAGCCCTAAAACAGACTGTGATTCCTTAAGGACAGATGTTTTCTGATTTGTATCAGAATCAATCATAATTCTCTCCAGGCAACTTTTTTCTGTTCCCCAGAACACTTTCTTAGTAACCTGAATCCATGACTCCTGAATTGCAGTTATTTTTTAAAGAAAGCATTTATTTCCTTGTTTTGGGCTGTACTGGGTCCTCCCTGTTGCTGCATGGGCTTTCTCTAGTTGCAGAGGGTGGGGGCCAGTCTCTGGTTGTGGTGCACGGGCTTCTATTGCAGGGATTTCTCTTATTGGGCAACACGGGCTCTAGGGTGAGCAGGCTTTAGTAATTGTAGCACATGGGCGCAGTAATTGTGGCTCCCGGGCTCTAGAGCACAGGCTCCAGTAGTTATGGTACATGGGCTTAGTTGCTCTGAGGCACGTGGGATCTTCCTGGACCAGAGATCGAGCCCAGGTCTCCTGTATTAGGAGGTAGATTCTTTACTACTAAGCTGCTGGGGTAGCCCCCTGAATTGCAGTTCATAAGGCTGCAAATAAACTCTTACTTGCAGCATCTTGCGTTATTATTATTATATCAATTGACAGTACCTCCTGGGGGGAGACTGGTGACATATTTGTGTGGGGTTTTGATTCTGTCCTTCGAATTGTGAGGCAAATAAAAACACTACATTTTTTGAGTTTTCAGCCATGGGGGGAGTTATTGCTGGGTGATCTTTGGAGATTAAGGCCAATCTGCAGGAACACTGAATAGTTCTGATCATTTATACTGTATGGCTTGAAGAGGACCATGAAGAGGACCCTCATTCATTCTTTCGGGCATTAACTCATTTAACATTAGCCGCATGCTAGAGATCAAGATGCTCCAGGGAATGAAGCAACCAAGACAGACTCTGCCTTCAAGGAGCTTGCCAGTTCCCTTTGAATCAGTTTTTCACTTTTTATTTCTAAAAGAGTTTTGGCCATGCTGTGCAGCTTGCTGGATCTCAGTTTCCCAACCAGGAACTGAACCCAGGCCACAGCAATGAAAGTGCCGAATCCTAACCACTAGACCACCCAGGAACTCCCAGGTTTTAACTTTTTAAAAAATGACCTTCACTTTGTTATACATGGGGCTTCCCCGATGGCTCAGAAGGTAAAGCATCTATCTGTCTGCAATGCAAGAGACTGGGCTTCCATCCCTGGGTCGGGAAGATCCCCTGGAGAAGGAAATGGCAACCCACTCCAGTACTCTTGCCTGGAAAAATCCCATGGATCGGGGAGCCTGGTAGGCTACAGTCCATGGGGTTGCAAAGAGTTGGACACGACTGAGCGACTTCACTTTCACTTTTGTTATACATATTGGAGAAGACATTGGTATGGGTATTGGGCTAAAAATCAAATAAACTAAATTGCAACATGATTTTTATAAACTCTGGGCTTTCTTTAATCTTTAGATCTTTACATCTGTAGGAATCCCTTCTATATCTGAGCTCCTAAGAGGCAGCAAGCTCCTCCTTTCATATCTTGGCAACTAATTGAAGCAACGAAAGGGAAAGAAATGATAAAAATAAATCATTCCAGTTGGCAGAGTATCACTGTATAGTTCTCAAAGTGGTTGTTTACCAGAAATAAATCTGATACCCTTTTGGTGGCACTGGGTCAAACTGGTCCACTTGTGATGATGACAAGAACACAAAGGTTCTTTCTTCTTGTGATCTGTGACAGAACTATGCCTCCTGGAATTAACAGAGTTCTTGTAAGCCAGGTTTGCTGACATTCTTGAGGCATGGAAATTTTCCTTATTTGTGTTCCAACTCCAGAGGTTTCCTGAGAGAACATCCTAGAAATAGCCTCTCATGGTGGGAGCCATCAGTCCTGGCTGCTGATTGAAATCAGCTGTGAAATTTAGAAAAGTACAGATGTCCACTGAAGACGTGAATTGGAGTATTCATGTACATTTTATTTTAAATTAATTATTGAGCTCGAATGTTCAATGACCACATAGAGATTACATAAACTGTAGTATGTCTAGATAGAATACCTTGCTGCCATTTAAGATTATTTTATTGTTCAGTTGCTAAATCGTGTCCAACTCTTTGCAATCCCATGGACTGCAGCACACCAGGCTTCCCTGTCCTTCACTATCTCCCGGAGTTTGCTCAAACTCATGTCCATCAATTCGGTGATGCCATCCAACCATCTCATCCTCTGTCGTACCCTTCTCTTCTTGTCTTCAGTCTTTCCCAATATCATGGTCTTTTCCAATGAGTCAGCTCTTCTCATCAGGTGGTCAAAGTACTGGAGCTTCAGCTTCAGCATCAGTCCTTCCAATGAATATTCAGGGTTGACTTCCTTTAGTACTGACTGGTTTGATGCCCTTGCAGTTTAAAGGACTCTCAAGCATCTTCTCCAACACCACAGTTTGAAAGAATACCTTGCTGCCATTTAAAATTATGGTGAGGAAGAATCCCTAAGCTGAGAACATATTCATAATGCATTGCTAAGTTAAAAAAAGCAGGCTGAAAAGAGTATTTGGTGTACAACATGATGATATTTTTGGTAAACACACACTTATATGCATCATACAAAAAGCCAGAAAGAGAGTTCCCTGGTGGTCCAGTGGTTAAGAGTCTGCCTTGCAGTGCAGGGGACACCAGTGCAATCCATGGTCCAGGAAGACCCCACATGCGGTGTGGCAACTATGCTCAGGCCACAGCTGCTTAGAGCCTGTGGTCTCCAAGTTGAGAAGCCACCATAACGAGAAGCCTGAGCATCGCAACTGGAGAAAGCCTGCACGTGTCAATGAAGATCCAGTATAGCCAAAAATAACTAACTACATAAAATTATTTTTAAAAAAGCCAGAAGGCCTCACACAAATATACCCAAAGATAGTTATCACTTGTTCATCTTTTCTTTGGTGCTTTTCTTATTTTCTAAGTTTTAAGCATCAATCATATATTGCTTTTGTACTGGGGGAAAATTCCTTCAATAAACGGTGGTGGTTTCCCCATTAGGGACAATGTAGTGAGAAGAAGCGAATAAGCTGGATACACATGACTGTCTCATTCATTCACTCATTCATGATTTTTACTTAGCCTTTAACTTTTTTCTGTTAATATTATTTAATGTTATTGTGTCCCTGGTAGCTCAGATGGTAAAGAATCTGCCTGCAGTACTGGACACCTGGGTTTGATCCCTGGGTGGGGAAGATCCCCTGGAGAAGGGAATGGCAACCTGCTCCAGTATTCTTGCCTGGAGAATTCATGGACAGAGGAGCCCAGTGGGCTGCAGTCCATGGGGGTCACAAAGAGCCGGACACAACTGAGCAACTAACACCTTCACTTTCTATTTATTAAGAAAGAATGTCTTAAGCACCTGCTGTGTGCTAAACATTGACGGTTGTAGGCACTTGGACGACAGAAGCTCAGCATTCTCAAATCCAGCATGCAGAAGAGGCTTCGAGGAGCTGTTGTCAGGCCGGTTCCCTCTCCGGAGGCGCAGGTGAAGGGAGAGCCTGGGAACGGCCTTTGTTAAACAAACACTCCATGTGGTTCTGACAGACTCTCTGGTACCACCCTTTGACAACCTGGGAGGAGTGGGCCCTTGAGCTTAAATAGCTTCAAGTCTAAGTGAAGTGAGTGAAAGTTGCTCAGTCTTGTCTGACTCTTTGCGACCCCATGGACTATACAGTCCATGGGATTCTCCAGGCCAGGATAACCTTTCCCTTCTTCAGGAGATCTTCCCGACCCAGGAATTGAACCCAGGTCTCCTGGGTGGATTCTTTACCAGCTGAGCCACAAAGGAAGCCCAAGAATACAGGAGTGGGTAGCCTATCCCTTCTCCAGTGGATCTTCCTGACCCAGGAATCGAACCAGAGTCTCCTGCATTGCAGGCAGATTCTTTACCGACTGAGCTATCAGGGGAGTCCAAATGGCGAATGTGGAAACCTGGTTTGTTGGTTCCATCGTGGAATGTTGACCGAGTTCCCCCAGGGTATCCACGGACCCATGCTCCTTAGCTGCCTTATTTTAGAATGTGACATGTTTAAGAGGGAAGACAATCAGAATATACCCAGCCGGGTTGCCAGCCTCCTTGAGGGTCCTCAGATGAGGTGAACATCTGCCTTCCTAAAGGACAGTTGAAAAGCAACAGCTCTCTAATAGCAGTCACCACTTTGTCAGTGGTGCATTTTAGTGTGTGTGTGTGTGTGTGTGTGTGTGTGTGATGTCACTTCAGTCATGTCCAACTCTTTCTGACCAGGCTCCTCTGTCCGTGGGATTCTCCAGGCAGGAATACTGGAGTGGGTTGCCATTCCCTCCTCCAGAGGATCTTCCCAACTCAGGGATCGAACCAGTGTCTCATCTGTCTCCTGCATTGGCAAGCGAGTTCTTTACCACTAGCGCCACCTGGGAAGCCCAGGCATTTTATTGAGTCTTCTCAAAAACCTATAGGTTATCTATCCCTTTTTACAGATGAGGAAACTGAGGTTTTAGAGAGCTTAATTAACATACCTGTGATTACGTCACAGTTGGCTTGTCTCCAAGAAACCCTGGGCTCAACTACTACATCAACCAGCCTCAAAGCCGACCAGTGGCCACTGTGTCACCTCTAGAGGTGAGGCTGCCTCCAGGACTCAGGAATATCGCAACTCAGGCAGCTTGCTGCTCCGCGGTCCCAGTTGATCATTTTCTGGTGTGAAATTATTAACTTCAACCTTTGAAAACTGTGCCCTTCATGGTCCCAGCCAGTACAAAGTTAGAAACACTTGATACAATGCGTGAAACACAGCCAGCAGCATATTTCCAAATCACTTTGTAAGTCAGGCAGCGTTCTCTCGAGACATTCTCGGGTGCAATGCAGTTAAGAGAACTTCCACCAAAGTCTGTGAACAGGGGGTGTCCACTGAACCACGGAAAGTTGGGGATTGGGAACAGCTGGAGGAGGGCTTTTGGAGAAGGAAATGGCAACCTACTCCAGTACTCTTGCCTGGAGAATCCCAGGGACAGAGGAGCCTCATGGGCTGCCATCTATGGGGGTCACACAGAGTCGGACACGACTGAAGCGACTTAGCAGCAGCAGCAGCAGCAGCAGCAGAGGAGGGCTTTGGGAAATTTGGGCAAGTTGACAAGGATACAGGGAAATTTACTACAGATTTAAAAGAAAACCTATGTTCTATTCTACCCCCTGGCGTGGTTTTCTCAGTCTTCTTTGTAACACAGTGGTGGGGCATTATTACTATCTCAGTTTTAAATTTTATTGAGATATAGTTTAAATACCATAAAATTCATGTACCCTTTTTAAATGTACACCCGAGTAATTTTTAGTATATTTACCGATGAGACACGTGTTCAGTTGTATCCGACTTTTTGCGACCCCCTGGACCGTAGCCCACCAGGCTCCTGTGTCCATGGGATTTCCTAGGCAAGAATACTGGAGCGGGTTGCTGTTTCCTTCTCCAGGGGATCTTTCAGACCCAGAGATGGAACCTGCGTCTCCTGAGTCTTTTGCACTGCAGGCGGCTGCTTTGCCTCTGTGCGTCTATCGCTACTGTATCTGATCTAGGAACATTTTCACTCAGTCAGAAAAGAAATTAGTCAGAATGCTAATCCAGCAATACCTCAGCAATACCTCCCCATTCTCTGTCCCCATCAGCCTATGGCAAATTATGGTGAATTTTTAATGGTTTTCACCTGGATTACAAGAGACTGTGGAATTTACCACTCTTCCTGGCACAAAGTAGGTGCTCAGTAAATGTTTTTTTTTTCCTTGAGGATAAAGCTGTCAACCTTAAGACTCTCCATTGTTTTTTTTGAGGGGGTCCATGTGATAATTGAAAAATTATATTAAATGACCAGAGGAAGAAAACATGCAGCTGACCCCCCTCACCCCCCACCACCCTCTCCATCCCATTTAAGAAGGCCTGAGCTTAGAGGTCTCATGCCAACCTGATAAATGTTTTGTTGGACTTTTAAAATTTCAGTTTGATCTAGGAAAAGACAAAGATATCTTGGGTCTTATAATGTGACATGAACATTGACGGTTCAGTGACAGTTCATGTTTTTCCAGCTCATAAAGATACAGTGAGGAAACTTGGACTCTGGGAAAGGAAAAGTTATGTTGAAACTCAGATAGGCAAGGGTCTGGATTGGCTATTTACAGACCAAAGGGCAGGTCACACCTAGGCTGAGACTTGGCTTCTGTCATGCGTGGGGAGGTCCAAACTCAATGCCTTCTCATTGGCAGAGCATGAAAGCTAAGATTATCCCCTAATCCTGTGGCATTTTTAAATCCATGGAATGGGCTTTGCTGCTCAAAAATGTTTGCTTGAAGTCACACCCTCTTTGGAGATACAAATATGTTGTTTACCCCTGCAGTATCTGTGGAAAAGCTTGTCGGAGAGGTGTCTGCAACGGTTACCGCAGATGAAGTGGGTTTTGTCTCCATCCAGAATTGACTATGCTCCCTCCACCCAAAATTTCCACTTCTTTTAAAATTCAAATAGTGGAAGCTATGTGACAATTTTACCTCTGATAAACAAGGGTATGTATGATTCAGTGCACTGCTGAAAAGTGGAAACAACCCAGATGTCTGCTGGTGGATGAATAGATAGATAAAATGTAGCATCTCCCAACAACAAAATAGTATTCAGCCTTAAAAAGGGAATGAAGTACTGACACTTGTGACCACAGGGTAGGCCTTGAGAACAGCGTGCTGAGTGAGAGAAGCCAGACACGGAAAGCCACAGATGGTATGATTCCATTTATGTGAAATGTCCACGAAGAGACAAATCTGTAGACAGAAGGCAGGTTGGTGGTTGTTAGGGTCTGGGGGAGAGGAAATGGGGAGTGACTGCTGATGAGTATGGGATTTCTTTCTTTCCTTTTAGGCATGCTGTGCAGATCTTAGTTCCCCGAGCAGGGATCAAACCCATCCCCCCTGCAATGGTAGTGCAGAGTCTTAACCATTGGACCTCCAGGGAAGTGCTTCTTTCTTTCTTTCTTTGGCTGTGTTGGGTCTTAGTTGCTGCACTTGGAGTCTTGCTGTGTCATGCGGGATCTTTCATTGCAGCACACAACTGGCTTTCCAGTTGTGGCTCTCAGGCTCCGGAGCATGCTGGTTCAGTAGTTGCGGGATACATGGGCTTAGCTGCCCCGCCGCGTGTGGGCTCTTAGTTCCCTCATCAGGGATTGAACCCACGTCCCCTTCATGGCAAGGCGGATTCTTAACCACTGGACCACCACGGAAGTCTCCAGATATCTTCTTTGCAGGTGATGAAAATGTTCTGGAAAGTAGATAGTGGTGATGGTTGCACACAACTTTATGAATATACTACAGCCCACTAAATTGTATCCTTTAAAATAAATGGTGAATTTCATGGTATATAAATTATATCTCAATTTTTTTAAAAAAAGAAGAAAGAGAAGATTTGTTGCCAAACCTCCTAAGGGGTTAAAAATAAGGGTAAGGGGGTCAAAAATCTGATCTGTTTTCTTTTTTTTTTTTCTGGTGTCTGTGCTGAAGATGAACTAGCCACTCCCTTTGTGAGGCATTTACTGGAGTAAAACTGTTCATGCCCTCACCACAGAAACACCCTCATTCGGGCCTCTATCATTCTTGCCTGGGTGGTGGAACTAAAGAATGTTGACAGCTGCAAAGGACCTTGGAGAGTTTAGTCCTGCTGTCTCGCTTGGCAGGTGAGGAATCTAGTAACGTGACATGTTCAAGGTTGCTTTGTTAGAGGCTGAAACCCCAAACTTAGCCTTCTTTTCACTTGACTGCTTTTGCTTTTGTTTTCTTCCCTCTCCTCGGTCTCCCCGTTCAAAAATGGTCGTGCCTTGCACAGACCTTAGTATTCCTGAAACACAAATCTTACACCACCTCCCTGCTAAAAATCCACCACGGCTTCCCATTGTCCTTCATCTCCTCTCTGCCACTTGGCTTCTGGAAGAAACTGCCCTCTTGGTTCAACACACAGTGTAGGGCTTCCCTGGTGGCTCAGTGGGAAAAAATCCACCTGCTAGTGCAGGAGACATGGGTTCCATCCCTGATCTGGGGAGATTCCACATGCTGCAGAGCAACTACGCCCCCACGCCACAACTGTTGAGCTTCTGCCCTAGAGTCTGGCTCCACGAGAGAAGCCACCACACCACAAGAAGTCCTTGCTCTGAAACTGGAGAGCGGCCCCTGCTCTAGAGAAAAAACACAACTATAGAAAAGACCATGCAGCAACAAAGACCCGGCACGGCCAAAAATAAATAAATTAAAAAAAAAAAAAACACTTAAAAAGAACTTGTGTTAAAAAACAACACACACACACAGTGTATTTTCCAATATCGCTTTGTTGTTCATGTTTTGTTACTAAAGTTTGTATACATTTGCGCCTTCATTCCTCAGCTAAACCCTGAGTTTCTTGAAGACTGAAATCATGTCTTATGCGTTTTATGCCCAAGGCACAGTGCAGTTCTTTGAACTTGGAAGGGCTCGGGAAATACTTGTAGAAGAGTTGATTGCATTCAAGACTACATACACTGAATCTTTGCCCAGACACATCCAAGGAACAGCCCAGAGGGGTCCTGTCAATAGGTGACCATATGTGCCCGGTCTCTTCTGTTGGGATACCAACACTGAGTTTAATTTTTAGTTGTTTTCTGGACAAAAAGATTCTGGAAACCTTTCATGAGAATCGATTTAGTCCCCAAAAGGGAAACCTTGTGACTTAAACACAGAACCAAACCTTATTGTTGAAATAACGTTTTTATTCATTACAGAAGTGATTTGTGTTCATTGTGGAAGATTTAGAAAATCCTGAGAAAGTTCTAGGAATATAAAGGAGAAAATATAAAAGCACCCCTAATTCTAGCCCCTGAGGAGTATCTATTGATAACCTTTGATTTGTACAGCCATTTTTCTCTGCACACATACGCACCACAGATAGACTGTTTACAAGAACGAGATCCCACTCTGCATGCTGTGTTGTAGGCTGTTTTAAAATTGAATGAAAAATGAACATTTAAAAGTGTTGCATTAAGTGGGAAGAATTTCGTCGCCTTCAATTCAAATGACTCACTCTAATGACATGGAGAAAAGGCAACTCAGTATTTGTTTTGCTCCTTTGCTTTTCTTGGTGCAGGAAGGCGTGAAACAGACAAGGTAGAAAGAGTTCTACGAACTGAGAAACAAGTGCCTTTGTAGCTCCCGTGACACTTGGTGACACAGGACTCTTCCATCTTTTCGAGTCTTTGTCTTCTCACCAGTTCAGTGAAGGAACTGTGTCCATTAAGGTCCTTTCCTAGCTCCAGGCTCTTGGGAGCTTCAAGTTTCTCCTTGTCTCTTCTTTGTCCTTGGTTACTTTGGAGCCCTCTATGTGCTCAAGAAGGCAGGAGATGTTACTGCTTTTTTTTTTTTTACTCATTTATGCCAGTGCAGTCCCTGGCAAATAATTGACACTTAACAAATATTTGTTAATGAATGAATGGATGAGACTCTCATGAATGATGCCCTTTGTCACAAACATCATTAGACCACGTGGTCTTCTTTTGGAAGCACCAAATGGGAATTCTATATTTAGATTCTTGGAATTGGGATAAAAATACAAGTGAGTAACATCATACATCAGTTGGTTAATGGAAAATATTTTCCCATTCTCCAGGTCCCATTTGGCTCCCTCTGTGGCTCCATTAGGGAGATATGGCAAGTTCCACTGGTCTCAGGTCCCTTCTGCTACCCCCGTGTTCTTTCAGACACCCCATTTCCTCTCTGCTTAGGAAAGTCATTCTACACAGACTCCAGCTAGCACCACCTGGGAAGCCATAAATTGAGAGCAGGCCCTCTCAGACTTTACTGCTCTTAAGAATTGCCTAGGGTCTTGTTGTTGTTCAGTCACTAAGTCATGTCCAACTCTGCGACCTCAAGGACTGCAGCACGCCAGGTTCCCCTGTCCTTTACTATCTCCCAGAGTTTGCTCAAACTCATGTCCACTGAGTTGGTGATGCCATCCAACCATCTCATCCTCTGGGCATAGTGGCCCACATTTTAAATACTTGCTCAGAGTGATTAGATGCAGTGGTCTGAAAAAGCACACTGTAAGGAACACTAGCTTAAAATATTTCAGGTGCGGTATTTTGTCAAGCAGACAAGGCCGCCAAGAGAAGGCCATTCGGATATTCCTCATCAAGCATCAGCTTGCCCAAGCTTTGGTTTCCAAGGAGACTGGGAAATAACAACACAGTGCTTCATGTTCATTACAGGTTTACTGTGCCAAGAGCTTTTCTAAGTGCTTTACATACATTATGTTCTTTAGTGCTCTTAAGAGTCCTCTGGGGTAGGTCCTACTATTACCTCCATTGTACAAGGAAACTGAGGCTCAAGAAGTACCTCTGACTTACCTATGGTCAGGTGAAGCTGACGGGAGGATTAAACAATCAAGTGCTACGACTGCCAGGCTAGGGAAACTTTATTATTTTTATAACAGCTGGTGAATGCCATTGGCCAGTAGGGAGACTAATTCATATTTTTGTTTACATATTCATGTCTTTCCTCATGTGTGGATTGCTCTCGGCAATTGTGACACTGAAAGACAAAACAACACAGTGAAAGTGATGAAATTCATGTCTCCTCCCCATGGGTAAGACCAGCCCTAGGCTCAGTCCCTGCCGTGTTCTGATGCAGCGTTGCTTTTCCTGAACTGTTCTACTAGGGAAACTTCTGAGCACTGATTACTCACCAGATAGTTGATGATATTAGGGAATTATTAGGGCTTACCAGGTGGCTCAGTGGTAAAGAATCTGCCTGAAGGAGACGCAGGAGACATGAGTTCAGTCCTTGTATCAGGAAGATCCCCTGGAGGAGGGAATGGCAGCCCACTCCAGTATTCATGCCAGGATAATCCCATGGACAGAGGAGCCTGGTGGGCTACAGTCCATGGGGTTGCAAAAGAGTTGGACACAGCTGAGTACACATACACACACAGGAATTATTATTTTTATTACCTTGGGTATAATACTGACTGTGGTTATGTTGAAAGGAGGTTATATTTAGAGCTCTATACTGAAATATGTATAAATGAACTACTAGGAGGTTTTGGATTTTCTTCTAAATAATTCGATTTGGGCAGTAGATGAATGAAGCAAGATCAGTTTTAGGATGACAGTTGTTAAAGTTGGCTGATGAACACAAAAAAGACTTGTTAGACTATTGCCTCTAGTTTTGTATGTTTGAATATTTTCATAATGAAGAGTAAAATCTAATTTCCTGTCTCATGTCCTTTACTCTCTGGAGTGGATTTAGTACGTATCACTACAACGCTTGAGGCTAATAACGGATTAACGTGTGATTGCTGTAAGAGAGAATTTACATTGTTTTTTGACCACGTGGCATGTGGAATCTAGTTCCCTGACCAGGGATCGAACCTGTGCCCCCTGCAGTGGATCTTAACCACTGGACTGCTAGGAAAGTCCAGCATTTACATTTTAAACAAGGATCTGCAGTGTCTTAACCCAAAGAAGGAAATACTTTAGAAATTTTAGGCATTACTCCAACCTAATAGGAGAAGTATTTGTATTAACTTGAATGTTCTCCTTCCCTACTTTAGCGATCAGGTATAGAATTGAACCTGATTCCTACCTTTGGAGACACTTTCAATCATCATTTTTTTTTTCTTCTAATGATGCATTGTAGTAACATGGTGTTATGTAATGTTCAAAATGCTTCCATTTGCTACTTCTTTTCTGTGAGTGGACTGTGTATTGTTAAGCATGGGAACAAATAAAGGTTGCCAGAGGTTAACTGGATTTAGTTATTGGACTGGTTAATTAATTCTTTTGTTATTTATCCTCCAAACAAGAAGCATGCACTGAACACCGTGTGCACATCTTGGTATGGGGCAGGACTGACACGATACATACGAAATACTGCCTGACTGTGAGGTGCTCACACTTGGGGGTGTGCTAAGTGAATAAATCTACGAGGCTGAGGGCTTCACAGAGGAGAAGAGACTTGTGCTGGGCCATGCAAAATAAATGGAAGTTCATCCCTTTCCCAGTGAACGTCAGAACGAGAACCCTGGAATTCTGCTGTCTGTTCTGTCCAGCACAATTTCTAGGTGGCAGTTGAGCTTCGCCTTTTGCATCAGAAAAATCTCAATTTCCTGTGTTCCTTAGAACTCAGGCAGGATTTTTCTAACAGCCTTAGAGTGATGCCGTCATCTACACTGCACGTAGTGAAGCCGTTCTCTTTGTCTGGGATGCAGGGAGCAGTCTGCTCCTGGAAAGGAACGGGTGGAGGGCAGGCTGCCGCCCAGGGTACCACTCCTGCTAGAATACAGCCCAGGGGCGTTCCGTCCCTGCGTGATACAGACGACAGCAGCCTTCCCTCCATGCCTTTCCAGGTGCTGTTTACCTGGAAAGCTTTCCAGGGCTTTCCACCCCTGTTTACCTGTTCTTGCAGCCATTACTCACCTTGTCCCCCACACCCCCCACACTTGCACACAAAGCCACAGACGGACTTACAGGAAAAAAAAAATATCAAAACCTTCCCCCAGCCCCATTCTAAAATGTCAAGTGTCTCAGTTTTGAGAAAAAAAGAAAGCTGAAGAAAGCATGACTCATGACAGGGCTGACAAACAGCTATCTGGAGGTATGCTGGTGAGTCACGGCATGGAGATCTGCCTTTATGCTGTGGAAAAGACCAGGATTGCGGGAGCATCATGGGACCAGCCAGTAAAATTCCACTACTCTCTGAAGCCGATTTGGAAGTCATTGAAAAACCCTGGGCTTCTTTCAGCTCTAGTCTAGTGCAGGGCTCTGGGTGTCCTCAGGTATGTTGACCTACACAGGAAATCAGAAACAATGATTATTAATAACTGGAACAGAGCCATTATTATCTTTCCATGTCCAGTGCTATGCTGAACCAACCCTGCTTGCTTCTTCGAGCCAGCGAGACCGCTGGATTGTCTTGAAGGGTACTGGGTTGCTAAGCAACGGTGCTGGCAGCATCCATCATGCCCAGCAATGTCAGCTAGCCAGTGTGGCTTCCAGAACACGCCCCCACCCCACCCCCCGCCCTCCCACCCCTCCCCCACAAAAGCATTCATTTGCATCTAGAGTACAGGACCTGTGCCAGGTGATTCTGTGGATGAACACCACAGTGCAGCACATGAAGCGCAAATATTGTTTTTGGTTGCAAAGCAAGGCATGTGACGTAGTTGAAAATACAGGCTCATTTGTGTATGCTCTACACATAAAGAGTGTAGGCATAGTTTAAAAGCCTGCATGTCAGATATCCTGGTGTGTTCTGTCTTTAAATCTTTTTTTTCCTCTCTCTGCCCATACAGCATCTTATTTATACCCTGTTCTGTCCATATCTACCTCCCTCCCTTTGTTCTGTGGTCTCCTGGGTGATAAAGCTATTGTTTGCGCATAGGGCTGTGTGGACAAAGGGAGCCTCTTTCTACAATGGAGACAGCCCTGTGGTTAACCATTGGGGGCTGCCAATCACAAGGCCCATCGAGTGGCAGCTTTGCTCCGGAAGTGCCCATTTCTCTGGGTGGGGTCTCCACCTGGGCCCCAGCTGTCTGTATCCTTTACTTCCTTTTCAGAGGCAGCAGGCTGAATAAGCTGATTAAATGCCAGAGGCAGAGGGATGGACAGGAAGAGTATCAGCTTTGGGGTGAGACAAACCTACATTCAAATCCTTTCTTTTCTCCAACCAGCTCTGGCAGCCTGGCAAGTTTCTCTCCCCGTTTCTGAAAAAGATGTTAATAAAAACCACTTCACTGGGTTTTGGGGAGGGTTGAGTGTGTCAACGCATTAAAATTCCTGGGTTTATTAAGGGACAGATATTACAAGGATTGAGAGTCCTTTGAACTGCAAGGAGATCAAACTAGTCAATCCTAAAGGAAATCAACCCTGAATATTCATTGGAAGGACTGATACTGAAGCCAAAGCGCCAATACTTTGACCACCTGATGTGAAGAGCTGATTCATTGGAAAAGATCCTGATGCTGGGAAAGATTGAAGGCAAAAGGAGAAGGGGACGACAGAGGATGAGATGGTTAGATAGCATTACCTACTCAATGGACATGAATTTGAGCAAGCTCCAGGAGATAGTGGAGGACAGAGGAGCCCAGTGTGTTGCAGTCCGTGGGCTTGCAAAGAGTAGGACACGATCTGGTGACTGAACAACACAACAACAATTACAAGGATTGAGTGAATCGCAGATGATTCTCAGTCGAAAGGGAATTTAAGGTGTCATCTGGTTCAGCCCAACAAAGAATTCTATGTTGCCTACTTTTTCCAGTGGATAATCAGGACAGGATCCAGCTGGATTGCCAAGGTTGATGCTTGATGATTGGGTTGATTATGATGTCTGTCACCTTCCTTAAAGTTATCTCTTGGTTTTGGGGGCCTTACATTGGACCATTGTTCTTCCTTATAAAACTGAACAATGTTGGCTGGCAGGAACCTTTGGTTGACTGCGAGATTTTGGTGGTGGTCAAGACCTGGAATTTGATAGAGGTCTAATAAAACTGAAGGGTGTTCCCTGGAAACCTAGGAGGATGACTTTGCTGGGTTTTCCTCCAACAGCTCTGGCAAACTTTATGCTCCCTCTGCTCTGAAGCCATTAAAGCTATGTCTAATGCCCCATTGAGGTAGATCTTTTAAACAAGAAATATGCGGGATGCCTTATCTGAAGGTGACTTTCTAATTTTAGCTTTTAAACCACAACCACTGAAGATGGTTAGTGCCAGCAAGTCCTCCTCAGTTATTACCAAAAATTCTACTTTTTTTTTACATTTAAAGACTCCACTTCTCACCCTCAAGAATCTGAACCCTTCACTTAGAGAAACTACTCCCCTTGAAGGAAAGCTGGGCCTTCCTGACCTGGCGTTTCCAGCCAAGGAAGAGCCAAACAGACCACCCCCAGCACTAGCTTTTGGGAGCCACGTCCCATGGTTCGTGGGGCAGCCAGTCCTTTTTCGGAGCCTGGGAAGAGGAACAAGGGATCCGTCTAGGTTTACAGCAGCTCAGAGTTGAGGGAGAAGACTGATGAGCAAAGTAAATTCAAAACAGACAGGTGGGCCAGTGCATCTGGGAGACTCTGGTTATGAGGATGGGGAGGAGGGCTGCCCTGGTGGCCAGGCAGAGGAAATGGGCGAGGAAGGGCCCTTGGGAGTCCTACCAGGGAGGGTCTCTGCTCCTCCCATGAGGAGGTAGAAAAGATTGCTCCAAAGGCAGGACACTCT
This sequence comes from Bos indicus, assembly GCF_029378745.1. Taxonomy (NCBI): domain Eukaryota; kingdom Metazoa; phylum Chordata; class Mammalia; order Artiodactyla; family Bovidae; genus Bos; species Bos indicus. The sequence goes on along the minus strand of NC_091760.1, from coordinate 2,310,052 downwards.
GTGCAGTAGAGGTGACATAGAGGCCAGGATCAATGATGAAATATTTATATCTAGAAGTCTGGTCAAGGAACATGAGACAGACTTACTTGTTCTCTGCCCGGGCTTTGTCGCTTGACTGTGTCACTTCCAGCAAGTTATTTATTTAACCTCTTGGAGCCTCAGTTTCCTCATCAGGAAAAGTGGGAGATAATAATACATACCTTTTGGATTATTTTGAGACAAATGAGGTAATCCATTTAAAGTTCTTGGGACAGTGCCTGGCACACAAAATACTCCAGAACTTTTAACTCTTATCTGTTGTTGTTTTGGCCTAAGCATCTCTCTGGAAAAGAAGCTGTTTACCCACACATTTTCTTTTGCTATGTGTTAGAAGTGACAGTGGGTTGTAAAAAGCCCCAATTCTACCTCAAAATGTGAAAGCCTTTGATGCTGAAACTCCAATACTTTGGCCATGTGATGTGAAGGGCCGACTCATTAGAAAAGACCCTGACGTTGGGAAAGATTAAAGGCAGGAGAAGAAGGGGACGACAGAGGATGAGATGGTTGGATGGCATCACTGACTCAATGGACATGGGTTTGGGTGGACTCCGGAAGTTGGTGATGGACAGGGAGGCCTGGTGTGCTGCAGTTCATGGGGTCACAAAGAGTCAGACATGACTGAGCAACTGAACAACTTCCACTCAACCACAGAGAGGTGGTTTGCAGGAAGCTCACAATCATGGCCTCTGGGGCCCAGCCTAGCTCCCTGGGAGGAACAACTCTTTCCCCAGCTGGCCAACAGTTTTCTTCTTTTGGACATGGCCTGGGGACATAGCACCAGGACCTCATGGGCTGTTGAAACTTAGGATACAAGAAGTGCAAGCTGCACCCAGGTATTAAATCTTTCTTCCATCACAAGGGTGTGACCTTGAAGGGGATTTCACAAGGACTGTGGAGGTGGAGCACTGTTCTCACGCCCACCCTCTTTGCACACCTGTCAGTAGGGCTTGACAGCCTCAATTCCAGCCCGGGTCACAGGACCCTGGGGTCTGATGGGGGTGAATAGTTGCTCATCTGAGTGAGGGAGGCTCCACTAATAGCTGCCAACCTCATGGGACCAGAGGTGGGTCCTGAGAGCTGTCAAGCAGTTGGTGTCTGGCCAGGTAGGGCAGCAAGGATGTGGAATGTATTACACCTGGGCCTCTTAGCAGAGGACATGCAGGAAGAGGTTCTTCCCCCACTAAGCTCCCCAGTCTCTTTTGTGTTAAGTGAAAGTATGTTCTCTCTCGCTTTCTCCCTCTCCTCTTCCTTTACAATCAAACATCACATATAGACTGTAAAAACAGTGTCAGGAAGACTTCATATCTTGGTAGGGACATGGAAAGGGCGTGTTATGATCTATGTGGCCTGGTGATATTTCTGTTGCAAATCCACCTGATGTCCTGGATGAGCTGTCAGGTACAGTCTTTTAAGTAAAGATCTGAGATCATAAGGAAGTAAAGGAAATCCCCAGCAGCCAAATGAAGAGGGAATAGCAAACTACAACATTAAGCACATGACAGAAGCAGGGATAACCCGGGGGGTGGGATACTGGTTTCGGTAATTTGGCACTTGGGTTTGAAGGTTCATCCATGACATTTGTGTTAGCTTCCAGTTTGGGGATATTGTGAATACTGCTGCTTTGAATATTCTAGTACATTAATTTTGATGGAACATAAGATATTTCTGTTGGACAAATATATGAGAGAAAAATTATTGGACCTTAGGCATTCATAACGGAGAAGGCAATGGCACCCCACTCCAGTACTCTTGCCTGGAAAATCCCATGGATGGAGGAGCCTGGTAGGCTGCAGTCCATGGGGTTGATAAGAGTCAGACATGATTGAGCGACTTCACTTTCACTTTTCACTTTTATGCATTGGAGAAGGAAATGGCAACCCACTCCAGTGTTCTTGCCTGGAGAATCCCAGGGACAGGGGAGACTGGTGGGCTGCCGTCTATGGGGTTGCACAGAGTTGGACACGACTGAAGTGACTTAGCAGTAGCAGCAGCAGGTATTCATAAACTCACATTTGGAGGACACTTCTATACAGTTTTTTGAAGTGGTTGATCGTTTTAAATTCCCAGTGCATAAGCATTCCAGTTGCTCCATATTTTCCTCAACAGTTGATATTGTCTTTTCCTCTCTGCCTCATTTGAGCCATTCTGGTTAAATTTGTGATTCTATGATGACTAATGAGAATGAATACTTTTTCATAAGTATTTTGGCAGTTTTGTATATGCTTTTATGAAATACCTGTTCAAGTATTTTGTTAATTTTTCTGTTCTTTCTTATTTGATTTGTTGTTCTTTATCTACTTCAAATATAGATCTTTGTCAGGTATATATATTGCAAGTATCATTTCTCATGACTTGCTTTTTCACTCTTCTAGTGATGTTTTTTGATGAACAGACGTCCCTGAGTTTTAGTTCAGTTCACTCGCTCAGTCATGTCTGACTCTTTGTGACCCCATGAACTGCAGCACGCCAGGCCTCCCTGTCCATCACCAACTCCCAGAGTTCACCCAAACCCATGTCCATCAAGTCAGTAATGCCATCCAGCCATCTCATCCTCTGTCGTCCCCTTCTCCTCCTGCCCTCAATCTTTCCCAGCAACAGGGTCTTTTCAAGTGGGTCAGCTCTTCACGTCAGGTGGCCAAAGTATTGGAGTTTCAGCTTCAGCATCAGGCCTTCCAATGAACACCCAGGACTGATCTCCTTTAGGATGGACTGGTTGGATCTCCTTGCAGTCCAAGGGACTCTCAAGAGTCTTCTCCAACACCACAGTTCAAAAGCATCAATTCTTCTGTGCTCAGCTTTCTTTATAGTCCAATACTCACATCCATACATGACTACTGGGAAAACCATAAACTTGACTAGATGGACCTTTGTTGGTAAAGTAATGTCTCTGCTTTTTAACAATAAAGTCCAATTATCAGACTTTTCTTCATAGCACTTGCTTTATATGACCTATTTAAGAAATGCTTGTTTTTCTCCAAAGTAATAAAGATATTTCCTATGTCTTCTTTTAGAAGCTTTATTATCTTTCATTCCATCTGGAATTCATTTTTTGTATAGACTTTTTTGTATATATATAGGTTGATATCACTTTTCCCCATCTAGTTACCCAATTGATTCCAACATGTAATTAAAAATTGTATTTTTTCCTCCCTTGGACTGCATTGTCATCTTTGCCATAAATCAAGTGACCATATACATATTGGTCAGTTTCTGAATTCTCTTCCTCTAGTCAGTTTATTTACCCTTATGACAATATCACATTGTATATTGTTACCTAGCTTTATAATAAGTCTTGATATCAGGTAGAGAGAGTCTTTTTCTTCAAGCTTGTCTTGGTTCTTCTTGATCCTTTGCATTTACATGTACACTTTAGAATCAACTTTTTGATTTCCATGCGTAGTCACCAAACCTTCTGGGATTTTTTAAAAATTATGACTACTTTGAAAACTCTAACTATATCAAATTGTAGAGTGTTTATGTCTTTATAATTTTGAATCTTCCAATGTATGAACATGGAAAAGCTCTTGTACAACTTTCATTACATTAATGCCTAGGTGTTTTATTGATATTACTGTAAATTCCTCATATAGGTTCAGGGTTTAAATGTGCACTGTACATTTGGTCTGGGAATTTCCAAGCTGGGAAATTAATATAAAACTGTTCCCAAGCAGTACTAATATCCCTGAAATGCCTGTGAGAAGCAAATAAAAAACCTCCTCAGAGAATATGCCCTCAATCGAGGGAGCTCTAGATTGCTAAAATAGAAGCATACTAAATATGATTTCACAAACTAAGACTGCAATCCAGCATGAGCTGGGGCCAGCAGATGACCACTGCGAGATTAGATCCTAACAACTTAAGCTAATAGGACCATCAAAAAAATTATAAAATAAATATATTTAAAATGAGTAAGGACTTAACAGAAGGTATTAAACATATATAAAGAGAATTAGACATTGTTAAAAAGAATAAAGCAGTTCTGAAAAAGGAATCTAATAGGACTAACAAAAAATGAAAAGTATATAGTCATTAAAGAGTCAGTGGACAAGTCACACAAACCTGAAGGAGAATTTGGAAACTGGAAGGTAGAGTAGAGGATATCTCACAGAAAGCAGCTCAGAGAGACTAAGAGATGGGAAATATGAAAGGTTAAGACCAGTCTATCCTAAAGGAGATCAGTCGTGAATATTCATTAGAAGGACTGATGCTGAAGCTGAAACTCCAATACTTTGGCCATCTGATGTGAAGAACTGACTCATTTGGAAAAGACCCTGATGCTGGGAAAGATTGAAGGCTGGAGAAGGGGACGACAGAGGATGAGATGATTGGATGGCATCATCAACTCAATGGACATGAATTTGAGTAAACTCTGGGAGTTGGTGATGGACAGGGAGGCCTGGCGTGCTGCTGTCCATGGGGTTGTAAAGAGTCAGACACGACTGAGCGACTGAGCTGAGCTGAGCTGAGGAGGCAAGTAGGACAGGAAGAGATTTTCCATATGCGGATAATGGGGTTTTCAAAAAGAAGATAGATCATGAGGAAGGAGCAATTCTCAAAGTGATAGTGGCTAAAATTTTTTTAGAATTTATTAAAGACTTGAATCCTAAGAGATCAGAAGCCCAGTAAGTTCTGAGTGGAATTTTAAAAATATATGTCTGTAGCATAAATGGAAAGAAAAATCAAGAAAACTCAACAACCAAATGGAGAAGGAAATGGCAACCCACTCCAGTACTCTTGCCTGGAAAATCTCAAGGATGGAGGGGCCTGGTGGGCTAGTCCATGGGTTGCAAAGAGCCTGACGTGACTGAACAACTTCACTTTCACTTTTCACTTTCATGCATTGGAGACGGAAATTGCAACCCACTCCAGTGTTCTTGCCTGGAGAATCCCAGGGACGGGGAGCCTGGTGGGCTGCCATCTATGGGGTCACACAGAGTCAGACACAACTGAGCGACTTAGCAGCAGCAGCAACAACCCAATAGAAGGAGAAAAAGAGAAAAGAAAAAGAAAAGGTAGGGTAAGGAGAAAAGGACAAAATAAAGCAATAGTAATAAGCCTAAATATATGAGTAATCATTCTAAGTATTATACGTAGAATACATTATTCAAGAGTAAATAAAATAGTGAGAAAACACATACCAACAGAATACAAATCAAGAGAAAGCTAGTGTAGCTACAATAAAATGAGACAAAATAGTCTTTAGGCATAAAAGCACCACTGGGGAGAAAAATACTCACTACACATGATAAAAGAAACAATTCGTTAAGATCAACCCCCCTGGGACTTCCCTGATGGCTCAGTGGTAAAGAATCTACCTGCCAAAGCAGGGGACATGGGTTCGATCCCTGATCTGGGAAGATTCCACATGTCGCAGAGTGGCTGAGCCCATGCACCACAAGTGCTGAGCCCGTGTGCCCCAACTACCGAAGCCCACCTGCCCTGGAGCCTGTGCTCTGCAACATGAGAAACCATGGGCAGTGAGAAGCTGAGCACTGCAACTGGGGAGTAATCCCCGAATACCACAACTAGAGCAAGCGGGTGACGCAGCAACAGAGACCCAGTGCAGCCGAAAATAAACAATAAAGAAGTAAATTTAAAGAAAGGAATGGCCACCCACTCCAGTGTTCTTGCCTGGAGAAGTCCATGGACAGAGGAGCCTGGTGGGTTCATGGGGTCTCAAAGAGTCGGACACGACTGAGCGACTAACATACACACACACAAGATATATCCCCCTGGATTGCACCTAACAAGGTCACCTTAAAATATATATTGCAGAAACTTACATAATTACAGGGAAATATGGGCAAATTCATAGTCATGGTGGGAGATTTTAACATATCTTCCATCAGATCAGATCAGATCAGTCACTCATTCATGTCCGACTCTTTGCGATCTCATGAATCGCAGCACGCCAGGCCTCCCTGTCCATCACCAACTCCCGGAATTCACTCAGACTCACGTCTATCAAGTCAGTGATGCCATCCAGCCATCTCTTCCTCTGTCGTCCCCTTCTCCTCCTGCCCCTGATCCCTCCCATCATCAGAGTCTTTTCCAATGAGTCAACTCTTCGCATGAGGTGGCCAAAGTACTGGAGTTTCAGCTTTAGCATCATTCCTTCCAAAGAAATCCCAGGGTTGATCTCCTTATCTTCCATAGTAATCGATAAAGCAGGAAGACAGAAAATTAGTAAGATTTTAGGAGATTTGAACAATGCGGTGAAAGCCTGCGTGTGTGCTAAGTCACTTCAGTCTTGACTGACTCTTTGCCATATGGGCTGTAGCCCACCAGGCTCCTCTGTCCGTGAAATTCTCCGGGCAAGAATACTGGAGCAGGTAGTCATTCCCTTCTCCAGGGGATCTTCCCTACTCAGGGATCAAGCCTGGGTCTCTTACATCTCCTGCACTGGCAGGCGGTGCACCACCTGGAAAGCCCATACAATGAAGAAGCTTGAGCAATAATCAGACATGTAGTTCTACATCAACAATAGAGCATATATGTTCTTTCTAAGCAACTATGGGGAGAAGGCAGTGGCACCCCACTCCAGTACTCTTTCCTGGAAAACCCCATGGATGGAGGGGCCTGTTAGGCTGCAGTCCAAGGTGTCGCTAAGAGTCAGATAGGACTGAATGAGTTCGCTTTCACTTTTCACTTTCCTGTATTGGAGAAGGAAATGGCAACCCACTCCAGTTTCCTTCCTGGAGAATCCCAGGGACAAGGGATCCTGGTGGGCTGCTGTCTATGGGGTCGCACAGAGTCAGACATGACTGAAGCGACTTAGCAGCAGCAGCAGCAGCGGTGGGACATTTACAGAAGTTGACTGTATACTAGGCACTTACGTTATAAGGCCATTTTATATAATGTTTAAAACGTTGTAAGACTATACTACACAATCTTTGTATTATACATATTAAAATCATGAAACACTTGGGAGCAGTGAAGTCCAAGTTCAGCCTGGTGTTTTTCTGGACATGAAAGGAGGAAAAGGGATGAGAGAAGGGTATATTAGGTATATCCAAAAGTATCTGAAGTGCTTTTAAAAATAACTTCAATGCAAGAAACATCAGCTTCCTCTCCTGGTACAGATTCCTCTCCTGGAGTGTACCCTCTTAAGTCTATCTCTCCCACTGATCACAGCCCAAGCGCTGGACAAAATGAGTCATTACTAGAGGACTCTCAGGTAACAGCAATCAGATTGGGGAGGGGAGACAAAACTTGAAGAATGACTCATTCAGGGGTAAATTTCTCATTTTTCTTCCTTTCATGTCCCAACTTTCATCAGAAGGCAGTCTAGTTGTGATCATAAATTCTGAGGAAAAATCTTATCTTCTGGCCAGAAGACAAGAAAAGGGAGTCCAGAGAGCTATGAAGTAGGATGAGCGAGCTGGATAATTCTGTGTGTGAACCCATGCAAACCTTGAGCTTGGCCCAGAGTTGCGAATGTCCAGGGCAAACACTGGCAGAATGTCCAGTGCTGCAAAGGTTTTGACCACTGACCTGACAAAGGGACCCCAGAAACAGAAGACAAGAAGGCACTTATGATCTGAACGCAAATGGGTCGGCTGCCTGTATAAACAGAATAAACACAACAGAACAAAAGTCAGCATTCTGTGGAAGTTTTTCGCTTGTTTTAAACAGGATTAGAGTTTTACAGCATAATATTCAAAATGTACAGGATACAGTGCAAACTTACTTGACATACAAAGAACCAGGAAAATGACACCATTTCTCCAAGGAAAAGGCAATTAATGATGCTGACCCTGAGATGGTGCAGATATTGCAATCATCAGACAAATACTTTAAGTATATGTCGTAAACAGTTATCAGAACCAGACCTATAAGGTAAACACCCTCAAATGGAAAGTAGAAGTGGTCAGCAGATAACAGAAACCACTAAAAAAGAGTGCAAGAGGAATTTTAGAGACAAAAATAGTAATATCTGAAATTAAAATATTCATTGAATGGATTCAATAACAAAGTAGAGATGGCAAAGTCAGTCAACTTGAAGATAAATTAAACTATTAAATCTGAAGGATAAAGACAAAAATGATTAAAAACAAATTTAACAATCTCAGCAGCCTGTGGAACAATGATAAATATTTCTGACATTCTTGTTGTTGGAGCACCAAAAGAAGGGAGGAAGGAAACCAAAGTGGAAACAAAATATGTAAGAATTAATTACTGAGATATCCTAAATTTGGTGAAAAATATATATCTGTAGATGCAAGAAGCTCAATAGACCACAAACAGGATAAACAAAATGGAAATTATGCCTAAACACGTCGTAATCAGTTGAAAATGAAATGTGATGGAAAATTCTTGAAAGCAGCCAGATATAAGTAACATATCATATAAGGGGCTTCCCCAGGGGCTCGTTGGTAAAGAGTTGTGAATGTATATATATATATATATATATATATATATATATATATATACACACACACACATGCATGCTAAGTTGCTTCAATCGACTCTGATTCTTTGCGATCCTATGGACTACTCGGTCCATGGGATTGCCCAGGCAAGAATACTGGAGTGGGTTGCCATGCCTTGCCCCCAGGGGATCTTCCTGACCCAGGGATCGAACCCACATTTCTTATGTCTCCTGCATGTATATATATATATAGGGGAACTATGACTGAGGATTTGTCACCAGAAACCACAGAGGCCAGAAAACATTAGAATAGTAAAGTGGTTAAAGAATTGTTAGCCCAGAATTCTGTATCTAGAGAAAATATCCTTTAGGAATGATCAGTTCAGTTGAGTTCAGTCACTCAGTTCTCTTCGACTCTATGACTCCATGGACTGCAGGATGCCAGGCCTTCCTGTCCATCACCAACTCCTGGAGCTTGCTCAAACTCACGTCTGAGTCAGTGATGCCATCCAACCATCTCATCCTCTGTCGTCCCCTTCTCCTCCCACCTTCAAACTTTCCCAGCATCAGGGTCTTTTCCAATGAGTCTGCTCATCAGGTGGTCAAAGTATTGGAGCTTCAGCTTCAGCATCAGTCCTTCCAATGAATATTCAGGATTGATTTCCTTTAGGATTGACTAGGTTGATCTCCTTGCAGTCCCATGGACTCTCAAGAGTCTTCTCCAACACCACAGTTCAAAAGAATCAGTTCTTCGGCACTCAACCTTCTTTATGGCCCAACTTTCACATCCATACTTGATTACTAGAAAAACCATAGGTTTGACTAGACAGACTTTTGTCAGCAAAGTGATGTCTCTGTTTTTTAATTTGCTGTCTAGGTTGGTCATAGCTTTGCTTCCAAGGAGTAAGCATCTTTAATTTCATGGCTGCAGTCACCATCTGCAGTGATTTTGGAGCCCAAGAAAATAAAATCTGTCACTGTTTCCATTGTTTCCCCATCTATTTGCCATGAAGTGTGGGACCCGATGCTGTGATCTTAGTTTCTTTAATGTTGGGTTCCAAGCAAGGGTTTTCGATTGTCTTTTTCATTTTCATCAAGAGCCTCTTTAGTTCTTCTTCATTTTCTGCCATAAGGGTGGTGTCATCTGTGTATCTGAGGTTATTGATATTTCTCCTGGTAATCTTGATTCCAGCTTGTGCTTCTTCCAGCCCAGCATTTTGCATGATGTACTCTGCATATAAGTTAAATAAGCAGGGTGACAATATACAGCCTCAATGTACTCCTTTCCCAATTTGGAAACAGTCCATTGTTCCATGTCCAGTTCTAACTGTTGCTTCTTGACCTGCATACAGATTTCTCAGAAGGCAGGTAAGGTGGTCTGGTATTCCCATATCTTGAAGAATTTTCCACAGTATGTTGTGATCCACACAGTCAAAGGCTTTGGCATAGTTAATAAAGCAGAAATAGATGTTTTTCTGGAACTCTCTTGCTTTTTCTATGATCCAACGGATGTTGGCAATTTGATTTCTGGTTCCTCTGCCTTTTCTAAAACCAGCTTGAACATCTGGAAGTTCACGGTTCACATACTGTTGAAGCTTGGCTTGGAGAATTTTGAGCATTACTTTGCTACCATTAGATGCGTGCAATTGTGTGGTAGTTTGAGCATTCTTTGGCATTGCCTTTCTTTGGGATTGGAATGAAAACTGACCTTTCCAGTCCTGTGTCCACTGCTGAGTTCTCCAAATTTGCTGGCATATTGAGTGCAGCACTTTCACGGCATCATCTTTGAGGATTTGAAATAGCGCAACTGGAATCCATCACATCTACTAGCTTTGTTCATAGTGATGCTTCTTAAGGCCCACTTGACTTCACATTCCAGGATGTCTGGCTCTAGGTGAGTGATCACACCATCATGGTTATCTGGGTCATTAGATATTTTTTGCACAGTTCTTCTGTGTATTCTTGCCTCCTTTTCTTAATATCTTCTGCTTCTAACAGTCCCTACCATTTCTGTCCTTTATTGTGCCCATCTTTGCATGAAATGTTTCCTTGGTATCTCTCATTTTCTTGAAGAGATCTCTAGTCTTTCCCATTCTATTGTTTTCCTCTATTTCTTTGCATTGATCATTGAAGAAGGCTTTCTTATCTCCCCTTGCTGTTCTTTGGAACTCTGCATTCAGATGGGTATAGCTTTCCTTTTCTCCTTTGCCTTTTGCATCTCTTCTTTTCTCAGCTATTTGTAAAGCCTCCTCAGATAACCATTTTGCCTTTTTGCATTTCTTTTTCTTGGGGATGGTCTTGATCCTTGCCTCCTGTACAATAGGTCCGTAGTTCTTCAGGGACTCTGTCTATCAAATCTAATCCCTTGGATTTATTTGTCGCTTCCACTGTATAATCATCAGGGATTTGATTTAGCTCATACCTGAATGGTCTAGTGGCTTTCCCTATTTTCTTCAATTTAAGTCTGAATTTGGCAATAAGGGGTTCATGATCTGAGCCACAGTCAGCTCTGGGCCTGAGTCTGAGTCTGTGTGACTCTGAGAAACTACTCAAGCTCTCTGGGTCTGATTCCTGTGGGGTGAAGAACAAAGAATGAGACCTCTGATGTTGCATCTCAGTCACCTGCTGAGTTACCAGAAGGGTCCACGGAGGGACATCTGGAGAAGCACCTGGAAAGGGAATAAGAGCCACACGGGGGCCTCACTTCACTCCGTCAAGTGTGTGCCTGCTAAGTTGCTTCAGTTGACTCCGACTTTGCGACCCCATGGACTATAGCTGGCCAGGCTCCTCTGTCCATGGGATTCTCCAGGCAAGAATACTGGAGTGGGTTACCATTCCCTTCTCCAGGGGATCTTCCTGACCCAGGGATTGTACCTGGGTCTCTGAAGGTCTCCTGCATTGGCAGGTGGGTTCTTTACCACTAGTGACACCTGGGAAGCCCTTCTCCCTTACAGAAACTGAAACAGTATCAGTCAGGCTCAGGCAATTCATCAAACGATAAATACATCAAGCTCTTGTGATTAGAATTCACAGGTGCATCGGGTGGGAGCCCAATGGCAACTCCTCATCTCATGACTGAACCTGGGGGACCCACGTGTTCCCTAGGGGAGCTCCTCACCGGGCCTTGTCCTCTTTCCCAACTGTAGGCCTGTGATCCCATTCTTCCTGGCTGCCCCCATGGAATTCCCAACATACCTCCATCTCTGAGCACTGGCAGTTCTACCCCAGGGGCCAGAAGGAGGGTGACAGAATTCCAGGGAAGTGGCCGCACCCACTGGCCCAGCCCCCTGCCCTAAGATGCCGAACAGTACTTGCATTCCCCAGGATAATAAAGCTTCCTGGGGAAGAAGGATTAAGTAAGGATTAATAGCCCACTGGGCACATGACCACACTGCCTTCTGCAGAACAAAAGATGTTTGTGTGTCTTCTCTTCCTGTATAATAACATCGTAACTGCCTGGTGAACATCCAGCTCAAGGAAGTGAAAGAAGATGTTTGCTGATGTGGCTGGAGCTGGAGCCCCAAATGCATGAAAACTCTTCTTGATGGTGGTTTTCAGCCTGACACCTCCCAGCATCATAGGGTAACTCGTACTACAAATGCGTGTGCTCAGTCGTGTCCAACTCTTTGTGAGCCCCCCATGGACTGCAGCCCGCCAGCCTCCACTGTCCATGGGATTTTCCAGGCAAGAATACTGGAGTGGATTACCATTTCCTTCTCTAGGGGATCTTCCCATGTCTCCTGGGTCTCCTGCATTGGCAGGTGGATTCTTTACCACTGAGCCACCGGGAAAACACTATTGATCTCTAGTAAAAATAATAATCTTCCCACTTGGGAGAAATGAATCCACATCAAGGTCAAACAAGGTCAGCGAGCCTTGACACTATGATCATGAGCATCTAGGTGTCTTTTTTTTGTCGGGGGGCATGGCTCATGGGATCTGATGGGATCTTAGGTCCCCGACCATGGATCGAACCAACTCATCTGCAGTGAGAGCCCCAAGTCCTAAGCACTGGACTACCAGGGAAACCCCTGGGTCTTTTTCCTGGAGCCTCTTCTGCCTTCCTCTGAACTTTGCTCCTGGAGTCACTCTGTGGCCAAGATCACTGGCATCTATAGCCAGCTCAGCCCTTAGTCACTCCCTAGTCCACAGCAGCCCTGGCTCTGTCATCCTTTTTTTTTTTTTTTTTGTAGATTTAAATATATTTCTGTTAATCAAATTACAAACAAATGAAACAAAGCAAAACAACCAAAAAAACCCATAACAAAGACCAAAACATTAGTAAATAGGGATGAGAGGCATTAAAAATATTGTCATACTAACTGCCATGGTAAGTAGAATAGCATTGTATGTTTAGAAAATAAATTGGACTTGTGAAAATAACTTCTTTTTTTTATATCTTTACATACGTGTCCTAGAAAAACGTATTTTTTTCCTCATGCTTTTGCTCCCTTTAACATGGTTGTTGTTCAGTCACTGAGTTGTATCCAATTCTTTGTGACCCCCTGGACTGCAGCAGGCTAGGCTTCCCTGTCTTTCACTGTCTCCCTGAGTTTGCTGCGTCCGTTGAGTCAGTAATGCCATCCAACCATCTCATCTTCTGTTCCCTCTTTTCCTCCACCTTCAATCTTTCCCAGCATCAGGGTCTTTTCTAAGGAATCGGCTCTTCACATCAGCTCACCACAGTATTGGCGCTTCAGCTTCAGCATTAGTCCTTCCGGTGAATATTCAGGGTTGACTTCCTTTAGGATGGACTGGTTGGGTCTGCTTGTGGCTCTCTCATTCTTAATTGCGTCCATCAGTAGAGACTGACCAGTGGGAGGGCAATCTCTCCCTCTTCCAAACTAAATGGCATTTATTGAACTCTACTGGGTGCATTTGCCTTTAAAACATTTTTGTGTCCTGGGACTTCCCACTTCCCTAGTCCAGTGGCTAAGAATCCACCTGCCAATGCAGGGGATGTGGGTTCAATTCATGGATGGGGAACTAAGATCCCACATGCTGCAGAGAAACTGAAGCCCGAGTACCACAACGAGAGAAGGCCTACACACCACAAGCAAGAGCCTGAGTGCCACAACCAAGAGCCAGCACAGCTGAAAATAAAAACTAAATAGAAACAAACTTCCGTGTCCTTTAGGATAGGAGTTACTATCTTAATAAATGAGTACGGGAGGCTGAAATGGCCCCCAAAGATGTCCATGGCCTCATTCCTGGACTCTGTGACTATACCTTGTGTGGAAAAAGAGCTGTTGCAGATGTGATCAAGTTAAAGGTCTTAAAGCTATTATCCTGGATCATCCAGATGGGCACTAAATACCATCACAAATCTTCTTATAAAAGGAAGGTGGAGGGAGGGACTTCACTGGTGGTCCAGTTGTTAAGACTCCAGGCTTCCACTGCAGGGGGCACGGGTTCGATCTCTGGTCAGGGATCTAAGATCCCACATACCGCAGGGCATGGTCAGAAAGAAAGAAAAAAAAAAGGTAGGTAAGGGGGAGGTTCGACAGGAAAGAAGGCAATGTGACCACTGAAGCAAGATGTTAAGCTGCTGGCTTTGAAGATGGAGGAGGGAGCCAAAAATCACGAAATGCAGGAAATGTGGCATTCGAAGAAGGAGGAAGCAAAGAAACTGACTCCCCGCCAGAGCCCCCGGAAGGACCGTGGGCCTGCCAACAGAGCACTGCAGCCCAGTGAAGTCAGTTGCAGAACTTCTGATCTCCAGAATTCTAAGAGGACAAATGAGTCTTATTTCAAGCCCACGTTTGTGGTAACGTACAGCAGTAGGAAACTAACAAAATGAGTAAACAGAGAGCTTTACTGTGAGTCGCTTTGAGCCACCCAGCAGGTAAGTGGAGCTGGAATTCACACTCTGGCCTTTTGATTCTAAGCCTCACATTCTTTCTGCTATTTCATGCTGCTTCTGAGACTGCAGCAGTTCAGGTGCAATAATTGGAAAACAGATAAATTAAGTAAGATGCAAGTGTGTGTGTGTGTGTGTGTGTGTGTGTGTGTGTGGCTTCCCCGGTGGCCCAGCGGTAAGGAATCTGCTTGCAATGCAGGAAACACAGGTTCGATCCCTGGGTTGGGAAGATCCCCTGGAGGAGGAAATGGCAACCCACTCCAGTATTCTTGCCTGGAGAATCCCCATGGACAGAGGAGCCGGCGGGCTACAGTCCATGGGCTTGCAAAGAGTTGGACACGACTGAGCAACTGAGCATGTGTGTGTGTGTGCATGCGCACAAGGCATGCAGGACACTAGCAGGAAGAGAGGGAAGCATCTGAAAGACAGCATATCATCGAACTGCATTCGTTTCTTAAACTATAGCCAATAGGAAATTGAGACACACCAAGTAAAAACATGACTAGGACCAGTAGCTTTTAAAAGGTGTCATTAAGCTCAGGTTTGGGCTGTGTTTTTCTCTGCCCACATTGCAGTCCTTGTATTGTGATATAAAGTGATGGCCTTCTCAATCCCATGTGCTCACCTCCAGCAGTGGACTAAAAGTAAGGTTTGCAAGAAAGCAAAGATCCTTGAGAGTCCTGCTAAATAACAGAATGTGAATAGTATGGAATTGCAGCCAGGACTGCAATATGGGAGGTCCTGAACTTCAACATTTGGCTTTCCTGAAGGAGGTGAGAAGGCAAGCTCATCCATGAATAGATGCTGGTCACTTTTGTGCCAGAGCCCAGCCTTGACGCCTGTTCACCTGACCTTGGTGAATTTTCTCTTTCATTTTTAGCTCTTCTGAAACCCCAGAAAGAGTAGGCTGAGAAAGTTATCTCATTTCACTTAACAAGGACTCTGAGGCCCAGAGAAGTGAAGGAATGTCTCCATTGCTTACTAGAAGGAATGGGGAAAGCATCTCTTTCTGAAAGCTCTCCAAGAAGAATCGCAGCTGTCTGTCCTTGGTTCATCTTCCGAGAAAGCAATTCATCAGGAAAGTCTTGCTGAGCTATCAATGATCTTTTCATGTGAAAACGTCGCTACATGCTACTCTCTTTGATACAGAACCTTTGGCCTCACTTAGCCTTAATAATCTCTATGTTTCTGTACAAATGATGTCTATTTAGATGCATAGTGTTGTTCAGTCACTCAGTTGTGTCCAACTCTTTGTAACCCGTGGACTATAGCACTCCAGGTTTCTCTGTCTAGGATGCATGTTACTTGGACACAATATCATGGTATTATCTGAGAGATCACGGCACACTTCGTGTCCTGGGTTGAAGAGAAAAACAAAAGTCAAAGACCCCTAGCCAGAAGACGACAGTGTGTCACAGCATAACGTGATGGGCTTTGATTTCTACTTTTGGCAGCTTTGCCTTGGGGAAACATACCGTGTAACAACACTGAGAAAGGTGAGTTGGGAAAGTCTCTTTAGTTGATTAAGCGCCCTCATTCTTTTCCAAGGCTCCCTCCACCTCAAAAACTCTGAAATCCCCTTATCAGCTCTTGAGAGGACAACAGAAGGAAACACGCATTTTCTAAACCCTTAATCCTATTCCCACCTAACCTCCCCCCACCCGCTGACTGTGCCAGGCTTCCTGTTTCTTCAACTTAGTCTCCACTGCTGGTTTTAAAGCCACCAACACCTCCTCTGTTGCCAGGGCTTTTCTGTAGCTGGGACTCGCTTGGCTTTGTTGTTGTTGTTGAATTCGGTTGTGCCAGGTCCTAGAGCATGTGGGCTCTAGTTCCCCGAACAGGGATCCAACTTGGGCCCCCTGCATTGGGAGTGAGGAGTTTTAACCACTGGACCACCAGGGAAGTCCTGACTTGTTTTAATTAGAAAATTGAGGTGGAGAGCTGTCTGAAGCTCACTTGGAGGGACCAGTGTGGAATCAAGGTAGATTATGGATGACCTGGGTGGCCATCCTCCACTGAGACGAGGTCCTGCCAATACCACTGCATTTGCTTGGCTCACCAAGCGGCAATGGCAAGATGTGCTGGGGAGAGCTTTGCTTGGGGCCTTCTTCTTTCACTTAGCAGGTCCTCATGGATGCCAACTTTGTGCCAGACAAGACTGTAGAGTTTGGGGGCTTTCCTGGTGGTCCAGTGGTTAAGAATCTACCTGTCAACGCAATGGACACAGGTTCAATCCCTGGTCTGGGAAGATCCCATGTGGGCAGCTAAGCCTGTGCCCCACAGCTCCAGAGCCCGAGACCTACAACTACTGAAGCCCGTGAACCTAGAGTCTGTGCTCCGCAAGAGAAGTCACTGCAACGAGAAGCCTGAACACCGGAACCAGACCGTAGCTCCTGCTCTCCACAAGTAGGGAAATCCCATGCGCAGCAACAAAGACCCAGCACAGCCATGAATAAACAAATCTTTTTTTAAAAAAAAAGGAAGGTAGGAGTTTAAACACCATGGTAGAGGAAATCTAGTGGCACCCCTAACTCTAATTCCCTAAACCAGAGGACTTTGCCACGGGAAACATGCTTATTTTGTCAGTGACATCTACTGGAAGAGAATTGGAGGCCAGGGAAGAAGTGGGCGTCCCTACAGGCACGAAGAATCACCAGTTACGTTAGCATGTCCCTGGTTTCTCTTCACAGTTGACAGCTTGATGGCATTAGACATTATCTTCTACAGCGATTTCTACAAACTTGCCTGTTTCAAGTTGTTATTTTGGGAAACTCTGATTAAATTTTGATGGGCTAAAAGTGCACTATCTTAAATCCAGCTAAACACAGAGATTCCCAGGTTGGGTTGGAGGCATGCACTGGGACTGGTGGCAAGTTGTTCAGAATTAAGTACTACTCTGTTTGGTTAAATTCAACAGGTGGTTACTGAGCCGGGCTGTGGCCAGGCCGTGCTCAGTTGAGAGTCTACTCTACCTCTGACCTCATGGAGCTCCCAGTCTAGTGAGGAAGACACGTTTAAATAGGGAATCACAAGTATGATGAGGTTTACAGAGTGTGCTATAAATAGCAAGCGGATTAAAGCTAATCTAGAGGGCCAGCTGCTGCTGCTGTTGCTGCCACTGAAGCAAATGGAAGCCAGAAAAAGAAGGAAAAAAAAAAGGCAGGAAATTTGCCTGAAAAAAAAAAATAATAGCCTGGAGGCCACACACAATGGGGACCAAGTTTCCCCCTTCCCCCCAAGTTCCAATGAAGCATCCTTTCATTTTTATTTTGTGAGATTGAAGCAGTAATAGCTGGGTGTACAAAGAATTTCCTGTAGATTAAATGAAGCTGGAAGGAGTTGATAGACTTCAGGCAGCGATTTGGGCTATTAATCGAAGCCAGTCATTCATTAACCCTCAGGAAGTTTTCTGTGCCAAAGTCATTATTATTATTATAAACTAAACCCCAAGCCTCAAGTGGGTGTATGGCTACTTTTCTCTCCAGGATGTTCAATATATGAGTCACCCAGGGAGCTTGAATCATTTCCTAAATTCCCTTCTGGTTTGTGGGGTGTTTGGCTTTGTATCATGCCCTGCTGCTGCGGGAATCCAGCAAAAGCCCTCTCGAAAGGTAACCATCACTCCTGCCTTTTTAGTGAGGTCCTGAGAGGCTCTGGTAGGCAGCTGACCGTCCCCTAATTTGGGTTCTTCTGTCCTTTCATGCTGTAACATTGTAGCTGGCAACATGGCCCTCTGGCTAAAGACTGTGTTTCCCAGGCTCCTTTGCAGTGGGCTTGGTCATGTGACTAGGGAACTGTTGGCAGAAGTGAGGGGAGTCATTTCTTGACCTGGCCCTCAAAGAATTGGAAGGATGATCCCCTCTCCATTCCCAGTCCTTTCCACCTTTCCTTTGCTGGAAGGAGATGGCAGGCATTGGAGCAGGCTCCTTAGAACACAGATATGGTCCAGTAGCCATCGAGGAAGGGAAAGAAAGAAACTTTTGTTAAGACTTCCCAAGGGGTAAAGAACTGCCCGTTTAGTACTCGAAGGGGAAGATAAGATAAGACAAGACCCTGTGATATTTCCTAACACATGTAATCTTATCTAATCTTTATCATAAAACTAAGAGGGGTGTAATTTTACCCCATTTTACAGACAAGGAAAGTGAGGCCAACACGACCTAAATAATGTTCCCAAGTTGCTGCACTCCACAACAGAAACAAGATTTAAATCTAGGTTTGTCTGACTTCGGAGCCCATGTTTTGTGGTTGTTTGTTTTGTTTTGTTCCATTTTTAATTGAAGTCTGTTGAACATGTAACATTATACTTGTTTCAAGTGTACAATATAATGATCCAATGTTTTTATATATTGCCGAACAGACCACCATATTAAGTCTAGTTAACACCCATCACCATCTATAGTTAGAAACTTTTTTCTTGTGATGAAAACTTCTAAGATCTACTGTCTTAACACCTTTCAACTGTGTAATACAAGGTTGTCGACTGTAGTCACCATGCTGCACATGACGTCCGTCACCATGACTTATTTTAAAACTAGAACTTTGTACCTTTTGAGCCTCTTCAGCCATTTCACCCAACGACCTGCCCTCCCTGCCTCTGGCAACTACCAATCTTCTCTTTGTATATATGAGCTCTGTTGTTGCTTTTTTCAGATTCCACATATAAGTAAGATCATGTGATATTTGCCTTTCTCTGTCTGACTTATTTTATTCACCATAGTGCCCTCAATGGCAATATTTCACTCTTTTATGGCTGAGTAATATTTAATTATGTACATATAGAGAAAGTATGAGATTGTATGTATGTAAACGTTTTCTATATGCACTCATCTGTTGGTGGATACTGAGTTTGTTTACATGTCTTGGCTATTGTAAATAATGCTGCAGTGAACATGGGAGTGCATATAGCTTTTCAAATGAGTGTTTTCATTGTCTTCAGGTAAATACCCAGGAGTGGAATTGCTGGATCATATGGTAGTTCTATTTTTAATTTTTTTGAGGAACATCCATATTGTCTTCCCTAGTGTCTGCACCAATCTATACTCCCACCAACAGTGCGAGAGTGTCCCCTTTCTCCATACCCTGGACAACATTTGTTATTTCTTGTCTTTTAAAATACTATAATAACCATTCTAACAGGTGTGAGATGACAACTCATTGTGTTTTGATTTGCATTTCCCGATGATGACTGATATTGAGCATCTTTTCTTCTGTGTCTCAGTCATCTGTATATTGTCTGTGAAAAAAATGTCTCTTCATATCTTCTGCCCATTTCTAAAATCAGATTGCTTGCTATTGATCTGTATGAGTTCTTTATATATTTCAGATGTTAGGCCCTGAACAGATATAAGATTTGCAAATATCTTCTCCTATTCAGTAGGTTGCCTTCTCATTTTGATGGTTTCCTTTGCTGTGCAGAAGTTTTTCAGTTTACTGTCAGAGCCCACATTTTATCAACTGCTCCTAAAATAAGAAATAAGCTGATCTTTAGGTTGGGGAATTTTTCATCCAAGTCTTTGACTGGAATGCAAAACACCTGGTTTATGGAAATATCCAGGAGAAAAGGTTTCATAAATGTTCTTTAAAAAGCGGTGCTTTGCATCATTTATGGAAAGAAAATGTCTTTTGTTAGCATGGTGAAAGAAGGGCTATTTGAAAATGACTGCTGTTCTCCTTCCCTGTTCCTTTGAGAAGCTGTTGCTCCCCAAGCTGGTGTGGTTCTGAGCCTCAGTGCCCCCAAGGAGGTGGCAACAATGATGCAGTTCTGGCCAATCAGGGTCCTCCCCGGCTCTTGCCAACCTAGAAGGGCAAGGGAAGGACATGTGACCACGCAGAGCCAGCCAGCTCGTCCACAATTCACATGTCCCTGCTGGGAGAGAGAGATGCTTTCTTTGCCCCTCTGGGCATCAGGCCATGAAGACTTGGGAGGGAGGCATCACGTTTCTCTGGCCGAAGACCCAGGATCTGCAGCCAGAGCTGGAAGGAATGCTGTCTGGGAGGGCCAAGCTTCAGGGGCCAGGGCTGCTGCCGCTGCTAAGTTGCTTCAGTCCTGTCCGACTCTGTGCGACCCCGCAGACGGCAGCCCACCAGGCTCCCCTGTCCCTGGGATTCTCCAGGCAAGAACACTGGAGTGGGCTGCCATTTCCTTCTCCATGCAAGAAAGTGAAAAGTGAAAATGAAGTCACTCAGTCACGTCCGACCCTCAGCAACCCCATGGACTGCAGCCTTCCAGGCTCCTCCATCCATGGGATTTTCCAGACAAGAGGACTGGAGTGGGGTGCCATTGCCTTCTCCGTCGGGGGCCAAGGGTGGTGGACAAATTCCCAACCTTGCTCATCCCCGAGCAGAAATACTACATTAATAAGTAAAATCCCCTTTTGTCCTAAGCTGGACCGGTTTTGCTTTCTCTTATTTGCCAATTAAAGCCTCCTAATACCATAGGGAAGTGGGTCTGAGTGCAAAAAGCAAGCTCACAATTTTAATACTTATATCTTTATATGTATTTCTCAATCTTTATTCTTACATAATATTATATATAGTACGTATTATTATTTATTGTAGTCATAAGGGCTTCCCTGATGGCTGAGTGGTAAAACATCCACCTGCCAATGCAGGAGACATAGGTTCAGTACCTGGGTCAGGAAGATCCCCTGGAGAAGGAAATGGCAACCCACTCCAGTATTCTTATCTGGGAAATCCCATGGACAGAGGGGCCTGATGGGCTACCGTCCATGGGGTCGCACAGAGTCAGACACTGTAGTGACTTAGCAGCAGCAGCAGAGGATATGTTTATATATTTATTGATTATTTTCACATTTAAAGTCTATATCGTATTATTATGTATTTCATAAATTTTATAAATTCTGAGAATTTCAGGCATACTCTGTTTTCAGATGAAACCACAAAGACAAATACCAGCATGAACTATTTGGAACTGCCATCTTTTCATCTGGCTCCTGTAGAATGGTTTTCTGTGTATTTCATAAATAAGGTCTAGTCCCCATTTTTAGCTTGTAAGTTCCCAGGGATGCAGATGGTAGCTTCTGACTTAATCACCAGACCCCGCCCCCATGAGATGTCTGTAAATGTGTCTTTCTACCTGAATTGCCATTTTTGTCTAACAAAGCTCATCCTATGATTAACCACTTTCATTTTCTCTTCTTCTTTAAAGGTGTTACTCAAAATGGATTTCCCTAGCTTTTCACAGTTTTCTAGACTCTGGCCCCAAGTAAGACTATTTTTCCATCTCTTTTCTCTGGGGCCAGTCCCCATGTGTGTGGACACATTCGGGGGTAACTTCAGGGCTTCGGGGTCCCTATCTATCCCAAGGCCTCACCACTTGCTTCCTGAGGTTTAAAAGTCCTTCTTGGCGGGGACTTCCCTGTGGGTCCAGTGGTTAAGACTCCACACTTCCACTGCGGGGAGCACGGATTCAATCTCTGGTCAGGGAACTAAGATCCCGCATGCTGTGTGGTGAGGTCAGGAATAAACAAACACATCCTTATTGTTTATAAAGAAAGTCCTTCTTGGTGGAGCACTGCCTCTCAGGCTTCAGAGATGACTTAAAAAGGGACTCCACCTGGCCAAGGGATGAATTATCTATGGAGTGCCTACTGTATGTCTGGCAGTATAATTTTCACATGAAATAAAAATAGGGGGGAGGGTTTATTCAGAATGTATTAAGGATTTCAAAATATGAACAGCAGAGCATTAAACCAAGTGCAGGGCCCCCTGAGCACAAGGCCAACATGGCTGCGTGCAAGCTGGCTCTGCTCAAGTGTTTCAGGAGCCGGGCACACAAGATGACAACGTAAACAAACACTCCTACCTTGTGGAGTTACATTCCAGCAAGAAGAGGGAGACGATACATAAAAAGATAGCAAAACGAAACTAGTAAGTTTCCCCTAAACAAAAACCTATAGAATAGTAGAAGATCATCTGTGCTATGGGGGACATAGATCAGGAAAGTGGGGTAGGGGGAAGTCAGGGATCAGGGAAGGGGGTTATTTTCTGTTTTCATTAGGATGATCAGGAAAGACCTCACCAAGAAGGGGGATTTGTGTAAGGAGACAGGGGATGCTCCAAGCAGATACATAGGGGAAAGACTTCCAGGCAAACAGAGACTCTGATTGGGGGAGCAAGCTCCCTGTGGCAAAGGAAGAGCATATGGTGGGAGGGGAGTGAGCGGGGCAGAGCAGCTGCAGGTGACATCAGAGAGAAGACTCAAGGATTCCATCTGAGGCCGTGGCCATTATCCACGTGGCAGATGCAGGTAGCTTGAAGCAGGGAGGGATGGGGAGATTGTGAGAAGCGATCAGGCTGAGGATGCCTTTGGAGAGTAGAGCCCGAAAAGAGAAGCATCAGAAGGGAACAAAGTTTGGGGGGCATTTGAGGAGCTCAGTCTTGAACAAGCTTTGTCTGAGATGCCCCTTTGCTGTTACAACAGAGGCACTCAGGGGGCAGCTGGAGATATGAATTTTGGAGTCAGGGGGTGGGGTCCAAGTGGGAGATGCCCACGTGGGCATCATCAGAGGTGATGTAGGACACAAGGGGAAGGACCCTCTGAGAACTTGGGCCCACCTGGAGATGAGACACACACAGACGCTTCTAGCAGAACTGGGTGTTGGTGTGACGAGGGAAAAGAGACAAACACAGGAAAAGGATTGTTCAAAGTCAAGTGTCAGAAGGTAGGGAGTGGCCAGGTCCAAGCCTGGAGGAATGAGGATGAGGAAACAAGACAGACTGGCCGGAACCGGAAATGCTGAGCCCGAGAGGCCGAGCAGAGAGGGCACCCGGCGGCTCCCTGATCACTCAGGAGCCACCTCCCAACCAGCAGTAGGTCTGGTCCATGACAGCTCTGAAATGCCTGCCAGGTTGACCCCATCCTTTCCTTCTTTGTTACCAGCACCACAGGGAAAAACACAGAACTCACCTCTGCTCTAACTTGCCTCAGATGCTTCCTCTTCTCAAGAGTAGCTGGTCTTAGAGTATAAATCACATCTCACCCATCACCTGTTTATAACCTGCATTTATAAACTTCTCATTGCATTTCAGCTTTAGGCGAGTCCTTTTTTTTTTTTTTAAACCCACAAATGCAATTTTTTTCTGGTTCTAAGCTCAACGTGATAATAATCAGATGTGACATTTTTCTTTCTGTAACATTTTTTATTTTGTATTGGTTTTTTGTTGTCGTTCAGTTGCTAAGTCATGTCCAACTCTTTGTGACCCCATGGACTGCAGCACACCAGGCTTCCCTATCCTACACTCTCTCCCTGAGTTTGCTCAAACTCATGGCCATTGAGTCGGTGATGCCATCCAACCATCTCATCCTCTGTTACTCCCTTCCCCTCCTGCCCTCAATCTTTCCTAGCATCAGGGTCTTTTCCAATGAGTTGGCTCTTTGCATCAGGTGGCCAAAGTATTGAAGCTTCAGCTTCAGTATCAGTCCTTCCAATGGATATTCAGAGTTGATTTCCTTGAGGATTGACTGGTTTGATCTCTTTGCTGTCCAAGGGACTTTCAAGAGTCTTTTCCAACACCAGAGTTCAAAAGCATCAATTCTTTGATGCTCAGCCTTCTTGATGGTCCATTTCTCACATCCATACGTGACTGCTGGGAAAAACCATAGCTTTGACTGTATCGACCTTTGTCAGCAAAGTGATGTCTCTGCTTTTTAACACACTGTCTAGGTTTGCCATAGCTTTTCTTCAAAGGAGCAAGCGTCTTTTAATTTCATGGCTGCAGTCACCATCTGCAGTGATTTTGGAGCCCAAGAAAAGAAAGTCGGTCACTGTTTCCATTGTTTCCCCATCTATGTGCCATGGAATGATGGGACTGGATGCCATGCTCTTCTTTTTTTGAATGGTGAGTTTTAAGCCAACTTTTTCACTCTTCTCTTTCACTTTCATCAAGAGGCTGTTTAGCTCCTCTTCACTTTCTGCCACTAGGGTGGTATCATCTGCATATCTGAGGTTATTGATATTTCTCCTGGCAATCTTGATTCCAGCTTGAGCTTCATCCAGCCAGGCATTTCTCATGATGTACTCTGCATATAAGTTAAATAAAGAGGTTTAAATAAGCAGTTTAATATATTATGTAAATAATATATTATTTAATGTAATAATATATTAAATAGCTTAAATATAAGTTAAATATACAGCCTTGACATACTCCTTTCCCAATTTGGAACCAGTCTGTCATTCCATGTCCAGTTCTAACTGTTGCTTCCTGAGGCAGGTCAGGTGGTCTGGTATTCCCATCTCTTGAAGAATTTTCCACAGTTTGTTGTGATCCACACAGTTAAAGGCTTTAGCATAGTCAATAAAGCAGAAGTAGATGTTTTTCTGGAATTCTCTTGCTTTTTCTATGATTCAATGGATGTTGGCAATTTGATCTCTGCCTTTTCTAAATCCAGTTTGAATATCTGGAAGTTCTCAGTTCACATACTGTTGAAGTCTAGCTTGAAGGATTTTGAGCATTATTTTGCTAGCATGCAAAATAAGTGCAACTGTATGGTAGATTGAACCTTCTTTGGCATTGCCTTTCTTTGGGACTGGGATGAAAACTGACCTTTTCCGGCCCTGTGGCCATTGCTGAGTTTTACAAAGTTGAAGGTATAATGAATGCAGCACTTTAACAGCATCATCTTTTAGGATGTGAAATAACTCAGCTGGAATTCCATCACCTCCACTAGCTTTGTTAGTAGTAATGCTTCCTCAGGCCCATTTCACTTCATACTCTAGGATGTCTGGCTCAATGCTAGTGATCACACCATTGTTAAGACCTTTTTTGTACAGTTCTTCTATGTATTCTTGCCACCTCTTCTCGATCTCTTCTGCTCCTGTTAGGTCCATATCATTTCTGTCCTTTATTGAGCCCATCTTTGCATGAAATGTTCCCCTGGTATCTCCAGTTTTCTTGAAGAGATCTCTAGTGTTTCCCATTCTATTGTTTTCCTCTATTTCTTTGCATTGTTCACTTAAGAAGGCTTTCTTATCTCTCCTTGCTATTCTCTGGAACTCTGAATTCAGATGGATATCTCTTTCCTTTTCTCCTTTGCCTTTAGCTTCTCTTCTCAGTTATTTGTAAGGCCTCTTCAGACAATCATTTTGTTTTTTTGCATTTCTTTTTCTTGGGTATGGTTCTGATTACCGTCTCCTGTACAGTGTCATGAACCTCCATCCATAGCTCTTTAGGCACTCTGTCTATCAGATCTAATCCTTTGAATCTATTTGCACTTCCACTGTATAATCATAAGGGATTTGATCTAGGTCACATCTGAATGGTCTAGCGTTTCCCCCTAGTTTTTTCAATATAAGTCTGAATTTGACAATAAGGAGTTCATGATCTGAGCCACAGTCAGCTCCTGGTCTTGTTTTTTGCTGACTATTATAGAGCTTTTAGATCTTCGGCTGCAAAGAATATGATCAATCTGATTTCAGTGCTGGCCATCTGGTGATGTCCATGTGTAGAGTCTTCTTGTGTTGTCGGAAGAGGGTGTTTGCTATGGCCAGTGCGTTCTCTTGCAAAACCCTGTTAGCCTTTGCCTTTACTTCATTTTATACTCTAAAGCCAAACTTCCCTGTTACTCCAGGTTTCTCTTAAGCCTGGCTCATTGGCCAGACAGGAGAACATTCTTCACGCCTGGGATTCACGTCCTGGGGAGGTCCAGGCTTCTTCCTATGACAGCTTCAGTGCTGACACACAGGTTTGGAATCAATCCCTCATGACAATCAGCTGCTTTAACCAAAGAAGCTGAGAATCACCAAACATTTAAGCTGAAAGCCATCTCTAAGATCAACCACTCAGATGAGGAAGAGAAACCGGGACTTCTGATGGAGGGATGGCAGTGCCCGTGTCAGGACCACAACAGGGTCCACCTGCGGCTGGGGCTGGGTCAGCCTCTGCCATAAGGACCACTGGGCCGGGAGGCTACAGGCCCAAAGCACAGGTGTCAACAAAGTGCATGGGATCCAGCCCTTCACACTGACAGCAGGGACTTGGGCATGAGACTCCAACCTCTAGGAGCCTAATGGCTGCAACTGCAAATGCTCATTGCAAGAGAAGGAAAACTTTTTCAGAAAAACAATCACAGCTTGATGTTCTGACTCCACCTTGATCCAGAACACAGCAGGAGGGAGTACTGAAAGATTTAATGTTTTGATTTCAGGGGATGGTGGATTTAGATGAGATCAATTTTTTTCCTTCTATTTTTGTTCCCCAACAACCTCCTGAATAAGTTGCTTCAACAAACTCTGTATCTCACATATACTGTATGTGTGTTTATTCAACAAGTATTTATTGTGTTCCTACCATTCAGTCATTCCACAAACGTTTATTAGAGTCTTAGTCCATCCTAAAGGAAATCAGTCCTGAATATTTATTGGAAGGACTGATGCTGAAGCCGAAACTCCAATACTCTGGCCACCTGATGCGAAAAACTGGCTCATTGAAAAAGACCCTGACGCTGGGAAAGATTGAAGGCAGGAGGAGAAGGGGACAACAGAGGATGAGATGGCTGGATGGTATCACCAACGCGATGGACAGGAGTTTGAGTAAACTCCGGGAGTTGGTGATGGACAGGGAGGCCTGGCGTGCTGCAGTCCATAGGGTCACAAAGAGTTGAACACGACTGAGCGACTGGACTGAACTGAACACTGGGTGAGGTGGTGTGCCAGTGATGGGTGAAGTGGGCGTGATTGGCGTTTTCCCCAGGCTCACCATCTGTGTCGCAGGTACTGGAGAGGGCTTGCCCTCTGTCTTAGCTCTCTCCTCTCACTCCCTCTACTCTCTTGCCTCCCTCCCTCCTTCTGTCCTTCCCTTCCTCCCTGCCACCCTTCCCAAACCCCATCACCCTGGGGATATGATGCTATACCATGAATAGGAATGGATGGTGTTTCTTCCACTTTTACCTGCTCTTGCAGAATCTCCAACCTCTCTGCAAAGCCCACTTCCAGTAGTTTATTGATATACCACAGGAAGTATGACTTTTAGAAATTCTTCCCTAGCAGAATTTAACTCCTGTCTTGAGCCCCCATGATTCTATGTCATCTTAGGTTTCCAGGTTTTCCCTAGGGTTATATATGTCCCAAGGGGCTTTGACGGGCCAAGATATGTCCGGGGGTCCCTCCAGTCCTTGCTGAATGCCCGTAGAGTTGTCCATGGTCACTGGTCCACACAGGTTGCCAAGGATCCCTCCCCTGCTGGAAGCTCTGTGTGGTCCATAAGCTCTGCGTTTCCCATCCACACTTGGCTGCACAGTAACCTGCCCCTGCTTCTCCCTTACAGTGGGGCCAGGGCCCCTTCACCTGGCAGCCTTTCTCTCTTTGGGGTCTAGGCCCTGCTCGCTGGGTGGAACCTGAGCAAAGAGGCACAGGACTCCCCTGCTATCAGATCCACAGGGAGGTCAGTCCAGCACTTGCCCTGGGGTGGGGATAGAGGGTCCTTCTCATTGGGACCCACCAGCCCTTGAGGCCCATTGCTTCCCAGTGGTCCTCCCTCTCCTCTCACTCCAGGGGAACTTCACTTAAGCTGGAACATGTGTTCTCGGGGCACTCTGCAACCTGTCAGCTAACAGTGATCTTGATCCTTTCCATGTCCCTTGTGTGAGTTGCTTAGTCGTATCCAACTCTTTACAACCCCATGGACTACAGCCCACCAGGCTCCTGCCCATGGAATTCTCCAGGCAAGAATACTGGAGTGGGTAGCCATTCCCTTCTCCAGGGGATCTTTCTGACCCAGGGACTGAACCCAGGTCTCCTGCATTGCAGGCAGACTCTTTACCATCTGAGCCACCAGGGAAGCCCTTGGAAACTTAAAAACTAGAAGACAGTCTATTATCACATCCCTTTGCTGAGGCAATGGGCATCAGATGGCTCGACTGCTCCCCATAAAGGTTTTAGGAAAGAAGAGGGGGTCACGGGTATAAGGAAACTGTGGCTAAGGCCAATTAAATATCAATAACATTATCTTCCTGGTGATACATATATGCTGCTGCTAAGTCGCTTCAGTCATGTCCGACTCTGTGCGACCCCACAGACGGCAGCCCAACAGGCTCCCCCGTCCCCGGGATTCTCCAGGCAAGAACGCTGGAGTGGGCAGCCATTTCCTTCTCCAATGCATGAAAGTGAAAAGTGAAAGGGAAGTTGCTCAGTCCTGTCCGACCCTCAGCAACCCCATGGAATGCAGCTTTCCAGGCTCCTCCATCCACGGGATTCTCCAGGCAAGAGTACTGGAGTGGGGTGCCATTGCCTTCTCCATATGTGGACAATACAAAATTCTATAAGTTTATAATTAGGTGGTTAGATCATTTCTAGATGATATCTGTTCATGGATGATGGATGATTTTTATTTTCTTTCTAAAAATTATGTGTATTTTAAATTTGTACACATTTTTGTTAGATGCATTTTCTCCATACCCTAGCTTTAAATACCATCTATAATGTGCTAATAATTCCAAGGTTTATATCTGTAGCCTAAACCCCTCCTCTGGGCTCCCATTGCAAAAGTGATGTCTTCCACTTGGAGGTCTCACAGGTGTTATCAATGTAAAAGTCTAAAATGGAAAATTTGAACCTGCTTTCTCCTGACTCTTGTCCTGAAATTTTATAAAGTGTACTTTTCTATGTCTTTCTCGTCTCAGTCAAAGGCACCCCCCAGTCTCTTAAGTTTTTTGAGTGATCCTTGGTCCCCACCCCAGATCTCCTGTCCCTCCAAAACACGTTTCATATTTCACCTGCGTGGCCACCACTCCACTCCAAGCCAGTGTCATCTCCAACTTACGTGCTTGTGTGTGTGTTCAGTCGCTTCAGTCGTGTCCAACTCTTTGTGACCCCATGGACTGTGGCTAGCCAGGCCCCTCTGTCCATGGGATTCTCCAGGCAAGAACACTGGAGGGGGCTGCCGTGCCCTCCTCCAGGGGATCCTCCTGACCCAGGGATCGAACTGGCATCTCCTGCATCACAGGCAGATTCTTTACCACGGAGCCAGTGGGGAAGTCCCCTCCAACTTACATGACCATACAGATTTTTCCTCTTATGCTGGGTATAGTTTTTTTCATTGATTACTGGAGAGACTGGGTGATCATTAACCAAGCCTGAATAAACAGACCCTTGAAGTTTCTCACACTGGGGCACACTGAAGAATGTCATGAGAGAATCAGTGTTGTTGCAAACCAGCACCTACCATGGCAAACGTCTTTGTGATTTTCCATTTCTGGCTCATGTTAGAACACCCATTTTACTTTCTCTGAATCTTGCTGGACATGACATGCCTCTTCTGATCAAGTCGCCAGGTGGGTCCTGCTGGCTCAGCTTCAGCTGAGGATGGCTGCTGGCCTGATCTTTGAGGTCTGTCCAAGGCTCCTTGGGGCTTCCCTGGTGGCTCATCGAAAAAGAATCCACCTGCAATGCAGGAGATGCGGGAGATGCGGGTTCGACCTGAGTCAGGAAGATGCCCTGGAGGAGGGCATGGTAACCCACTCCAGTGTTCTTGCTAGGAAAATCACATGGACAGAGGAGCCTGGCAAACTACAGTGTTGCAAAGAGTTGAACACGAATGAAGCAACTAAACACATGCATACATGCACAAAAGGCTCCTCGAAGTCAATGACTCGAACCCAAGCTTAGGTTGTTGCAAGTACACTTCTGATTTGATGACAGTCCAGCAACTTTTTCACATGAAAGTATTCATCATTCTTTCATTCTCATTCTTTCTTACACTTTAAACCTTCCATGTGGAGTTATTTTCCTTTTCCTTTCAGATGGTGGTCTGCCGGTGGTGAATGCTTTTTTGCATTTTTTTCTTATCCCCAAATGTCTGAATTTCACTTTAATTCTTGAGGGTATTTTCCATGGGTAGAGGATTTAGCGTTTTTCTCTTGGTAAATCAAAGACATCGTTGCACAGTGTTCTAGCTTTCATTGTGTTTTAAGGAGTCAGTTGAATGTTTATCCTGATGGCTCAGATGGTAAAGAATCTGCCTGCAATGCAGGAGACTCAGGTTCAATCCCTGGACTGGGGAGATGCCCTGGAGAAGGGAATGGCTACCCACTCCGGTATTCTTGCCTGGAGAATCCCATGGACAGAGGAGGCTGGTAGGCTAACAGTCCGTGGGTCATAAAGAGTGGGGTCAAGACTAAGCAATGAACACTTTCACACTTGCTTCTTTTAATGGTTTTTCTCTTCCTTAGATTAGTGGAGGGGAATACATTTAATTGCTTGCAGTGGTTGTGTTATAGTAGTGCAATTATGGAATTACAGATGACTTATTTAAAGGCAAGCTCCTTTTTTCTCAGGCTGCTTTAAGATTTTCTTTTCCCCTCTCTTTTTCTCTTTTCCGAATATAAGGGTATCTTTTTTATTGTCTTGCTGGGAGTTCGTTGGTCTCGATTCTGTGGGTGAGTGTCATCAGTTTGGGATAATCATCTATCAGCCTATATTTAAATATTTCTTTCTATGCCTTTCTCTCTTTTTACTCCAACTGATACTTACATTAAATGTTTATTAAATCTACTCACAGTGAAAGACTAGAGATCTCTTCAAGAAAATGAGATTTACCAAGGGAACATTTCATGCAAAGATGGGCACAATAAAACATAAATGATATGGACCTAACAGAAGCAGAAGATATTAAGAAGAGGTGGCAAGAATACACAGAGTTCAGTTCAGTTCAGTTGCTCAGTCATGTCCGACACTGCAACCCCATGGACTGCAGCACACCAGGCCTCCTTGTCTATCACCAACTCCTGAAGCTTACTCAAAATCATGTCCAGTGAGTTGGTGATGCCATCCAACCATCTCATCCTCTGTTGTCCCCTTCTCCTCCTGTCTTCAATCTTTCCCAGCATCAGGGTCTTGTCTAGTGAGTCAGTTCTTCGCATTAGGTGGTCAAATTATTGGAGTTTCAGCTTCAGCATCAGTCCTTCCAATGAATATTCAGGACTGATCTCCTTTAGGATGGACTGGTTGGATCTCCTTGCAGTTCAAGGGACTGTTAAGAGTCTTCTCCAACACCACAGTTCAGAAGCATCAATTCTTTGGCGCTCAGCTTTCTTTATAGTCCAACTCTCACATCCATACATGACTACTGGAAAAACGATAGCTTTGACTAGATGGACCTTTGTTGGCAAAGTAATGCCTCTGCTTTTTAATATGCTGTCTAGGTTGGTCAGAACTTTTCTTCCAAGGAGTAAGCATCTTTTAATTTCATGGCTGCAGTCACCATCTGCAGTGATTTTGGAGCCCAAAAGAATGAAGTCTGGTGCTGTTTCCACTATTTCCCCATCTATTTGCCATGAAGTGATGGGACCAGATGCCATGATCTTTGTTTTCTGAATGTTGAGATTTAAGCCAACTTTTAACTCTCCTTTCACTTTCATCAAAAGGCTCTTTAGTTCTTCTTCATTTTCTGCCATAAAGGTGGTGTCATCTGCAAATCTGAGGTTATTGATATTTCTCCCAGTTAGCCTTGTCTAATTTAATGAAATGGTGAGCCATGCTGTGTAGGGCCATCCAAGACAGACGGGTCATGGTGGAGAGTTCTGACAAAACGTGGTCAACTTGAGGAAGGAATGGCAAATCACTTCAGTATTCTTGCCTTGAGACAATATGGCAGGACATTTGGAAAACTCCGCAGTAACCTCAGAATACACAGAAGAACTATATAAAAAAGATCTTCATGACCCAAATAATCACAATGGTATGATCACTCACCTAGAGCCAGATATCCTGGAATGCAAAGTCAAGTGGGCCTTAGGAAGTATCACTAAGAACAAAGCTAGTGGATGTGATGGAATTCCATTTGAGGTATTTCAAATCCTCAAAGATGATGTTGTGAAAGTGTTGCACTCAATATGCCAACAAATTTGGAAAACTCAGCAGTGGCCACAGGACTGGAAAAGATCAGTTTTCATTCCAATCCCAAAGAAAGACAATGCCAAAGAATGCTCAAACTACTGCACAATTGCACTCCTCTCACACGCTAGTAAAGAAATGCTCAAAATTCTCCAAGTCAGGCTTCAACATGTATGTGAACTGTGAACTTCCAGATGTTCAAGCTGGTTTTAGAAGAGGCAGAGGAACCAGAGATCAAATTGCCAACATCCACTGGATCATCAAAAAAGCAAGAGAGTTCCTGAGAAACATCTATTTTGCTTTATTGACTATGCCAAAGCCCTTGTCTATGTGGATCACAACAAACTGTGGAAAATTCTTCAAGAGATGGGAATACCTGACAGTGGAAACAGTGACTGACTTTATTTATTTATTTTTTGGCTCTAAAATCACTGCAGATGGTGATTTTAGCCATGAAATTAAAGGATGCTTACTCCTTGGAAGAAAGGTTATGACCAACCTAGACAGCATATTAAAAAGCAGAGACATTACTTTGTCAACAAAGGTCTGTCTAGTCAAGGCTATGGTTTTACCACTAGTCATGTATGGATGTGAGAGTTGGACTGTGAAGAAAGCTGAGCAGCAAAGAATTGATGCTTTTGAAGTGTGGTGTTGGAGATGACTCTTGAGAGTCCCTTGGACTGCAAGGAGATCCAACCAGTCCATCCTAAAGGAGATCAGTCCTGAATATTCATTGGAAGGAATGATGCTGAGATTGAAACTCCAATACTTTGGGCACCTGAGATGAAGAACTGACTCATTGGAAAAGACCCTGATGCTGGAAAAGATTGAAGGCTGGATAAGAAGGGGACAACAGAGGATGAGATGGTTGGATGGCATCACTGACTCAGTGGGCGTGAGCTTGAGTTAGCTCCAGGAGTTGGTGATAGATAGGGAGGCCTGGCGTGCTGCAGTCCATGGGGTTGCAAAGAGTTGGACACGACACAGCAATTGAACTGACCTGAACTTTTTAATCATTTTGTCTTTCCAGAATATAATTTTGATAGCTTTTTCTGCTTTAGTCTTGGGAAACAAATTCTCTCTGCAGTTGTGTCTAAAAGTGTCATTAAAATCATCTACTAGGGGACTTCCCTGGTGGCCCAGGGGTTAAGGTTCTCTGGTCCTCTGCAAGGGACTTGGGTTCAATCTCTGGTCAGGGAACTAAGATTCTGCATGCTGCTTGGTATCGCCAAAAATAAAAGTTAAAAAAATTTGCCCATTAACATCCTCAGGTGAGTAATCATTACAAAAATCATTAAAAAAATCATCCTCTAATCTTTAATTCTAACTAATGTATGTTTCACAACTAGAAATTCTTTTTAATATCAATTGTGATACTTTTTGGGGGTTCCCTGGTGGCTTAGGTGGCAAAGAATCTCCCCGGTATGCAGAAGGCCTGGGTTTGATCCCTGGGTTAGGAAGATCCCCTGGAGAAGGATCTTTTTTTTATCATTTTCAGTTTTTTGCTAAAATTGTCAATCTTGTTGATTATTTCTTAGACAGAATTGACTGAGTCTGTGTCTAGTAATTGAAGGATCTGAAATCTTTGTGTTTCTTTTGTCTGTTGGCTTTCACCCACGGTGCCACCTTTTCTTGTTGCCTGGTTGCCTTTGAATATAACCAGCTCCAGTTTTCTCCTGAGTGTGCCCAGAAGGCCCACAGCAAGCGTTCATGAAAGTAACCTGTCCACCTTTCAGCAGTGTTCCACGTGGTCCTCCTCTCCTGCTCAGTTACATTCAAGGATCTGCAGAGCTGGGTGAAATCACCTCATTTTTGCCTTCAGTGGAAGTTGCCTCCCACAGGTCATTGCCACTTCCCCACACAACCAATGCCTCTCTCGCTTATTTTGCTCGGAGGGCCAGAGCGACTCTGCATCCGCTGCGGTTCTCAGGAAACTGCGGGGCTGGGCTCTCTGTGCAACAGCGCTGGGGGGTGGGGAGCCAGTGATGGGCCCCTCAGTTGCTTGGGTTGGCTTTTTAATATTTGGGGTAAAACAACTCCTGCGATGTTCACTTGTCTTCCTCTGGCTACCTCCCACGGGGATACATTCCGGCGGCAGGGATCAGAGTAGACTGTAAATACAACAGCCCCTCCCGCCCGCTGATGACGGTTGTTGTTTTCAGCCTTCAGCCCAGCTTGTCAGCCTAACTTTCCGTTCCTTTCAGCTTGACACTTCGACAGCTTGGTACACGCAGATTAGCGTCTGGGAGGGGGTGCGGCAGGTGGGGGTGTGGAATGTTACCTCACACGCTGCCAGGCATGCTCAGACACGTGGAACACCCAAGAGGCGGAGGTTGGGGGCCGGGGGTAGCGCTAAGGGTGGGAGGATTAAGGAGGCGAGAGCCGCAGAGCCTGCTTCGTAAATGACCAGAACTTGACACACACGCGCGGGCCCCCCCACACTCACACACACACACGCACACGCACACACTCACACATGTGTACACACTCACATGCGCACACACATGCGTGCACGCACACACACTTTCACACACTCACACATGCGCACACACTCTCACACATGCATATACACACACCCTCTCACACGCACACACTCTCACACATGCACACACTCTCACACATGCACACACTCTCACACATGCACATACACTCACACGCACATACACACACTCACACACATATACTCTCACACATGCACACCACACACACTCTCTCTCACACATGCACACACACATGCACATACACGCACACACACACACTCTCACACATGCGCGCGCGCACACACACACACACACACACACATGCTCACCTATTTTTGGCCTAAGTGCCTCAGGGCTTTTCTTGGGGAAAGCACATGCACTCTTTCCCTCCCCAGGTTCCACCTGGTAAATTTCCTACAGCCCTGCTGTGGAAGTCTCCGCTGCCCTCCTCCCAGCCCGAGCCCAGTGCCCAGAGCGGAGCGCCTGGCCTGCCTGCCCACTTCCTGTTTCACTGTTTCACCTCAATGGACGGAGTCTGCTGGGAGCCCGTGGGGAGGGCTCGAGCCCCAGGAGTACCCCACCCTCCTAGGCGGGGGCACTCTATGTCCCGTCCCAGGCACTGCTCCCAGAACAGCGTCACCCTCTGTATCCCTCCCTTGAGACCCACTCCTGGCCGTCCTGAAAATAGAGTTTATTCCATTTTCATTGAGGAGAGGGGACTCCACCATCCTCATACCATCTGATTCGCCTGAAGAGTCACATCTTCCACCCTCATGAAAAACACAGCAGCTTGTCACAATGAGTGATGTTACCGTGAATAATGCAGTTTTGAGTTGAAGCTTCTTCTTTTCCAAGAATCAGTAAATTTCCCTTTTCCTCTGCCTTTCCTCCTCTCCCCCATGACATCTAGGTTTAACAAGTCATGAGTCATTGTGGTTTTACTCTTGGGGAGAATTGTTTTTTTTTTTTTTTCCTACTGTTAACTGCATTGCCAACTGATGAAAACATTTAAAAGGAGCATTGAGTAAGGTTCCCTGAGCTATACAAGTAGGTTCTCATTACTTATCTATTTTACGCATGGTGTCAATAGAGTATATATGTCAATCCCAGCCTCCCAGTTCATCCCACCTCCCCTTTCCCCTTTGGTGTTCATACGTTTGATCTCTATGTCTGTGTCTCTATTTCTGTTTTGCAAACATTTACAGTAGCCAGAGCATGAAATGCCCATCAACGGGGGAACTGATAAAGAAGATGTGGCACATATAGACAATGGAATATTACTCAGCTATAAAAAGGAACAAAATTGAGTCATTTGTAGAGATGTGGATGGACCTAGAGACTGTCACACAGAGTGAAGTAAGTCAGAGAGAGAAAAACAAATATCATATATTAATGCACAGACTTGGAATCTAGAAAAATGGTATAGATGATCTTTCGCTGTCCTAAGTGGTATGAGATGGTATCTCACTGTGGCTTTGATCTTCAGGTGTTGGATTTTATTCTAAGGGTGGCAGGGAGCATTGGGAGGATGAGAAGCAGGGTTGAGGGTAGGTGAACAGGATGCTCAAGTTCAAAGGGACCTCACTGGCTGCTGTGTGGCAAACAGATGGTAGGAGACTCCAGCGGTGAATTGGGAGGTGCTGATAGCTTGGATAAGGATGAGAACAGAGGAGGTGGGGAGAAGTTGTCAGATACGGGTATACTGTGAAGGTAGTACAGAGTTGACAGTTTTTGCAGATGGATTGAACATGGAGTTTGAGAAAAAGAAAGGAGTCAAAGATGACTACAGAGTTTTGGCCTGATAGGCAGTGGTAACCCCATTAACTGAGATGGGAGCCAGAGGGATGAGATAAATTTCAAGTGGGGAGGGAAATAAAAAGTTGCATCTAGAATGTTACATTTGGGAAGTCTAATGCATATTAGACATCCAAGAGGGCATGGATTGGGGCCTTTAAAGCTCAGAGACAAGGCTGGGTAAAAGATAGGGATCAGATTTGTGCATTGTTCATTGGAAGCACTGATGTTGAGGCTGAAACTCCAATACTTTGGCCACCTGATGTGAAGAACTGACTCATTTGAAAAGACCCTGATGCTGGGAAAGATTGAAAGCGGGAGGAGAAGGGGATGACAGAGGATGAGATGGTTGGATGGCATTACCAACTCAATGGACATGAGTTTGAGTAAACTCTGGGAGTTAGTGATGGACAAGGAGGCCTGTGGCGTGCTGCAGCCCATGGGGTCACAAAGAGTCGGACATGACTGAGAAACTGAACTGAACTGATACATATTTAGCTTCTCCTTGGCAGTGGCTGCTCTTGCTCGGCTTTAGAGCTTGCCAACTCAGTAGTTGTGGTACACCGGCCTAGTTGCCCTGAGGCATGTGCAGTCTCCCAAACCACATGGGACCCAAGGAGGTTGTCTAGGTCAGGGGTCAGCAAACTACCACCCATGAGCCAAATCCAGCCTGCTGCCTCTTTTTGTACCAAGGGCTAGCTAAGAGTGGTTTTTACATTTTTGAATGTTAGGGAAAAAAAATGTTGAAAAGAATCAACTTTTTGACACATGAAAATTGTATGAAATTCAAATGGCAGTGTTCACCAATAAAGTTTTCCAGGTACCCAGCTGTGCCCATTGGTTGATGTATCATCTGTGGCTACTTTGGTGGCCTAGGGACTGAGTGAGAGAGGGAAGACAGAGAAGAGGCGTGGGGGCTGAGGCCTGGGCAGTGCCTGTCAAGGGTCAGCCACTGCCCCTGCGAGTCCAGGGGACCAGCAAGCCAGGGTTGCTCACCTCCTGCATTCAGGCCTACTTAGCATCTCCTGGATGGCTGAGGTCAGAGCGTCCATGAGAAGCACTCAGACGGTAGACTCTGCCTGCCGTGCAGGTGACCCAGGTTCGATCCCTGGGTTGGGAAGAACCCCTGGAGAAGGGCATGGCTACCCACTATAGTATTCTTGCCTGGAGAGTCCCATGGACAGAGGAGCCTGATGGGCTACAGTCCATGGGGTCACCAAGAGCCAGACATGACTGAGCGACTTAACATTTTCACTTCCACGTGAAATGGCTGGCGTCCTGCCTTGTTTTCCTCTGTAGGCTGCTGTAACAAATGACCACAAACAGCATAACTTTAATATCTGTTCTCTCACCGTTTCAGAACATGTAAGTCTGAAATGGAGGGATTGGCAGGTCCGCAGGAGGATCCAGCTTGCTTCTTTGTGGCTTCTGACACCCCATCTTAAGCATCCTTTGGCTTATAATTGCCTCACTACAGTCTGGTTCTGTTCTCACACACCTTCTCCCCTGTGTCTCGGCATCACCATGTTCTTAGAAGGACATAAGTCACTGGATTAGGCCCCTTCTTATCCAGTGTGACCTCAAACTCGATCACATCTTCAGAGACCTGATTTCCAAACAAGGCCACACTCGCAGGCATTGGGGTGAGAACTTCAGCACACCCTTTGGGACACACTGTTCTATCCACGACACTTGCACACACAAAGATCACGTGGGTTGATCGAAGCGTGCCTGAGTTCTTGAGATGTTTTTTAAAAGGACACAGCCAGGACTTCCCTGGTGGTCCAGCAGTTAAGAATCCACCTGCCAGTACAGGGGACATGGGTTCGATCCCTGGTCCAGGAAGATCCCACATGCTGCGGGGCAGCTAAGACTATGCACCACAGCTCCCGAAGCCGGCAAGCCCTACAGCGCATTCTCCGCAATAAGACAAGCCTCTGCAAGGAGAAGCCCACTCCCTGCAACTAGAGAAATTAGAGAAATTTCACGGCAATTAGAGAAAGCCCGTGCACAGCAATGAAGACCCAGCGCAGCCAAAATCAAAAGCAAAAAAAAAAGAAGGACACAGCCAGGAGACTGATCTTGGGGAGGAAAAAAGAAAAAAAAATTCCTTTATTGGTTTTATGATCTTCATGCCTTTGGGTGGAGTGGCTGCCTCCCTATGGGCAGAATTTGGGCAGGAGAAGAACACAAACATCTCTGATGTCATAGTGAGCTCAGGCAACCCACTGTGGAGTTTCTTGAGTTTCAGGTAGAGGTTCTCTGCCAGGAATTTCAAGTCTCAGGCCTGAGATGCCACAGGAAAAGGCAGTGAGGAGACTGCGGGGGAAGGAGCCCTGGACCCAGAGACTAGGGGCTGTCATCCTGAGGCTGCGTGACCTTCAGCAAGTCACTGTTGCTGCTCCCCTTGGACCTCAGCTCCTTCTGCAGGAAGGAAGTGACCACGGCCCCATCTCTCCTCTCTCGGTGTCACCATGAGGATGAGCAGAAATCTGAGCCCTGGACGCAGCACGCACTTCGCAAAGTGTTATTTCCAGATGAAGCAAACCTGACATCATAGCATGACTAAAAGCCTGACACTTAGCATCTCATCTGTAGTGGATCAAGTTTCTTTCCAATAAATCAAATTTTGCGAACTCGAAAAATTGCCAGATAACTTGTTTTTCCTCCAGCCTCCCTTTTCCTCTCCAGTTGTAGTAAAATAGACATAACAGAAACTTTACCTTTTTAACCATTTCAAAGTGTACAATGCAGTGGCCTTAAGTACATTCTAGTTCCAGAATATTTCATCATCCCAAACAGAAGCCTTGTTTCTGCCAAGCAGTAACTCACTGTTTCTGCTCAGCCCCACCCCCTGCCCCTGGCAATCACAAATCTGCTTTCTGTATCTATGGATTTACCTATTCTGGACATTTCCTTTACATGGATGCACCCAACATGTGGCCTTTTGTGTCTGGGTTTTTTACGTAGCATAATGGTTCCAAGACTCACTCATGCTGTAGCATGTGTGTTTCATTTTGTATGTCTGAATAATACTCCATTGTGTAAATACGCAGCTTTTTGCTTATCTGTTCATTCGCTGATGGACCTTTGGATTGTTCTGCCTTTTGGCTCTTATGAGTACTGCTCCTACAAACATTGCTGTATACATTTTTGCTGGAACACTTGCTTTCAAGTTCTTTTGGGTACATACCTAGGAGCGGAATTGTTGGGTCACCGGGGCTTCTCCTAAGGGCAGAAACAGTGCTGGTAGGCATCCTTCTTTGGGGGCCTCCCAGGTAGCGCTCGTGGTAAAGAACCCGCCTGCCAATGCAGGAGACACAAGAGACACGGGTTCGATCCCTGGGCCGGGAAGATCCCCTGGAAGAGGAAATGGCAACCACTCCAATATTCTTGCCTGGAAAATCCCATGGATAGAGGAGTCTGGCAAGGTACAGTCCTTGGGGCCACGAAGAGTTGGACAGGACTGAGCGGCTGGCATATATATATGTTTGATTTGTGGTGGAACTGCCAGATTGTTCTTCATAGTGGCTGCACCATTTTGCACTTCCATCAGCATGTATAAGGATTTCGGTTTCTCCCAGATAATGTCTGAACACCTGGTTTGTTAAACGCAATAATGCCTCCTGAACAAGCCAGCTGCTTGTTTTTCTCTGTCTTTCCTGCATGATTGGAGGCCCTGGGGGTAGCCAGTGGTACCCCCACTCTGGTCCCCTCGGGGACCTCTCCTGGTAGGTCACTCATGGCCATCATTCATGCAGATCTTCCAGAACCAGAGAGCTGACCCTAGAATGAGGATATGGGTCAGCTGACTAGAACCTCTGCAGTACTCATGGGGGCAGAGGACAGGCCTGTCAGCATGGGATGGTCCCCTGGTCTTGGACTTGATCTTAATCAAGTCCCTCTTCCTGGCTGCCTGGCCCTGCTGGCTGAAGAGTCAAGCTTAGGGGACCTGTTCACTCCCAGTTCAAATCTCCTGACAACTCCTTACTCTGCTGTAATGGGTCTGCTGGCCCCTTCAGGCTACCTCTTGTCCTGAACCCTTTCTTCTCCTGCCCTTATTCTCCAGCCCCTTATTCTTCCAGTGCGCCATGGGCTGGCTCTTACAGCTCTTTGATCCTCAGAGAACATTCTACTGTCTCTTAGGGGAGCAGAAAAGGCATTTCAGTTTATTTATTTACTTTTTACTTTATTAAATTTTTAAAAAATTTTATTTAAATTTACTTATTTATTTTAATTGGAGGCTAATTACAATATTGTAGTGGTTTTTGCCATACATTGACATGAATCAGCCATGGGTGTACATGTGTTTCCCATCCTGAACCCCACTCCCACCTCCCTCCCAAGGCATCTCAGTTTAGATCCAGACACACACCATGAACTCACAATAACTCACATGGAACTCACAATAACATTGATATACAACCAAATGGGTTGAGTTACGTAGGTAAATGTATTATTTATGCTCAGTGTTCTAGAGGGATGCGAAGAATGTGGGGTCAAAGGATCCCTTGGTCTGACAGTGTGAACCTGTCACCTCTCCACTTCTCTTATTTTTGGGGTAAAACCCCCATGGAACTATGCCCCCAGGGCACCATGAGGGAGTCGATGAGAAGAATCCTTTCACACGGCAGACTTTTAATTTCCTGGATGGATTGGAGCCATGTCTTTTTCTCTTTTTGGCTGCACCAAATGGCCTTGTAGGATCTTAGTTCCCGGACCAGGGATCCAACCTGTGCCCCCTCCATTGGAAGCGTGGAGTCTGAACCACTGGACCGCCAGTGAAGTCCTTGGAGCCATCTCTGACCAAGGCTTTTTTTTCCTTGAATGACCAAACAGCCTGCTGTATGTTCCTGCTGGGATGTCCTTTGAAGAACATTTTGGAAGTGAAGGGAGGCCTGGCTGGAAGCAGCTGCAGGAGGAAGTTTGAGGAGGCCATATGTCGGAGGTGAGAATGGTCTCAGCCCAGGGAATGCAGCAGGAGAGTGTTTCTGGAGCCTGGATGCATTCCACTTTGGTTTTTAGTTCTAACCAAGCTATTTACGGGAAACGATGTTTGCAAAAAACAAAGTTGCCCCCGGCCCTGCCGCACCCCCGTCACTCCGGCAAGCCATCCCCACCGGCCGGGGAAGGTCCAAGATATGCAGGCGCATGAGCCGCCCCACTGGGCACATGAGGGCGCATAATTTTCGCGGGCCCCTGCTCCGCGGCTCTGGTGAGAGCCCGGCTGTGTGTTCAGGACTCAGCCTCCAGGCCTGGCTTTTGGCCTTGGCCTCACCTCCCGGGGGGTGGGGGGCGTCTGTGCGGGACTCAGGACTGATTCCACAGGCAGCGGACACGTCGCCAGTGTCACTCACGGCCCCCCGGTGTGTGCGCTTCCTGTCCCCGTGAGTCTGTTTCTGTCTCCCACGCTGTGCCGGAGGCCTGGCGCGCACAGTACTTTATATTTGGAGATAACGCATCTGGGGAAGCGAGGGACATCAACAGTGGAAGGGTCAGTGGCATCTTTGCTTTTACTGTGTGTGTGTGCTTTTGTCTTGCCAACGTTTTTTTTCAGCCAAAGAAGACAGAGGTCTGTTTTGTGCTGCAGGGCCCAGAAGTGAACTGCTTACTAAGAAAGTGTCCACTCACCTCTGTTCTCCAGGCTGAGGCTGGGCACAGGGTCTCAGGGGCAGGAGGAGAGGAGGAAGAAATGGAGGGGCACCTTGGAAGGACTGGTGTGTCTTCCTGCTCCCTCTTCCCTTCCCTGCGCTGGGCTGATGGGAAGAGGAAGAGAAGGAGCCTGTGGCCCTGGGGGAAGGGGTGCACAGGAGGAGGGGCTGGAGGGGAGCCTGTGGTTCCTCCCAGCTCGACCTGCTACCAGGGCGCCTCCCTGCTGCTGCTCCCCTAGAACACACCCTACACACACATCACACCACACACACACATCACACCACACACATCACACCACACCACACACATCACACCACACACACATCACACCACACACAATCACACCACACATCATACCACAAACATCACACCAAACACACACCACTACACACACATCACACCACACACCCCCCTACACACCCACATCACACCACACACACCCCTACACATACATCACACTACATACACATCACACCACACACACCACTACACACACATCACACCACACACACCCCTACACACCCACATCACACCACACACACCCCTACACACCCACATCACACCACACACATCCCTACACATACATCACACTACATACACATCACACCACACACACACCACTACACACACATCACACCACACACACACCCCTACACACCCACATCACACCACACACACCCCTACACACCCACATCACACCACACACATCCCTACACATACATCACACTACACACACATCACACCACACACACACATCACACCACACACACACCCCTACACACACATCACACCACACATATACCCTACACACACACATCACACTATACACACACCCCTACACACACACATCACACCACACACACACCCCCTACACACACATCACACCACACACATACCCCTTACACACACATCATACCACACACACATCACACCACACACACACCCCTATACACACATCACACCACACACACACCCTTTACACACACATCATACCACACACACACCCCTACACACATACATCACACCTCACATACCTAATATCCTCTACACACACATCACATCATGCCACAAACATACCAACTCCCCACACCACACCACTCATATACCAACACCAGACACACATATGCACACACCACACGTACATCGCACCACACACCCAATACCACCCCCACACCAAACACACACCTCACACACACATACATCACGTACCAGCACCCCCTCCAACACACACACCCAATACACCCCTCATACACATCCCCATACTACAGACACACTCCTGACATCACACCACATCTAACTCTCTTACTTTTCCTTAATCTTTGTTTGTTAATGTTCAGTCGCTAAATCATTTCCAACTCTTTGTGACCTCACGAACTGCAACACGCCAGGCTCCTTTGTCCTTCACTATCTCCCAGATTTTGCTCAAATCAGTGATGCTACCTAACCATCTCATCCTCTGTGCCCCTTCCTCCTCCTGCCTTCAATCTTTCCCAGCATTAGGGTCTTTTCAAATGAGTCAGTTCTTCGCATCAGGTGGCCAAATGATTGGAGCTTCAGCTTCATCATCAGTCCTTCCAATGCATATTCAGAGTTGATTTTCTTGAGGATTGACTGGTTTGACCCCCTTGTAGTCCAAGGGACTCTCAAGAGTCTTCTCCAACACCACAGTTCAAAAGCATCAATTCTTTGGTGCTCAGCCTTTTTTGTGGTCCAGCTCGCACATCTATACATGACTACTGGAAAAAACACAGCTTTGACTATATGGACCTTTGTTGGCAAAGTGCTGTCTCTGCTTCTAGTTGTCTAGATTTGTCATAACTTTCCTTCCAAGGAGAGAGTGTCTTTAATTTCATATCTGCAGTCACCATCTGCAGTGATTTTGGAGCCCAAGAAAATAAAAATTTTCACTGCTTTCACTTTTCCCCCTTGTATTTGTCATAAAGTGATGAGACCAGATGCCATGATCTTAGTTTCTTTACTGTTGAGTTCCAAGCCAGCTTTTTCACTCTCCTTTTTCACCCTCATCAAGAGGCTCTTTAGTTCCTCTTCACTTTCTGACATTAGAGTTGTATCATCTGCATATCTGAAGTTGTTGATATTTCTCCTGGAAATCTTGATTCCAGTTTGTGATTCATCCAGCCTGGCATTTTGCATGATGTACTCTGCATTTAAGTTAACTAAGCAAGGTGGCAATGTACAACCTTGCCATACTCCTTTTCCAGTTTTGAACCACTTAATTGTTCCACGTCCAGTTCTAACTGTTGCTTCTTGTCCTACATACAGTTTTCTCAGGAGACAGGTGAGATGGTTTGGTATTCTCATCTCTTCAAGAATTTCTCACAGCTTGTGATCCATACAGTCAAAGGCTTTAGTGTAGTCAATGAAGCAGAAGTGGATGTTTTTCTGGAATTCCCTTGCTTTCTCTATAATCCAAGGGATTTGATCTCTGGTTCCTCTGCTTTTTCTAAACCTAGCTTGCACATCTAAAAGTTCTTGGT
This sequence comes from Bos indicus, assembly GCF_029378745.1. NCBI lineage: Eukaryota > Metazoa > Chordata > Mammalia > Artiodactyla > Bovidae > Bos > Bos indicus. The sequence goes on along the minus strand of NC_091760.1, from coordinate 2,265,506 downwards.
CCATGTACTGCTGAAGCCAGCTTTAAGGATTTCCTTACTGGCATGTGAAGTGAGTGCAAATGTACAGTAGTTTGAACATTCTTTGGCTTTGTCCTTGTTTGGGATTGGGATGAAAACTGACTTTTTCCAGTCCTGTGGTCACTGCTTAGTTTTCCAAATTTGCTGGCATATTAAGTGCATCACTTTAACAGCATCATCTTTTAGGATTTGAAATAGCTCAGCTGGAATTCTATCACCTCCACTAGTTTATTAGTAATGCTTCCTAAGGCCCACTTGACTTCATACTCCAGGATGTCTGCTCTAGGTGAGTGACCATACTATCATGGTTATCCAGGTTATTAAGACCTTTTTCTGTATAGTTCTTCTGTGTATTCTTTGTATTCTTGCCACCTCTTCTTGATATCTTATGCTTCTGTTAGGTCCTTACTGTTTCTGTCCTTTATCACGCCAATCCTTGCATGAAATGTTCCCTTAACATCTCCAGTTCTCCTGAAGAGATCCCTTGTCCCTTCTACTCTGTTGTTTTCTTAAACCTCTTTAAAATGTTCATGTAAGAGTGGCAGCCAGACACTTTGCAGCAAGAGTATTTGTTCAGTCATGTCCAACTCTTCGTGATCCCATGGACTGTAGCCCACCAGGCTCCTCTGTCCGCGGAATTTTCCAGGCAAGAATACTGGAGTGGGTTGCCATTTCCTACTCCATGGGATCGTCCCAACTCAGGGATCGAACCCACGTCTCCTGCATTGGCAGGCAGATACTTTACCATTAAGCTATCAGGGCCTTCTTATCTCTCATTGTTATTCTCTGGAACTCTGCATTCAGTTGGAGAATGAATGTTTGTTCAGTTCAGTTCAGTTCAGTCACTCAGTCGTGTCTCTTTGTGACCCCATGAATTGCAGCACGCCAGGCCTCCCTGTCCATCACCAACTCCCGGAGTTTACTCAGACTCATGTCCATCGAGTCAGTGATGCCATCCAGCCATCTCATCCTCTGTCATTCCCTTTTCCTCCTGCCCCCAATCCCTCCCAGCATCAGAGTCTTTTCCAATGAGTCAACTCTTCACATGAGGTGGCCAAAGTACTGGAGTTTCAGCTTTAGCATCATTCCTTCCAAAGAACTCCCAGGGCTGATCTCCTTCAGAATGGACTGGCTGGATCTCCTTACAGTCCAAGAGACTCTCAAGAGTCTTCTCCAACACCACAGTTCAAAAGCATCAATTCTTCAGCGCTCAGCTTTCTTCACAGTCCAACTCTCACATCCATACATGACCACAGGAAAAACCATAGCCTTGACTAGATGGACCTTTGTTGGCAGAGTAATGTCTCTGCTTTTGAATATGCTATCTAGGTTGGTCATAACTTTCCTTCCGAGGAGTAAGTGTCTTTTAATTTCATGGCTGCAGTCACCATCTGCAGTGATTTTGGAGCCCCCAAAAATAAAGTCTGACACTGTTTCCACTGTTTCCCCATCTATTTCCCATGAAGTGATGGGACAATATGCCATGATCTTCATTTTCTGAATGTTGAGCTTTAAGCCAACTTTTTCACTCTCCTTTTGCACTTTCATCAAGAGGCTTTTTAGTTCCTCTTCACTTTCTGCTATAAGGGTGGTGTCATCTGCATATCTAAGGTTATTGATATTTCGCCCGGCAATCTTGATTCCAACTTGTGCTTCTTCCAGTCCAGCATTTTTCATGATGTACTCTACATATAAGTTAAATAAGCAGGGTGACAATATACAGCCTTGACGTACTCCTTTTCCTATTTGGAACCAGTCTGTTGTTCCATGTCCAGTTCTAACTGTTCCTTCCTGACCTGCGTATAGATTTCTCAAGAGGCAGGTCAAGTGGTCTGGTATTCCCACCTCTTTCAGAAGTTTCTACAGTTTATTGTGATCCACACAGTCAAAGGCTTTGGCATAGTTAATAAAGCAGAAATAGATGTTTTTCTGGAACTCTTGCTTTTTCAATGATCCAGCAGATGTTGGCAATTTGATCTCTGGTTCCTCTGCCTTTTCTAAAACCAGCTTGAACATCAGGAAGTTCACGGTTCACATATTGCTGAAGCCTGGCTTGGAGAATTTTGAGCATTACTTTGCTAGTATGTGAGATGAGTTCAATTGTGTGGTAGTTTGAGCATTCTTTGGCATTGCCTTTCTTTGGGATTGGAATGAAAACTGACCTTTTCCAGTCCTGTGGCCACTGCTGAGTTTTCCAAATTTGCTGGCATATTGAGTGCAGCACTTTCACAGCATCATCTATCAGGATTTGAAATAGCTCAACTGGAATTCCATCACCTCCACTAGCTTTGTTCATAGTGATGCTTCCTGAGGACCACTTGACTTCACATTCCAGGATGTCTGGCTCTAGGTGAGTGATCATACCATCGTGATTATCTTGGTCATGAAGATCTTTTTTGTACAGTTCTTCTGTGTATTCTTGCCACCTCTTCTTAATATCTTCTGCTTCTGTTAAGGTCCATACCATTTCTGTCCTTTATCGAGCCCATTTTTGCATGAAATGTTCCCTTGGTATCTCTGATTTTCTTGAAGAGATCTCTAGTCTTTCCCATTCTGTTGTTTTCCTCTATTTCTTTGCATTGATCATTGAGGAAGGCTTTCTTATCTCTTCTTGCTATTCTTTGGAACTCTGTATTCAGATGCTTATATCTTTCCTTTTCTCCTTTGCTTTTCACTTCTCTTCTTTTCACAGCTATTTGTAAGGCCTCCCCAGATAGCCATTTTGCATTTTTTGCATTTCTTTTCCATGGGGATGGTCTTGATCCCTGTCTCCTGTACAGTGTCACAAACCTCCTTCCATAGTTCATCAGGCACTCTATGTATCAGATCTAGTCCCTTGTATCTTTTTCCAACTTCCACTGTATAATCATAAGGGATTTGATTTAGGTCATACCTGAATGGTCTAGTGTTTTTCCCTACTTTCTTCAATTTGGCAATAAGGAGCTCATGAGCTGAGCCACAGTCAGCTCCCGGTCTTGTTTTTGCTGACTGTATAAAGCTTCTCCATCTTTGAGTGCAAAGAGTATAACCAATCTGATTTCGGTGTTGACCATCTGGTGACGTCCATGTGTAGAGTCTTCTCTTGTGTTGTTGGAAGAGGGTGTTTGTTGTGCCACCCTCCAAATTCTTATGTTGAAATCTTAGTGTTCAATGTGATGGTGTCAAGAGGTGATTAGACCATAAGGGTGGAGCCCTCACAAATGGGATTAATGCCCTTACAGCAGAGACCCTGGAGGGCTCGCCGGCCCTTCTACTGCGTGAGCGCACAGTGAGAAGTCTGTAACCCAGAAGAGAGCCCTCACCTGACCACACGAGCACTCCGAGCTTGGACTTCCACTTCCACAACTGTTAGAAAAGAAATTCTGTTGTTTCTAAGCCGCCCCACCTATGGTATTTTGTTACAGCAGTCCAAAGAGACTAAAAGACCCACTGTCACCCGTTTACCCCATTTATTCAAAAATAGAAACTCTTGTAGCTTTCTCTCCGTTGGGGCTCAAAGCCAGTCTTTGAGGCCAACAGAACCAGTTCTCCTCTAAGCAATCCTCTCTCGACAAGATTCTCTTGGTAACCTGGGTGAGTGTCAGTTAATGCAAATCAATCTGAAGATGACGCCAAGCTAGACTGAGTCCACTCTGGATTTGGGGCTCTGTGAGGACACCCTCTGCTGCCCCATGTCTCAACCCCCCTCTAAATCATAGCACGTCCGAGGCAGGATTCCCACAGACGTCTCTCTAGTCCTTGGAGGCAAGTGACCTGCAGCTGTGCCTGCAGGTCATGCTGGCTCTAGTCTCTAGGATCATTCCCACAGCAAAATCTCAGGCCCCAGGCCTCCCACTGCCCCCCACCTGCAGGCAAAGATGGGCCTTACAGGATGGGTGGGACCTTGGCAGGCAGAAAAGGGGAAGGGACAAGTGTTTAAAGAGCTCTGTGTGGCTCCCAGACACTCACTGGTGTGTTATCTTGTCTGCTTCCTCAAAGAGCTTCCTGGGTTGGCTGGGCCATCCTGTTGTTGCCATTTTTAGAGCTGGGGAAAAGAGTCTACCATGACTTGCCCAAGGTCCCCGAGTCAGTAAGCCTCGAGTGAGAAGAAGCTCCTCTCTTCAGAAATCCAGCCCAAGTCTCCTTTCCCAGCCTGACATGGCCTCTGGGTTAGAGGCAGCTCTTTCAGAGAGGAAGCTATCCTTGGAGAAGACCCTCCATGGAGGCTGCTCGATCTGCAAAAGGAGAAGGGAGGGGGTGGGGAGGGTGTTGCTAAGAGCATCAGAGTTCCCTGGAAGGTCTGCAGTTCTCCCAGGAGTCATTTTTCTGGGGGAAAAGATGGTGTCTACTGTCCAAGCTTGGAGGAGAGGCTTTGTGGATTACATTTAAAACAAAGGGCTTCCCTGGTGGGTCAGAGGTTAAAGCATCTGCCTGCGAGGTGGGAGACCTGGGTTCAATCCCTGGGTTGGGAAGATCCCCTGGAGAAGGAAATGGCAACCCACTCCAGTATTCTCGCCTGGAGAATCCCATGGATGGAGGAGCCTGGTGGGCTACAGTCCAGGAATCGGAGTACACTTTCACTTTCACTTTAAAACAAAGAAGAAAGACAAGGCTGTGGTAATGGGTAACTAATTCAGCTAAGGACACACCAGTTCTCCCCTCAATCTCTTTTGAACACATTTTATTTAAACAGTGGATAAATTTTTTTTTTAATCTTCTGGCAGTGTTGCACAGCATGTGGGATCTTAGTTCCCTGACCAAGGATCAAATCCATGCTACCTGGATTGGCAGTGTGGCGTCTCCACCACTGGACCACAAGGGAAGTCCCACAGGTGCTGTTTAGCCTAAGTTGAAAGCAAAACCCTTTTGGTAATCACTTCTTTCCACTTAAATGCAGGCTCACTTGGCAGGTAAACACTTTGGTGGCTGAGGACCCAGCCTGGTGACAGGTGAGTGTTTCTGCTGTGTGACACCTTCAGGGAGCAGGACAGAGTCTGGCTGCAAGCAGCTGGTGACCTCAAGGTGGACATGGGGCTGAGAGCACAGAGTCCACGCCTACAGGCTCCAAGTGATCAGTAAGAAGCTGGGACATGACACAGGACGGCCAGACAGGCAGGCTGGGACGGGGTGCTGTTCCTCTCTGGGAAGCCTCCTTGCTGCAGCAGCCAGCGAGGATTTTGGACCATCACCCTGGCTGGACACCAGGTCCCAGCCACTGGGTATCAGACCCTGGGATGTGAAGACATTGTGAGGGGCTGACCCAGACTGTGCCCCGTTGTTGTTGTCTAAAGACTAATGTGTCTCCCACTTTCTCAAATCCAGATTTCAAATCTCGGTGATGCTGTGATGAATGAAACCCCAATTTCAATGTTTTATTAACATACCCCCATTCAATAGACGGGCTTCCAAGGTGGTGCTAGTGGTAAAGAACCTGCCTGCCAGTGCAGGAGACTTAAGAGATGCGGTGTGATCTGTGGGTGGGGAAGACCCCTTGGAGGAGGAAATGGCAACCCACTCCGGTACTCTTGCCTGGAGAATCCCATGGATGGAGGAGCCTGGTGGGGCTACAGTCCATGGTGTTGCAGAGTCAGACACAACTGAACAGGGGAGCCTGGTGGGTTACAATCTGTGTGCTAAGTTGCTTTAGTCGTGCCCAGTTCTTTGTGACAGTATGAACTCTAGCCCTCCAGGCTCCTCTGTCCAAAGGATTCTCCAGGTGAGAATACTGGAGTGGGTTGCCATGCCCTCCTCCAGGAGATCTTCCCAACCCAGGGATCGAACCTGCGTCTCTTACGTCTAATGCACAAACACAAAAGTGTAATGAAGACAAACGAAATTATTTGACACTGCGATGGACTGAATTGTGTTCCCTGTCCAAATCTTTATGTGGAGGCCCTAAGGAGGCCCAGTAGCTCAGAATGTAACTATATTTGGAGATGGAGGACTTTAAAGGTGATTAAGTTAAAATAAGGCCATAAAGGGTGCTAATCCAATCAGACTTGTGTCCTATGAAAAGAGGAGATAGGACACAAAAAGGCACAGAGGAATGACCGTATGAGAACACAGCCAGAAAATGTGGGACACATCCGCAAACCAACCCTCCCGGCACCTTGATCTTGGACTTGCAGCCTCCAGAGCTGAGGGACAGTAAAGCTCTGTTGTTTAACCTGTCCAGTCTATGGCAGCCCGAGCAGACTATTAAAGGAGTTGTCCTGCTTGGAAAGGCTGTCTAGCTCTATTCCCACTTTTGGCCACGTGTGGAGTTAAGGAGTCATGGGGTGGGGGCTGGAGGGGCTCGCTGACTGTTCAGCCCTTCTCCACCCTCAGGCATCCTCATGAAATACTTGGTTGGCATTGATACCCTCAGCGTTGAGATGCTTGGTCTTGGTTTGTGTACCCACTCTGATGGCAAGCCAAGCTCATAAAGCAAAACAGAAGACGGCAGACAGGACAGAAGGAAGCCAAGACCGTAACCAGGTCCCCACACGGACACCTTGAGCACTGGCCCTTGGCCCTGTGGCGTGGAGGCCTCTGCGGCTTCACTGGGATGGCTTCCTGTGGTCCCTTCTTCTCCCCATCATCACTCCTGAGTCAGATCCCGGATGGGCTGAGCCTGGGCTATGTGCTTGAGTCCTAATGGCAACTTCAGCAGGAATGGGAGTAGTTCACGTGTTCAGCTTCTGTACAAGGACATTCTTGACCTTGCCTCCCACCAGATGCATCCACAGGATGAAGGATCCCCCAAATGCAGGGATGCTGGGTAACCAAAATAATCACAGACTCTCTCTAATGATGGGATGTGTGTGTGCACACACACACGCACAAGACGGGGATGGCATTGACCTCTCGTTAGAGTAGCGAAGAGAATGAGCTTTAGCATCACACAGATGGGTCAGAGTATCAGCACCCTCAGTTATGAGCTCTCGATCCTGGCTTTTTACAGTTTAAGCCTCAGTTTTCTCTCCTGTAAAAGGGGAATAATAATACCTACCTCATAAAATGGTAGCCATTATTATTATCATTATTGATGTTATTATTAGAAATATCAGCAGAGCCATGCAGTGACTCATCTGTTATGGACTCCAGGCTTAACGACAAGGTCTCATTAGATCAGTCTTCCAGATTTTTCCCCAGTGTCTCCGGTGGTGAACTCATCTTCCTCACCTCACAGTGACAGCCATCAAAATGCAGGTGTTTTAATAAAAAGGATTATGCTAAGCTCAAAGCATAAGGTTTTTCTTGCTGTTTTATCCTGTGGTACGTGGCCCTCTAGCACTGTTTCATAAAAGCTATGGCTTGTTGGGTGTACCCAAAGTCCTTTGTAGCACTAACCTTAAGAAATATAAATGTCAGGAGGTGAAAACTGAAAAAGTAGTATAAAGTAAAACAACTGAGCTTCCCATTAGAGTATGCAAGAAGATGAAGCCTGGGAGCGCAAGAGCCAGAGCGGGAGGTCAGTGGCTGATTTCATTAGCAAACAGGCCAGTACAAGGAGTCACTGGAGTTTATTGATGTGAAGCTGTTACAGGGTGAGCGCCAAGGCACAGACAGATCCAGTGCATGTGGAAGGGGCAGCGTGTGCCCAGCCAACGCACACAGCACCCTTTCAAGTGGGTCCTTTAACCACAGGACTTCTGTACCTTTTGTAAAAATGACGAAAGATCGGCTCATGTTCAATAGGTTTTAACTGGGAAGTGTATTTCATTATGTTCTAATTCTTGGAAACTTAGGGAATGAATGATGTAAACAGCAATTTTCAATCCTCTACCATGTTTAATGGAGCAGAATACTGTATTCTTCTACCTACTCACATAGTTACCTGACTATTAATAATAACTAATAGTTACCTATAAAATCTGCACAACAGACTCTTTTTTCCCTCTTTTGTACCTAGGGGAAAATGAGTACATAATCAATTTCTAGATTGCATCACCTTGGAAAAAATTTTCCCTGAGCTCCAAATCAGTATATTTGTACCATAATTCTAGATGGAGACAGAATGGCAGGATGGATGGAGATTTACAAAAGGTGGCTTTTCCTTCTGACACTTTTGTCTTTGCTTGAGTGGTGAGTGGATCATCAGATCATATCTGCTTTGGGGCAGGAAGCTCCTGAAATGTTCAGTTTACTCAGGCATGGGTTTGTTTGACTCAGTCACACCATGAAGATGTGGCAACAAGAGGCGGGTGCTGGTGGGGACAGTGCTGGGAGGGGTGGGGTGAGTTGGGTACAGGAGGTGGATTTAGAGCAATCAGTTTGAAGGACTGACTCCTAGTTAACAGAGAGCTCTTTAGCATCTACAGTATGCCAAGCCTGGTCCTAGGCACAGGGCAGACAGGGGAGAATAGAGGAGACACCATCACTGCCCTCATGGTAGGCGCGCGGTTTTCAGGTTGTTTCATGCCAAAAGAATGAAATTTTGAGGAAGACGGAAGAGAGTGAGCATTGTTTACATGAGCTTCAAGTGGGCTTTTTTTCATTTGTACTTTCATTTAATTCCTCCAGCATTTATTATTGACCGTTTACTACACACAGGCTTTGTGCAAGACACTGGGGACACAGTGATGATCAAGCCCCATTTCCAGCACTTGTAGAGTTCAAAGTTTGGGAGGAGGGAGGTGTAGATATCCCAGGACAATATATCTGAGCTCTGGTAGAGGCAGGCTTGGAGGAAGAAGATGCAAACCTTGCTGAAAAAGATGTAGAAGGCTTCCTAGAAAGGGAAGATGGAGGTGTAGGTGTCCATCCTAAAGGATGAAGGAGAGGTTGTGGTACGACAGGGAGGAGAAGATTCCGGGAAGAGGGAATAGAAGAACTCAATTAGGGGACACGGACACAAGAAGAAGCTTTTTAAGCAGGGGAGGGCCATATGGAGAGCCTCCGTGGGAAATCTGGTTTTAATTTAATTGAAGACATGATGGGGGATCACAATCAAGTTCAACGAGTAACTCGACGAAAATGACATTTGAAGTTGATAACGTCTGTGTTCAGGATCATGTCCTTAAACAGAGAATGTCTATTAGCAAGCCAATTAAGGCCCTTAATAGGCAAGAACAACAGTTGGAAGTCTCTCTGTAGGTCTTGGTACATCTTCAATCTCTTTAACCTTCTAGACCTGTGAGTCAGTAAAGCTGGAGCTACAAAGTATCAAAATCTGTTTGATACTGCCCCCAGCCCTGGCTCTCAGCCTTGGCAGACATCAGAATCCCTTAGGCAAATGACTGAAAACTGCACATTCCCACCTCACCGCCTTTTCTGGATATTCTGTTTACCCAGATGAGGAGTGGCCGTCCAAAATCTATATTTTGTAAAGCTCCACAGGGATTCAGATACCTCACCTGGATTCAGACACCTCATCAACGTTGAGGTACCGACTTGGAGGCTCACGGGTGTTCTATGGGACTTCTCAGGTGGTGCTAGTCGTAAAAGAACCCGTCTGCCAATGCAGGAGACTTGGGTTGGACCCCTGGTTGGGGAACGTCCTCCAGAGGAGGAAATGGCAACCTGCTCCAGTATTCTGGCCTGTAGCATCCCATGGACAGAAGAGCTTGGCAGGTTACAGTCCATAGGGTCACACAGAGTCTGATACGACTGAGGTGACTTGGCCCGTGTGCACCCACGGGTGTTTTATCAGTTCAGTTCAGTTCAGTTACTAAGTCTGACTTAGTGACTCTAAGTGTCCAACACTTTGTGACCCCATGGACTGCAGCATGCCAGGCTTCCCTGTCCATCACCAACTCCTGGAGTCTACCCAAACTCATGTCCATCAAGTTGGTGATGCCATCCAACCATCTCATTCTCTGTTGTCCCCTTCTCCTCCTGCCTTCAATCTTTCCCAGCATCAGGGTCTTTTCCAGTGAGTCAGTTCTTCGCATCAGGTGGCCAAAGGATTGGAGTTTCAGCTTCAGCATCAGTCCTTCCAATGAATTTCCTTTAGGATTAACAGGTTGGATCTCCTTGTTGTCCAAGGGACTCTCAAGAGGTGTTCTATAGGGTTCTATTTTAAATCGTAAATAGCCCTGGGGAGGTAGTGCTGCTCTGGACTTTCCATGGCTGCCTTCTCAGACACACCATAGGATTCCAGTGGCTTTATGGTGTGGAGTGTGGGGGTTCAGAAGAGGGCTCTGAAAGAATGTTCTGGAAGGGGTTTGGTGTGTTGGGGTGAGGAAGAAGGGGACAAGGTAGAAAAGGTCTAGGTGGTAGGAAGGGCTTCCAGAAGGGAGAGAAGGCACTTAAGATGCCTCCAGCTGCTGGGATTTTGCTGCGCATGCCCCACCCCTGAATCTGGAAGCAGGCTTATCTCCAGCCTCACCCCTTTCCGGTGGTGGGTGCTACATGTTAGCCAGCTAAGGAAATCCTTGGAAAGAAAAGACAGCACAACCATCAAAGATGGCTACTTTTCAACCTCATGAGTTGATCTGTGTTTCTAGAGTTCCTGGTACGACCGTCCCCGTGACTGCGGAGAGGGCTGGGGTTCTCTGCCCGGACTTTAAGCTTGAGCTGTCCCCTATCACGTGACTCCAAGGCTGTCGACGTCACCACAGAGAGTTTTTTCCTCAGAGTCATTCGCCATCTTCAGTTCTCTTCAGTCTTGTGTTCACCCATCTTCAGCAATTTGTGATGAAGGCGTTTATTTTTTCACCATGGCCTACGCTTACCACCCGCCTCCCAGTTTTCCTGTTGCATTCAGAAACTATTTTATTTTATTTTTTTTTTTTACAAAGGAGCGCTCCTTCCTCCAATCCAACCTCAAAACAAATATGGTTTTGGCAGAACGAGCCTGCCTTGTAATGGCTGGCCTCCCATACCAGTCACTGTCACTTCCTTCACGTGTTTTCTCCCTTGGTTCCTCTTTATTTCTCTGCCCTTCCCCTCTGTTGGAGAAGGAACTGGCAAACTACTCCAGTATTCTTGCCTGGAGAATCCCATGGATGGAGGAGCCTGGTGGGCTAGAGTCCACGGGGTCACAAAGAGTCGGACGTGACTGAGCGACTTCACTTCACTTCACTTCCCCTCTGTGGGAATGAGGGTGGGCAGGACTCCTCTCACCGGGCCCTGCTTATTTGATGGTGTCCTAGAACTGACTGGTGAAAGATTCTGATCTCATATGGAGATCCCCCTTCAAAATCTCCACTGGCATCTAAGCTTTTGCTGCAAGGCAAAGACTGGTTTCCTGTCTACCGTGCTTATCAGTGTCTTCTCTTTCTGGAGTGAATTTGGTGTGCTTTGCTTTAGATGTGCCAGTTCCAACACATATTCTGTGTCCTGAGGTAGACAAAACGGGAAGGACCTCATTCCACTGCAAGAGGAGATTTCAACTTGATCGAATGTTCTTTCTCGCAAAATCTCCCCAGTATAAGCAGCCTAGCAGCCCTCAGTATCTGGGAACCCATGATCCTTCTGTCTTATTGCTTGGCTCCCTTTGCATGATCTAAGATACCTCTTGGTTGTTTCTTGAGCCAGGCAGTAGGATGCCATTTAAGGGTCTCGTGGGGAAGTCACATAGTTCACTTCTGTCATATCCCACTTGCTGTTAGTCATGTGACCATATGTAGTGAAGCTAGGAAATGTTGTTTTTTCCTGAGTTTCTATGAACTCAGCTGAATCCTTCATTGATTATTGGAAGATTTTTAAAAAAGTATTTCATGCATGTGTGAGAAGGCTGTGCATTTTCTAATTATTGGGTACAGAATTCTGTTTGTGGTTATTAGGTCAAGTTTGTTAATTGTGTTGTTGACTTTTATCTGCCCAACTTTTAAATAATTGAGACCTATCAAACAGTTGAAATCTCCATGATGAAGTGGATTTGCCCATTTTCCCTTGAATTTCTATTCTTTCTCTTTATATTTTGAAGCTAGTTAATTAGATGCAATCATATTTTGAATTGCTGTGTCTTCTTGGAGAACTCTTTCATCACTACTGAGTGATCCTCAAGTCCTAATTATGCCTTTTGTCTTGAAGTATGTTTTATCTAATATATGTCTGCTACCTTTTAAAAATTATTTAATTTTTAACTTTTTCATGTTTTAATGCTTTAGATATATCTCACAAATAGTACATATGTGAATTTTGTTTTTAAAATCTGATCTAAAAATTTGTTTTTTAATTGGAATATTTAGACCATTTATATTTATTTATTTTTTTGATGTATTTGTCTTCATTTTAAGTTTAGTAAAAAGATTTAAAATAGAAGATTTCTGCTTCTGTTATTTAGACATTTTCATATCTGTATCTTTTATATAGCTTAAACATGCTTTCATATCCTTTGAACATTTTCTCCATATTAATATCCACAACAACAAAAATTCCAAGATGTATGATCCCTTTTCTTTCACATACTTCTTGCAGTTTCTTTTGGATGTGTTTTTCCTGAGTATAATATCTTCAAAAAGTTTTAATGTGACTCTTAGTATGGCAGATTTCCTCAAGCCTGTATGTTAGATAATATTTTTATTACATTCTTATATTTGAATGACAACCTTGATGGGAATGGAATTCTAGTTCAAAGCATCTTTTCCAATGCTTTAAAACTGATACTCTGTTATCTTTTCTCATTTAACATTGTGTTTAAAAAATGTGATGTCCATTTTATTCTTTTTCATTTGCAGTTGATGTGCTCTTTTGGAGAGTTTTCAGATTTTTTTCTTTGAGTGCTGCTGCTAAGTCGCTTCAGTCGTGTCCGACTCTGTGCGACCCCATAGACGGCAGCCCACCAGGCTCCCGTCCCTGGGATTCTCCAGGCAAGAACACTGGAGTGGGTTGCCATTTCCTTCTCCAATGCATGAAAGTGAAAAGTGAAAATGAAGTCGTTCAGCCGTGTCTGACTCTTAGCAACCCCATGGACTGCAGCCCACCAGGCTCCTCCGTCCATGGGATTCTCCAGGCAAGAGCACTGGAATGGGGTGCCATTGCCTTCTCCGTTTCTTTGAGTGTGGTTTTTCTTAAATTTCATTCTAGTGTGTGTAAGTGTTGGATTTTCCTTCTCTCTCCTTTTGGAATTCTATATACCCTTTCAGTTTGAAGTTATTTGTCTTCCTTAATTCTGAGGACTTTATCTCCATTGATTCCTCAAATATTTTCTTTTCTCCATTTTTATTTTATTTTTTCTTCTATTCCATGACTCCTGTTTTCTGGATACTGGTGCTTCTACAACTTTCTTAACTATTCTTTTATATTTTCTATTTCTGAACCCTATTTTCTTTCTGGAGACATCTCATCTGATATTCCAACTCACTAATTCATTCTCCAGCTGTATCCATTTAACCACGTAGAAGACTTACTGTGTTATTTATTCCCGTTATTTAATTTTCATACCTTATATTTCCCCCTATTTTTGTTTTTTATTGTTTTGTTCTCATGAACAAGGAAAGAAAAGGGGGAAGTCCAAGAGAAAGCCCCACATAGGACACTCATATTTGGTATAATCCACCAAGCAATTCTTGAGCCCCAGTCTTCCCCTTCAGTGTCTGAGGTAGAGGCAGCCCTGGCTAGAGGAACTCAGAGATGATCATCCCAGCCCTGGGTTGGGAGAGCAGGGAATGCAGAGTCTACTCAGCTTTCACTTGTGTTCAGAAACGCTTCACAGGAACAGGACTTTTGAGCTGTTTTTTCTTTTTTTTTGCTCCTAGACCAGCAGTCTGGGCTATTACTATTAATTTCTGAAGGGGGAGAGCAGCTATTGATTCCAAGGCAATTGGAGGAAAGAGCAGAACTCAAACCGTTTTTCCTACTTTATCTTCCTAGAATGACACTGGCTGCTGTCCCTGGTTTTTCTTTTGTTTCCTAGATTTGGGGTTTCCTATCTCCATTCAGCTCACTCTGAACGAGACAGGTAATGGATTGTGTGACTTCTCCATTGCAGCAGGAATGGGAACCTTAGGAGGATACTCTTCAACCATGCTCTATTTGTCAGGCCAGAGAAAGGATATATACACTATCCTATTATATATTTAATTATATACATTATCATTGTATACATATATATGTACATATAATTATATACATATTAAGAAAGTATAAGATTTATATAAGTTAAGATAAAGTATAAACATGCCACTCCTGCATTATTGCCTGTGAAATTCCAGTGAATAGAGGATCCTGGCAGGCTACAGTCCATGGGGGTCACAAAGAGTGAGACACGACTGAGCGACTAACACACTATTTTATAGGAAACATGTATACATCTTATGTAGCATAAGATTTATCTAAATCTTATATGATTTATATGTGTATATATTTATATTTATTGTAAAGAACTTTTTAAAGATTCATTATAAAGACTTGGCTCATGTGATTATGAAGGCTGGGAAGTGCAGAATCTTCAGGGTGAATTGATTGGTAAGCTGAAAATCCAGGGGACCGTGGAGAGCAAGTGTCACAGTCTGATCCCTGCAGACAGGGTCTCAGTCTCACCAAAGTGAGCTCCACCCAGGATGTGTCTTAGTATCTAATCAGGAAATAAGGCCATGCCCTTTGTGGCTTCCAGCATCTTATGAATTCCCCACATCAAAGAAAGACAAAGATGCCTTTCTGTTGCTCTTACTCACATGGAAGCGACTGTACTGTTCCTATGGAAAGATTGACTCTCTACCCCATGACGAGGGTATCAGCTCAGGGTAACCATTGTTGTTGTTGTTCAGTCGCTCAGTCGTGTTGGCTCTTTGAGACCTCATGGACTGCAGCACACCAGGCTTCCCTGTCCTTCACCAACTCCTGGACTTTGCTGAAACTCATGTCCATCAGGTTGGTGATGCCATCCAACCATCTCATCCTCTGTCGTCCCCTTCTCCTCCTGCTTTCAATCTTTCACAACATCAGGGTCTTTTCCAGTGAATCAGCTCTTCCCATCAGGTGGGCAAAGTACTGGAGTTTTGGCTTCAGCCTCAGTCCTTTTGATGAATATTCAGGGTTGATTTCCTTTAGGATTGACTGGCTTGATCTTTTTGCTGTCCAAGGGACTCTCAAGAGTCTTCTCCAGCACCACAATTCAAAGGCATCAATTACTTGGTGCTCAGCTACTGGAAAAACCATAGCTTTGACTATATGGGTCTTTGTCAGCAAAGTAATGTGTCTGCTTTTTAATATGCCGTCTAGGTTTGCCATTGCTTTTCTGCCAAGGAGCAAGCATGTTCTAATTTCATGGCTGCAGTCACCATCCACAGTGATTTTGGAGCCCAAGAAAATAAAGTCTGTCACTGTTTCCATCAGGCTCTAGAAGATACTAATTGTGCCCTCTGTGGGGATGGAGAGAATGAGAATGATTATTTGATAGCAGACTAATGTCATGCAGAAACAGACATTCACATCAGTAGGGGGGTCAACTCATGCTGGGCTCTCCCTGCCATCTTGGGCTTGGCCCCCCCGCTCTCTGCTCTCCTTCTGGCCACTTCCACCATCCATCCCCAGTGGCAGCTGGGATGGGTCTTAGGAAGCCTGACTGCGCTTGCATTGTTCCACTGTGGTGCCTTCCAATGACTTTGCTTGCTGCTTATAGTAGAATCCATACTTGTCATCATGGGGCCCCCAGTGAGCCCCAACATCATTCTTCACCGTTTTCTCCATTGCTCACCCCACTCTGGCCACATTGGCCTCTCCCAAGGCTCCAAGCTCACTCCTGCCTTGGCTATTCCTTCTGTGTAACACACTCCTCCCCAGATCTTCATGTGGCTGTCTGTCCCTAGTCATTCATTCCACAACCTGAGTGTCAAGTTCTCTGAAAGCTTTTCTCAGACCACCGTTCTAAGTGGTCTTCCCCATCCCAGCGTGGTCCTATGCCCCATTACCCTGTTCTGTGCTCTTCATTGGCTGTATAACCATTATAACAGTGATTATAACAGTGATCTCATTGATTTGTTTTCTTATTTTTTTGTCTGCCCTCGCCCACTAGATTATAACCTTCACAAGAGACTCTGTGGTTTAATCACCTCAGTCTCTCTAGTGTCTAAAACTTTGACGTTCAGGAACAACAGGTACTCAGATATTGATGGAATTAATCACAGCTCTTTCAGTGCACTTCGCTCGGTTTGCTCTTTTAACAAAGCTTTTAAAATATTATTTCAAACAAAATGTGAACATGATTTTGGGTGTTTTCCAGAGAAACTAGTTCATGGAGAAGCATTACAAAAATAAGACTCATTTGACAGAAATAGTATGGGATTCAGTTGGATCACAGTTTGCATTTGTAGGGGCGCATGTGAGGTCCTGAGCTATGGAATGCTTGCCTGTCTGACTTAAGGAGCTCACACAAAGTTCAGAAGAAGCTTTTGCTTGTAACCTCCTCCTCTAAGTTCCTCTCTCATGCCCAGTGGCAAGGTGGCAAGAAGCAGCTGATGAAGGCGTGGGGCAGACAGGGTCAGACCTGGATCTCTGCCGCCTTCTGACATCCTAACACCTCGGGGAAGATAGCAGCTCTCAGCACCTGGCCCAGGGTCTCCATGAAACCCTGGCACAGCCACCCAAAATGCCAGGGTGCTGCACAGGCAGGCAAGGGACCTTCAGTGGAGGGGGCTGGTGCTGACAGAGGCAGAGAAGTGAGCCAGGGGCCAGCCGGAGACTGTGCTGGAGGCTGCTGGGAACAGATTCATGTCTCCACCAAGGTTTCAAGCTATCCTCTGACAGTGCTTGTCAGGGGTTTTACCACTCTCCTGAATGTGTATGATTCAGCCCAGCTCAGCTGGCAGTGTGGAGGGGCAGTGAGGCGTTTCCCTTGTGCTGTGCCTCACCAGGCTCACGGGTGGTCGCTGGGCTCCTCCAGGTGGTCTTGGGTGGGTAGAGATTGGCATCCAAAGCACAAGTCAGACTTAATCTCCTTTCTTTTAAAATTAAAAAAAAATTCTATTGAAGTGTATTTACAATTTTGTGTTAGTTTCAGATGTACAGCAAAGTGCTTCAGTTATACATATACATATGTCAATTCGTTTTCAAATTCTTTTCCCATATATGTCATTACAGGGAATTGAGTAGAGTTCTCTGTGCTATACAATAGGTTCTTGTTGGTTATCTTTTTTATATTTAGTAGTGTGTATATGTTAATCCCAACCTTCTAATTTATCCCTCCCTCCAACTTTTCTTCTTTGGTAATCCTAAACTTGTTTGCAAAATCTGTGTCTGTTTCTGTTTCATAAATCAGTTCATTTGTATAATTTTTTTAGATTCCACATATAAATGGTATCATATGATATTTGTCTTTTCCAAACTTATGTCATTTAGTGTGGTAGTCGTTAGAGCTATCCATGTTGCTGCAAGTGGCATTATTTCTTTTTATGGCTGAGTAATATTCCATTGTATATATGTGCCACATCTTTATCCATTCCTCTGTCAACCGACAAGCAGATTGCTTCCATGTCTTGGCTGTTGTTAATAGTGCTGCAGTTAACATTGGGAGCATGCATCTTTCTGAGGTACAGTTTTCTCTGGGTATATACCCAGGGCTGGGATTGCTGAGTCATATGGTAGTTCTTTCTATTTTTAGTTTTTTAAGGAACTTTGAATCTACTTTCAAGGTGTATTTTCCACTAGAGATGTAAATTCCCATTTAAAAGTACAAAGTGAGAATTAAAACAGAGCCACATGAAGCCCAGAAAAAAAAAATCCCCCTGTTTTGTGTGTTGGGAAATAAAGGGGCATCAAAGGGTGAACAAAGTCAATTCAGGACCTTAGCATGTAGGTGGTTTTTGTAGCTGGGGCTCCACAAAAATTCTCAGAGATGGGGTGATTTGGGCGATGTCTATGAGGGGTCTGGTGTGGATGACTCTTTTGGTTCAGTTGGATTTAATTCAGGTATATGATCTCTGTCTCTGCTTCATGCCAGGCACTGTGCATAGGGTCTATCAGTTCCTGCCTTCTTGGACTTTATGTTTAGGCCGGGGATGCAAACAGACGTCCCTTCCACAGAAGTGTGATGACAGAGGGAGGCGGCTGCCTCCTTCTCAGCCAGACCTAGGGATTTAAAATCCCAAGAGTCAGTTCAAGTTCCTAACTCACCAACCTCTAGCTCTTTGAGTTTTGGCCAATTATTCAATATTTTTAAGGCTTTAGTTTTCTCAGCTGTAATATGAGGAAATGACATCTTCCTTGTTCATGTTATGAGGTTCATGTTATGAGGATCTGATGAGATCATTTATCTGAAAGCCCTTTTGAGCTCATAAGGAGAAATGTAAATTGTTACTGGGACCACCAAGAATTCAGTTTTGGAGTTTTCAGCGATAATCTTTTGCTGTTGACTGCTGTGTTGTGATGCTCCCTGTTAGCAATGGGATGTGAAAAGCTGAAAAAAGGTACAGAGATGCTCTGTCCAGTATGAGAGCCACATATGACTGTAAAGCCCCTGAAATAGACCTAGTCTGAACCGAGACGCACACAAGGATGTGAACTGTTGTAAAAAGAAAAAAGAGAGAGAGAGAGAGAGAGAAATAAGTAAAATCTCACTAACAATTTTTTTTGTATTGGTGACATGTTCAGATGATAATACATTGGATTATTAGGTTAAAGAAAATATATTATAATTGATTGAATTACTTATTTAACATGGTTACTAGAAAATTTTAAACTACCTGTTTGGCCCACATTAGGTTACCCTCGTGGCTCAGATGGTAAGGAATCAGCCTGCAGTGCAGGAGACCTGGGTTTGATCCCTGGGTTGGGAAGATCCCCTGGAGGAGGACATGGCTACCCATTCCAGTTTTCTTGCCTGGAGAATTCGATGGACAGAGAAGCTTGGCGGGCTACAGTCCATGGGGTTGCAAAGATTGGGCAACTAACACACACATACACACACACATATTTTCACTGGAAGTACAGCTGTAGGGTTTCTCTTTGGAAATATCATTCTATGCACAGTACACATAAACATTCGTATAATTTCAGACATGAAGACTCCTTAAAGCCTCAGCTGCTGCTGCTGCTGTTGCTAAGTTGCTTCAGTCGTGCCTCAGCTATGTAACTCTAAAATGACTGTTTTAAAGGTTGTTTTCCATTTACACTCAACATACACACGAAGAATGTTCATATGAACATTGGATCACCTTTAGTGAGAAGCATTACTGTGTTCCTCCAGGCAGGAAAGGGTTTCTTCATCATGGTCATCTAAGAGGCTGTATGGAAGGCCCCTGGACACTGTGTGCAGTGCACTTGGGTCTAGACGGGCAGGTTTCTGCAGAGACACGCCTGACGCATCACTACAGCTATGTGGTTGAAACAGAGACACCCCAATGTGTCAGCAAGGAAGAGATTTTCCAAGGACCCCATGAACAACCACAGTTTCCTCCAACCCTCGAATCTTTTCCCCCTGTCACGGAAAAAAGACCAAACAGAAAGACCCAGCCTTTCGGTCCCTTTTTCTAATTCCCTAGCTCACTGTATTCATTCCCCAACCCTTTGAAGGATTACCCACACTGATTTTATCAGTGGAGGCAAGGTGGCTCAGAACAGCTCAGAAGTTGGCTGGCAGTCAGGTGGGTTGGAGGGTTGGGATGCAAACGCTTCCTAGGATTGGTCTCTTTTTGCCACTCAGCTGCTGTCAGAGGAAGAAGCAGGAAAGTAGAAGGAGTCGCGGGTGGGGGGCGGGGGAGGGAGGGAGATACTGGCCACGCCCACTCCCTTGCTTTTCTTCTGAGAAGGAAGCTTGGGTGTTCCTACCATGAACCAGGCGCAGGGGATTCCCTGGGGTTCTTGGAGTGCCACCTTTATTTTTTGTTCATTTTGTTTTGTTGTTTGCTTTTGTTTTTTGTTCATTTTTTATTGAAATATAGTTGATGGTGCAGACGGTTAAGAATCTGCCTGCAATGCTGGAGACCCGGGTTCAATCCCTGGGTCAGGAAGATCCCCTGGAGAAGGGCATGGCAACCCACTCCAGTATTCTTGTCTGGAGAATTCCATGGACAGAGGAGCCTGGTGGGCTACAGTCCATGGGGTCGCAAAGGGTCAGAAATGGCTGAGCAACTCACACTTTCACTTTCATAGTTGATTTACACTGTTGTATTAATGTCTGCTGTACAGTAAAGTGACTCAGTTATACACATATATACATTCTTTTTTTAAGTGTTCTTTTCCATTATGGTTTATCATAGGATACTGAGTATAGTTCTCTGTGCTATATAGGGAAACCATCTTTTCATGAATTCTTTCAGAGGAAAACCGCTAGATGCCTAACAGCAAAAATAAAGCCTCAAACCAGCAAGCAAAAAACCCAGTCTGTAGAATTTGTCCAGCTTGAGTTAGATGTGAGTCCTTGTCTAGAGGAGCTACAGAAACAAGTCGTGTCCCTCCGTGAAAGATGGGCTTGGAACGCCATCTACCCTCACACATGACACTGCTGAGGGCTTCTGGGTTGACTGGGATACAGTGAAATGCTGGTGTCAGTCACCTTCTGGAGGAGTTTGCTGGCCTGGTCCGCAAGCAGACCCAGCAGATCCCTGCCCAAGTTCCCCGAGTGGGATGACCAGTGGCGATATAAAGGGCAAGTGGACAAGTGAGTCTTTCTTTCTGAGAATGTTTTCACTGCAGTTAGGTTAGAAAATGATCCAGGGAAGATATAAACTAGCCCTTTCATTTAGCAAAATAAAATGCCTATCCCCTGGGTAATCCGTGGAGTAGATGTCGCAGCCAGAATCTTGTTCTTAAAGTTTTCATTTAATTTGCAGCCCCCCTTCCTGCCACCTGCCAGGATCAGGTTGGACAAGAAGAGAGGGAACAGCAGCCTGGCAGATGCTGCCACGTGGTATGTCCTTGTAGAATAGCTTCCATGGCATTTATGTTAAATAACCACTGGAAAATGTGAGGTGTCAATGATAGGAGGTGTCTGCATCTCCTGGGGCTTTGTTCCAGTTTTAATGAATATGGACAATGCAGGGAATGTCTCAATTTTCAGAGCTGTGTTTCTTCATTAAACACTGTCACTCTTCACGGGGAAGGAACTAGACATTCCTGACACACGATTTGGCAGGTCTCAATCACAGACACTCCAATACTGGCTTTCAGAAACCTGTTCCAAATTTGGCCCAGGCTGTCAGACCTTGTCCAGGCACTGATTAGGAGAGGACCTCCAGGTCTGGGCAGAGAGCCGTGCTCTAAAATAATACTTGCTGAGTCTCCCAAGGAAATCCGGTTGAGGAGGGTAAGTGGATTGCTCTTCAAATGACCTCTCCCCCCTTGGGAGAGAGCAGATGGGGTGAAAATACTCGGTGTACCTCTGGTGTCCCCACAAGAGTTTCAGACAAGAGAAAGGACCCTCTGTGTATGAACCAAGTGAAGGTTTTGTTTGATTCCTAGCACACCTGTCCTCATCAGCTAATTCAACTACAGCACAGCTGGTGGCAGGGGCTTCCCGGGTGGCACAGTGGTAAAGAATCCTCCTGCCAATGCAGGAGACATGGGTTGGATCCCTGGTCAGGAAGACCCGCAGAGAAGGAAATGGCAACCCACTCCAGTATTCTTGCCTGGGAAATCCCATGGACAGAGGAGCATGGCGGGCTACCATCCGTGGGATTGCAAAGAGTGGGACTCGACTTAGTGACTGAGCATGCGTGAACAGCTGGTGGCATCTGTCGATTAAAATGGAAATTGTAAGGTAAAAATGCATTTTGTTTAGGAATTGGGGCTGTGTCTTCCGAGTGGTGCCTCATTCAGCATTTCTCAAAGCATGTTCTTGAGATCCTCCTGCATCAGAACCTGGGGATCTGTTTCAGTTAGATTTGAGGGCTCCTAACTACCAAATATGTGAGAACTGGAGCCAAAAACTTGCACTGTGCCAACCCACAGGCAATCCTGATATACCCTGAAGTTTGTGAGCCGGGGATGTAAAGAGAATGACATTTATTTCATTTTGAACTTGTATGTCCATTGACGGGAAATTTTGAACCACAAAAGACAGGGATCCTTATGTGTCTTGTGTTTGCTGACTAATGGCGTGTATCTTGTCCTTTCTCAGTTATAGGTCACCATCTGCCAAATACAGTGTTTCTAAGAAGTTGTTTCTGTGCCTCTTCTGGAAAGAATTTGTCCTTCAGTATATGTGATTGCTACATGTTGATAAAAGCAAGAGAAAAACAATAAAACTGTTTTGTTGAGTTTCTCATTTTTCTGAAGCAAGCAGTTTTCAAGTGATAAAAAAGCAATTTAGTGAAACTTACTGTTCAGGAGCTTAATGATAGAAGGGATATGGGCCTGTGTATTCATACGCAGATCCTTGCACATATAATCATCCAAGAGTCTGAGTTGCTTGGTCCTCAAAAAGCATGCTTTTTGGAGTTTGCACTATACCTGAATCTAGAATGACGTTTGGTTGCTGAAAGGATGCTCATGTTAGATCAATGTAGCAGGGAGTCGAAAATTTTTTGATAAAGTTTGGATGATCTGAATTGCTTGTGTGTGTGTGTGCTATGCCAAGTTGCTCAGTTGTGTCCAACTCTCTGTGACTTCATGGATTGTAATCTGCCAGGCTCCTCGGTCCATGGGATTTCCTAGGCAAGAATACTGGAGTGGGTTGCCATTTCCTCCCCTAGGAGATCTTCCTTACCCAGGGGTCGAAACCGCATCTCTTGTGTCTCCTACATTGGCAGGCAGATTCTTTACCACTGTGCCACCTGGGAAGCCTTATCTGCACTGCTTATGTTAGGAAAAATTTAGTTTTAAGCTATCTGGTTACCTTTCAGTTCAGTTCAGTTCAGTCGCTCAGTCATGTCCGACTCTGACCCCATGAATCGCAGCATGCCAGGCCTCCCCTGTCCATTACCAACGCCCAGAGTTCACTCAGACTCATGTCCATCGAGTCGGTGGTGTCATCCAGCCATCTCATCCTCTGTCGTCCCCTTCTCCTCCTGCCCCCAATCCCTCCCAGCATCAGAGTCTTTTCCAGTGAATCAACTCTTCACATGAGGTGGCCAAAGCATTGGAGTTTCAGCTTTAGCATCAGTCCTTCCAATGAACACCCAGGACTGATCTCCTTTAGAATGGACCGGTTGGATCTCCTTGCAGTCCAAGGGACTCTCAAGAGTCTTCTCCAACACCACAGTTCAAAAGCATCAATTCTTTGGCGCTCAGCTTTCTTCACAGTCCAACTCTCACATCCATACATGACCACTGGAAAAACCATAGCCTTGACTAGACGGACCTTTGTTGGCAAAGCAATGTCTCTGCTTTTGAATGTGCTATCTAGGTTGGTCATAACTTTCCTTCCAAGGAGTAAGCGTCTTTTAATTTCATGGCTGCAATCACCATCTGCAGTGATTTTGGAGCCCCAAAAAATAACATCAGCCACTGTTTCCACTGTTTCCCCATCTATTTCCCATGAAGTGATGGGACCAAATGCCATGATCTTCGTTTTCTGAATGTTGAGCTTTAAGCCAACTTTTTCACTCTCTGCTTTCACCTTCATCAAGAGGCTTTTTAGTTCCTCTTCACTTTCTGCCATAAGGGTGGTATCATCTGCATATCTGAGGTTATTGATATTTCTCCTGGCAATCTTGATTCCAGCTTCTGCTTATTCCAGCCCAGCATTTCTCATGATGTACTCTGCATATAAGTTAAATAAGCAGGGTGACAGTATACAGCTTTGACGTACTCCTTTTCCTATTTGGAACCAGTCTATTGTTCCATGTCCAGTTCTAACTGTTGCTTCCTGACCTGCATATAGGTTTCTCAAGAGGCAGATCAGGTGGTCTGGTATTCCCATCTCTTTCAGAATATTCCACAGTTAATTGTGATCCACACAGTCAAAGGCTTTGGCATAGTCTGATTAGCTTAGGCAAGGCCTATTGCATTAGACAGCAATGGAAACAAATAACCCTTCCCCTACAAAGTAACAAGTGGCTCTTCAAACAAATAGTCCTTAATTACTGCAAAACCACTCTAGTTCTCTAACAGATCCCAAACCATGGCATCTAGGGACTGGCCACATGGAGTCAATGAGACAAAATGAAAACATCAACATTAGGCCAAAACTACATCTTTCTTCTTATGAACGGAGGAATCTTTTAGCCATCAAGGAAGCTCTTTGTAGTTTGTCTAGTTAACCTAGAAACACCAAGGTGGTGTCCTGGACAACCTAGCAAGCAAAGAAGAATGTTGTTTCCTTCATTGTGTGACTTTGGAGAGTCCTGAAAGTGTGTGCTGTGCTGTGCTTAGCTGCTCAGGAGCCCGCCAGGCTCCTCTGTCCATGGGGATTCTCCAGGCAAGAATACTGGAATGGGTTGCCATGCCTTCCTCCAGGGGATCTTCCTGACCCAGGGATTGAACCTGGGTCTCCTGCATCGCAGGTGGATTCTTTACCATCTGAGCCTCCAGAGAAGCCCTTGAAAGTATATAGCCCACAAATTTATTAGTTTTAGAGGAGATACATTGATTTTGCTGAAGTTGTTTGGCCAGGAGGTTCTATAAAGTCCAGCCAAGCTTCTCTGCACCCTTCTCTATGCTATTCTATACTATGCTAAGTCACTTCAGTCGTGTCTGACTCTGTGTGACCCCATAGACAGCAGCCACCAGGCTCCCCTGTCCCTGGGATTCTCCAGGCAAGAACACTGGAGTGGGTTGCCATTTCCTTCTCCAATGCACGAAAGCGAAAAGTGAAAGCGAAGTTGCTCAGTCGTGTCTGACTCTTAGTGACCCCATGGACTGCAGCCTATCAGTCTCCTCCATCCATGGGATTTTCCAGGCAAAAGTACCGGAGTGGGGTGCCATTGCCTTCTCCGCACCCTTCTCTCAGGTCCTCTTATTACTCCGTCACAGTGATGGGGATCCACCTCGTTCAAATAAACACTTATGAAATAAATGATATGAAGTGTCCAGGGCTGATGAAAAGTGATCTCAAAATGTATGTGTTTCCTTTACTTGATCTGGATTAAAATGAAAAATATCAGGTCTTAGACATTGCAAAGTTTAATCAGGAAATCAGAATCTACTCTGAGTCTTTTAAAAATTTATTTATTAAAAGTTTTATTTATTTATGGCTGTGCTGGGTCCTTGTGGCTGCATGTGGAATTTCTCTAGTTGCTACGAGCTGTAGCTACTCTCTAGTTATGGTGCACAGCCTTTTCATTGCAGCGGCTGCTCTTGTTGCAGAGCACGCGGTCTAGGGTGCTCGCGCTTCAGTAGTCGCAGCATGTGGGCTCAGTAGTTGAGGCTTAGCAGGCTCTAGGGTATGGGCTCAGTAGTTGTGGGACACAGGCTTAGCTGCCTGCGGCATATGGGATCCTCCCGGACCAGGATCGAACCCGTGTCCCCTTGCATTAGCAGGCAGGTTCTTAACCACTGCACAACCAGTGAAGTCCCACTCTAACTATTTAAAATAGAGGATGTTTAATACAGGAAATTGGTTACACAGCTGATGAAAGTTCTGAGAAGCCAAGCAACGGGAAGTGAAGGAATCCAAAAATCAGCAAGAGCAGGAGGCCCCCAGTCCCCTAGGCTGGGGACTCAGGAAGGAGGGTGTTAGCAGAGTCAGGAGCCGAGTCACTCAGCACCCATGGTGGGCGTGTCTGGTGGGAGCTGGAGGCATGCTGGAGATGCAGCAGCTGCTGAGACAGCCCATGAAGCAGAGAGAGAAAGAGGGTGGCCCCCTGGGTTCTCCCTTCCTCCTTCTCCTCAGTCTCTTTCCAATGCTGTCCTTCAGCCAGGAAGCCTGGAAAACACAATCGACAGAGGTTCATTTCCATGTGATCAATACAGGGGAAGGAGGAGTGGATGGACGCGTCACTCTGCTGGGAGTAAGGCAGGACTGACTCCTTGCTGTCAAACATGGAATTCACTGAATTGTTGGAACTCTGGCCCAGCCTCTCGGCCAACCGCAGTAGGGCAACTTTCCTTCTGAATCGTTTATTTGCTTGAGTGTGATATGCCATGATCATCAATACAGACAAAGCAAGTGCAGACCTTTACCCACCGCATAGAATAACCACGGTACTTGGCATCATCCACCTGTTGTGGCTGCCTGGGGCAGTGTGGCGGTTCTGATAGAAGTTAAAAACGTAACTAGGGCCTCTAAGAAAAGGACCACAACTTTCAGAGATCCTCCTCTGCTC
The DNA here is from genome assembly GCF_029378745.1 of Bos indicus. Taxonomy (NCBI): domain Eukaryota; kingdom Metazoa; phylum Chordata; class Mammalia; order Artiodactyla; family Bovidae; genus Bos; species Bos indicus. Next base: position 2,239,497 of record NC_091760.1, on the reverse strand, counting down.
AGGGATTGTGAATCTGGGATGGAGGCTCTATATTAAGCCATGCTGGTTCTTTCCAAGGAAAGGTGTATGCCTTGGGATAGTTGTACTGACTTATACTATTTAGCTATACTGAAGTAATATGGTCAGGAAAATACAGCAATTATTAGAGCAACGATCCATCTATAACATGAATCTTTCATGGGAAAATATTCATGTTGTGAACTTTAAATGCTTTCCTTTTTCTGTACTGATCCCCTCCTCCCCCGTGTTACCCCAAAACTGAGTTTGCCTCTCGGTGGTTGTTCAGCCAAAAAACACAACCAAGCCAAAGATCAGGAGAAAGAAGGATTTATTATTACTTTCAGTAAGTAAGGAAAACACTGAAGATCTTTCCCAAAGCAGTGTCTCCCTGAACAGAAAACTGGGAAAGTTTTAAGCTAAGTGTTAGTCCAGTGGAGTCCGACTCTTTGCAACCCCATGGACTGTAGCGCTCCAGGCTTCTCTGTCCATGGGATTCCCCAGGCAAGAATACTGGAGTGGGTAGCCATTCCCTTCTCCATTTAAGCTAAGGGTATATGCATATTCATGAACAGGCTTGGGTTGTTGACAGAGTTCAAGCTTTAGTGGATTGAAGTCGTGAGGGTCAGAAAAGGCCAACACCATCATCCCTTAAGTTCCAGCTGATCTGGTGGTTGAGCCTACAGGCTAATATTTAGCATTGAAACAGAACTGGGAGTTTTTGTTGTTATTTAGTTGCTGAGTCAAGTCCGACCGTTTTTGCAACCCCATGGACTATAGCCCACCAGGCTCCTCTGTTCATGGGACTTCCAAGAATACTTCAGCGGGTAGCCATTTCCTTCTCCATGGGATCTTCCTGACATGGGGATTGAATCCCGGTTTCCTGCATTGGCAGGCGGATTCTTTACCACTGAGCCACTTGGGAAGCTGGAGAGTCTTTACAACTGATACTTTATCTAAGCTATGGTTACTTCTCTTGCCTGAAACCAGTAGTTTTATTTCTATATTCTTTTGTTCCTCTACAATTAGTAACTACTGAGACCTGTTCAAGGGCAAGCACTGTGGTCAAGCTTAGATCACAGAATGGCTTAAGGCAAAAATGGCTTCTCTTCTGTCAAGAAATCCATTCCCATTTCTCTTTTTCCAGGGACTCCCTACCCTATTTGCTCATATTACTTTCTGGTACTGCATCCCACGTTAGGCTCATCTTGTACATTTCCTGCTCCAGTCCTACAGTCAGCCACTTCTCTAAGGAGCCCTGGAGACTTATATTGGAGAACAGCTTTAGAAACCAAGACCTCAGGGCTAGATGTGCTGTTTGACCACTCTTCATCCATCCATCCCTTTCTTAAGGATATACCTTTCCCAGTGCCGTCTTTGGACAAGACTCCAGAGCAGAAGAGACAAATGAAGTGTAAACAATTCTATTCTGCGTGGCCCAAGAGAAGGGCTGTCCCTGGGTATGCACAGAGCTCCACAGCAACCGGGAGGCAAAAGGCCATTTCCAGTTGGAGATCCATTTCACGGAAGTCTCTGTTCTTGATTCTAGACTCTACCTCCTATCTTCTAGGTCCATATCTTAGTAGCTTGGCTCATATCTGCCCTTCTACATTACGGTCTGTTATATCAGCCTGAGCTGAGTTGAAATTCTGGTTCTGTCACTTATTAGCTATGTGGCCTGGAGCCTGTGTTTTCACAGTGGGGATGGTGATGCCAATAGGACCCACCTTTGGAGGCCTTTGGGAAGATTCAGCAGAAGGCATGTGGAGTGCCTGGCACAGTGTCTGGCACAGTCACAAACAACAAATGCTGGCAAGCAGAATGACAATGAAAACTGGATTCCCTCTGGAGGCAGCATCACCTTGAGTGTGACACTGATTCTTAGGACAGAGATGCAGACGAGGCTGTGATTAAAACAGGCTGTAAAGGCAGAGCCCAAGAAGTGGCTGCAGAATGGTCTGACTCCTGGGGTCACAGTCAGGTCTGTCCTGCAGATGACACTGTTTTTGAGATGTGAACCATCAGTGACGGAGGTCTTGGGGTCACCTGGCGAATGGGGGCTCAGCACAAAACTTAGCACCAGGGGGACGAGACGGCTGTTGCCACTTTCTCCCACCTCCATCTCTGTGATTTATGCTTATCAGGATGCATTAACATAGCCTCCGATGTCAATGTATGCTTGATGTTCCAGAAGGAATCTTCGTGCTAGGGTTTTCCACCACAGAGCTGCTTCCCCTGACAGTGATGATGAGCCTATCAAATGTTTTCTGTTCTGGAAGGAAAACAGTATTTAAACTAAGGTGCTTCAGAGAGTCTTGAGAACTTTTAGGGGCAGGTGAAGCATAGATGTCATGAACTTTTGCTGGGACCAGGTGTGTCCCCAAAGTCTTAAAATAGAGTTTACTATGGAGGTTGTGGTTGTCTCACGTGATGTTTTTCTTTAAATCAAGAAGCATCTAGATTAGTGATCTCAAGGTGTGGCTCCTGGACCAATAGCATCAGCAACCTCTAGGAACTTGTTAGAAATATAAATTCTTGGGTCCTATCCCAGACCTACTGAATCAGACACCCTGGATGTATGCCTTGCCTCCTACCCCTGCCCATTACAATCTATGTTTTAACAAGCCCTCTAAATGATTCAGATGCCAGATAAAGCTTTGAAACCATTAATCAAAAAGATGCAGGACTCTCCCAAACTTTCAGCCTTAAAGCTAAAAGTATTTTGAGCTCTGAGCACCTGAAGAGAGGACTCTATCTAATGTATGACACTCAGTAGGTACACATTAAGTGTTTATTGAATGAATGAATTTAAAAATACTGAAGGGGTTAAAATTCAAGACACTGACAACAGCAAGTGCTGGGGAGGATTTGGAGCAAAATGAACACTCATTGACTGCTGATGGGAATGTGAAATGGTACAGCCACTTGCGAAGTCAGTTTGACAGTTTCTTACAAAACTGAACATTCTCTTAGCATACAATCTGGCAGTAGCACTTTTTAATACTTACTCCAAGGAATTAGAAACTTATGTCCACACAAAAAACCTGCACAGGTAGGTTTATAGCAGCTTTATTCATTAATTGCCCCAAAGTGGAATCAACCAAGAAGTCCTTCAGTAGGTGAATGGATAAATAATGTGGTATATCCAGACAATAGAATAGTATTCTGCAGTTAGAGGAAAGGAGCTATCAAACCATGACAAGACATAGAGGAACCCTAAATGCGTATCACTAAGTGAAAGAAGCCAATCTGAAAAAGCTACATTCTATTTGATTTCAACAGTGTGACATTGAGGAAAAGGGAAGACTATGGAGATAGTAAATAGGTCAGTGGCATTCAAGGGCCGGGGGAAGTGTGAGATAAAAAGGTGGCTCACAAGAGGATTTTTAGAGCAGTGAAAAGACTACTTTGTATGGTACTACAATGGTGAATACGTATCATTATACATTTGTCCAAACACATAGAAAGTACGGATAAAGAATGAGCCCTCGTGTAAACTATGAAATTCAGTTAATAATGATGTATCAACATTGGCTCATCAGTTGTAATAAAGGGACCACACAAATGCAAGATGTTATCATCAAGCCTTAAACACATTAGCGTCAACCCTCCAGATACACATGGAACTGATTTAAGAGCATCTTGTTTCCTTGCAAGCATAAATTCCTTAGTCTCTTTTTCAAAGGGGAGGAGTCTTCTTTCCAAGAAGAAAGAGAAGGAAATTCTTCTAGCTCTTAAAGCCTTGGTGCAGTGAGCCTGGAAGAGTTGTGCCTGTCCCCTTTGTGAAGATCCAGACCCTTGGGGCATGCTTTGGGAAATCAGTGGATGAATTTTGACAGTTGGGCTGTTCTTGGTACCTTGTTCCTCATGGGGGCCAGTAAGTCATTCTGAAGAAGTTCAGTATTTCCTACAGATGATCAGTAAGAGCTTCTCTGTGACATAACCACACTGCACACTTATAGAAACATTCTGGTGATAACTACATGGCTTTTTTTTAATCTTAAAGAATTCATAGTGCCTCACCAATGCTGGCAAAGGGGGTTTGCTGGAGAAACAATGGAAGTGGCAGCAGAGCACCATCTTTCTTTAGGGTTGGACTCAGCTAAGGTTGGACTAGCTAGGGTTGGACTAGCCAGAGAGGGCTGGGGACAGTTGCAGCCAATGTGATGTAGGCAGATGTTGTGGGGTGGGGCTTCCAGGTAAACTCTATAAAAGACAGAAAGAAAGGTGAAGTGGGAGGGAATAAATTGACATACACCTTTTGTCCTCTGTCCATCTCTTTCTTCTGCTTGGAATGCTGATGGAATGCTGGAAGTGGAGTTGCCACCCTGTAGCCAAGAGGAGATCATGAGTGCCAAGTTCACAAACTGAGGATAGGCATACAGAAAGATAGGAGAAATGTCACACTTAGAGGGTGTTGTACTGCTTCTACCAGCCCTGCACTATTTACCACTGAATTTTATTTTTTACATGAGGGGAGAAAAATAACCCTAATTTGTTTAAGTTGATATTTTGGGAGTTTCTGCTACTTGCAGTCAAATCCCGTATCTGACTGAATGAGAGGTATATTCAGTTGATGCTTGTGGTTGAGAGCACAGACTTTGAGGTCTGCCTGGCCTGGTTATGTGTTCTGCCATGTGCGTTTGAGCATACTCAACTTTGGATACTTCATCTGTGAAATGGACTCAGTAGCACTTCTGACCACAGTATTGTTTTAAGGATGACTTGAAAGAACATATTTTAATGGTTATAAGCACAATGTCTTGTGCATATTAAGGACTATTAAGGACAGAATAGGTGGTAGTACAAGACTGGAGTTGCCTCCCACCTCAGATATGCAAGAATTAAGAAAAAAATAGAGCAGGATCTGAGTGTTGTCTTGGACACTCTGAGTATTGTACAACTTCTGGATTTCATTGTCATGGGCTAAATCAAAGTCACATGATGCCAAGTGGATATTCCCAGACCTAACCCCAGACTGTTATCTACTCTCACCCACTTCTAGGGCTTGATGTCTACAGATCCCTCTGGGAAATAACCCCCACTCAACACAGAAGAGTCATGGACAGTCAAGCAGAGGGAGCAGCCTGCGATTCCTGCCCCAAGGCCATCACTGATGGCACCAGAAGTAGACATCCAACCTGAAGGGGTACACTCTGTAGGCTGGCCAGTGGTCTGGCAAGGGTCCTAGTGGGACGATTCTTCTCACGAGGGTCAATAGTTCTGCTGGCTGGCCACTCTTCTGGAGGGACCTCAGTGCTGCCTGGCAAGCTGGTTCCTTGTCACTGATCCACACATTCTCCTACCCTCTGAGATGGCTGTCTTGAATGTTTTTATCTCCCTCAGGGCTTTCCTGGTGGTTCAGATGGTAAAGAATCCACATGCCAATGCCAGGAGACATGGGTGTGATCCCTAGGTTGGGAAGATCCCCTGGAGGAGGGCATGGCAACATCTTCAAGTATTCTTGTCTGGAGAATCCCCATGGACAGAGGAGCCTGGCGGGCTACAGTTTATGGGGTCACAGAGTCACACATGACTTTTGCATCTTGCTCTGTACAAACATGCCCAAAGGTTCTCATCTTGAAACAACATGTGACTTCCCTGTGGTCCAGTAGTTGAGAGTCTGCCTTCCAATGCAGGGGATGTAGGTTTGATCCCTGGTCTGGAAACTAAGATCCCACATGCCCCAGAGCAACTAAACCCGTGTGCTGCGACTAGAGCAGGCATCGCAATGAGAAGCCTACATGCTGCAGTGAAGACCCAGCACAAGCCAGAAAAAAAAAATCCTCCCTGCGCCCAAGTCCCCGATGCCCTCCACCCCACCCCGTGCTTCCGTTTACAGCCCACTTCTGCCCTGTCCTCACTTCCTTGCCTTCTGTCCCCTTGGATTTCACTCAACAGGCTTCCATCTCCACTGTTCCAGGGACACGCTCTCGTCACCCGATGGTTTCTTCCTTGTTGAATCTGGTGGTCACTTCTCAGTCCTCAGTTCATTCACACTTCTAGTAGCCTCTCACACAGATGATGATTCCTTTTTGGAAAAAGTGTCTTCACTTGGTCTCCTCAGTGTGAGAAATGGACAAGAATAAATACCTTGATGATATGGCTGGGGCAAGGACATTATTTCATTTTCAGCAGTATCCCCAGCACCTGGGACAGTATCTTTCATGTATGAGGAACAGAGTATCTGTTGAATGGATGAGTCTAGATCAGGGGTAGCAAAGTACAGCTCACAGGCCAAATCTGGCCCACTGCCTGTTTTTGTAAATAAAGTTTTATTAGAACACAACTGTGTTCATTTGTTTACAGATTGTCTAAGCCTGCTTTCACACATTCCACAAGTTGAATAGTTGTGACAGAGACCACGTGTCCCACAAAGCCGAAGATATTTACTGTCTGGCCCGTTACAGAAAAAGTTTGCAGACCCCTGATTTAGACAATTGTTTCTATTTCCACTGTGTGCTATGTGTGTAAGACCCTGACTACAGATGATCAAAGAGACAAAGCTCACAAAAGGAATCACAATGCCCTCCCTCACCCACGGACATTATCAGGGTCTGTCTGTAGCCTGGTCTGTGGTGAATAATTCAGTGGTGATGGGAGAGTGAGGGAGGTGGAAAGGAACGGAAAAAGAATATTAACCTTATTTTTATTAATTAATTTTTATTGCAGTATTTGTGCTCAGTCGTGTCTGACTCTTTTCTACCTCATGGATTGTAGGCTGCCAGGTTCTTCTGTCCATGGAACTTTCCAGGCAAGAATACTAGAGTTGGGTGCCATTTCCTACTCCAAGGGATCTTCCCAACCCAGGGATCAAAGCTGCGTCTCTTGCATATCCTGCATTGGCAGGTGGATTCTTTACTCCCTAGTGCCACCTGGGAAGTGCTTATTGGAATAGAGTTATTTTACAATGTTGTGTTAGTCTCTGCTGTACAGCAAAGTTAATTGGCTCTATGTGTACGTACATCTTCTCTTTTTGGATTTCCTTCCAATATTAACCTTACAATCATTTTATACCATGCATTTTGCATAGTTTATTTCACTTCATCTGCACTGCCTTCTCCAATCTACGAATGAGGAAACTGAAGCACTGGCAGACTAAATGTTTCATGGAAAGTCACACAGAGCTCTGAAGTGTTGGAAAGGGGGTGGCAAGGCCAGAACCTGGGATGGACCCTGGCTCAAGTGGCAGTGATGATGGCAGCAAACACACATGGGGCCTCTGAAGATATGCAGATACTGTTCTTAGTCTGTCCCATCAACCGTGGTAAACTAAGGCACAGGAAGAGTGACCAACTCCCCCAAGGTCACCTGGCCCTGGTCAAGGGCAGGGCCAGGACTTGACCTGTTAGTTTTGTTTTGTCTCTGTTCCCTTCCACTTTACCATAATGTGTATTAGGTCCTCAATGAATAGTCATCGAACTAGTGGATTTGAACTGGAACTTCCTGGCTCCCAGCCCAGAATCTTTGCCACTATCTGGCACCAGCCACCCATTGAGGGTTCAAAGGACTGTGCAACATTTTGCTCAGAGTAGAGCTGGAGGCCACCTAACTTGTTTCTGCAGAAATTACTAGAACATTTTAGAATTTACTCATCCTCTATCTATATTTTCATCTCTTGGTACACTGCCCGCTCCCTTGGGGAAACTATAATTTCCATAACTGATGATAACATCTGTTTTCAGACATGTGAATCGGTTGCAGAAATGTGTGTCAGCAGAGAACTAAGCCTCCAAGCTTCAAGGAGGTTTCTTACAAAAGTCGTCGGGAGTGGCTTTCTTGCTCAGTCCTGCCAAGAGTTTCAAATCGTGCAACAAAATATATTCTCCAGTTGACAGTTGTGTACATCATAGCTCTCCAGTGGGAGGTGAATTTTCTTCCCCATGTGAAAGTTACTTCACCTAAAATATGGTATTTGATGTATTTATCTTCCAAAATTAGATAAAACCATTATAAATTTTACATACACCAGCCATCCTTCAAGACTAGGACAGAGCTATTTGGGAAAGGAGGCATTCTGTATTCATTAAGGCACACTTCCAATTTATTGCTGGTGGGGAAAGAAGAAAGTGACATCTTTCTCTCTTAGTTATTTCTAATTCCCATAAAAAACAGAGAGTACTGCAGACTGGGTGGCTTGAACAACAGCATTCATTATTGGTTCTGGAGACTGAGAAGTCCAAGATTAACATACTGGCTGGTTCAGATCCTGGTAAGAGCTGTCTTCATCACTTGCACGTGGCCACCCTCTTGCTCTGTCCTTGCATGGCTTTTCTTTGCTGCCTGCATTTGGGGCACCATTTGCGGTACCTTCTAGGAAGGCCACTAATCCTATTTGACTAGGACCCCACCTTCGTGAACTCATATAACCTTTACTTAGCTCCTAAAACAATCACTTGGGGGTTTGGACATCCAACATATGAATTTTTTAAAATTTAAATTAAAAATATTTTTATTTTGTATTGGAGTATAGCCAATTAACAATGTTGTGAATTTCAAGTGGACAGCAAAGGGACTCAGCTGTACATATACGTGTATCCATTCTCTCCCAAACTACCCTCCCATCCAGGCTGCCACATAACATTGAGCAGAGTTCCCTGTGCTATACAGTAGGTCCTTGTTGGTTATCCGTTTGAAATACAGCAGTGTGTATATATTGATCCCAAACTCCCTAACTATCCCTTCCCACCAACCTTCCCCCCTGGTAACCATAAATTTGTTCTCTAAGTCTGTAAGTCTGTTTCTGCTTTGTAAATATGTTCATTTGTATCATTTCTTTTTAGATTCTATCTATAAGGGAATCTGGGCTTCTCCTGGGGCTCAGCTGGCAAAGAATCGGTCTGCAATACAGGAGACCTGGGTTCAATCCCTGGGCTGGGAAGATCCCCTGGAGAAGGGAACAGCTACCCACTTCAGTATTCTGGCCTGGAGAATTCCATGGACTATATAGTCCATGGGATCACAAAGAGTCACACACGACTGGGAAACTTTCACATATAAGGCATATCATATAATAGTTCTCTTTCTCTGTCTGACTTACTTCACTCAGTAGCCAACATATGAGTTCTGGGAGGACAAAATTTAGTTCTCTTCTCATCCCTGGGAACCTCCCCATGGGACCTGACATGATGGAAGTTTGTTAGCTGATTTTGCAAATATGATTCAGTCTGGTTTTGAGTCTACATTAAACATGCTTCTATATGGGAAAACCTCCATCGGTTTGCTTTAGCTTCAAGTTCTTGTACCCAGGAGGAGAAGTCAGGTGTACCAGCAGCAGTTAATCATCTTTGTGACTCCTCCATATGGTAATAATAATGGAGGTTTTCTTTTAACAACTGCATAAGAGATACCAGGTGCCATCTCAAGAAGTTAGTGTCTTGAAGCACTTTGTCTTATCTTTTCATCTTTTTGAGAACCTATGATGGACGGGGCTGTATTTATTTTTACTTCCGTTTTGTAGATGAGGAAACTCAGGTTAGAGAAGCCAAGTGATTTGCTTAAGAGGACACAGTTAGGAAGTGACTCAGTCTGTATTTGAACTGAGTACAAACTCCAAGGAACTCTTCTGACCACACTCTCTGTCTCCCATTTGGCCAGGACACTTATATTTCCAGAAACGTCAGTCCACAATCATCAAGAATAATGGTTCAACACAATCCTTTAGACGAATCTCTAGCTGAGAAAGAAGCTGATTCATTTTGATTGAGTTCTTGCTTCCATTCGGATTTACCTTATTCATTTTTGTTGGTCATATAATTGAGGCCATGGGACACCTTTCTGAAAAGTCACTCATGACTTAAAAAGATTTGGTTTTATATTAGATGTTTAGAAGTTTCTGGAAAGATTCACTTCTGAAAAGAAGCAGTGGAGGATCAGAACAGTGTTGTTTTCTCATTCTGTAATTTCTTTTCATGGCTGTCTTCTCTCATCTATGCGGAGGGGATCCTGAGACAGTTTTATGGCCTTTTTTTTTAAATGAAAATTTCCCTCACTTTTCAGAAATGCAAAGGAAAAATGATCACAGAAAATGTTTTTCTTTTCTCTCTCAGTTCTGTGTTGCAAGTAGTATGTTTTTGTCATGATTACAGTCATTTTTTTCAAAGGCGTCCAGCTGTTTGAACGCTCTGAGTTGGAAGCAGGGAAAGGAATGGAAGGATTGCTTCTTCCTTCTTGAAAGCTAACGTGGGCGGAATTCAGGCTGCACAGACCTTAGACATAAACAGTGATGGAGGCGAGAACATATGATCCAATAGGTTACCCCTAGTTACTAGAATTAGGGAGTTTATCTCTTTTCTTCCCCCTCTAAATGTTTATACTTAGGGAGAATTTTCCAGCTCCCTGAGAAAACATTTATTTCCCCAAGAAAGATAAGAGTGCTTATTCTGTGCCGTGTCTATTCAACTGCAAAGAAGTCTTGCAGGTGGAAAGAAGCCCTCTGATTACCAAGCGGCCCATTTCAGAGCATCCAGGCTTGCTTTATTGTCCGTGCCCACTCATTTTGTAAACTGTTCATCAAATAGTTAACTCTCTCCCGCTGCCCACCTGCCTGGAGGATGGGAGGATGGAAGGAAGCCACCGGTACAAAATCATGCGGCAACAGTGACAAGCGTTTGGCTCGTTTAGAGGTGCCTGTCCAGAGAACCACGCAAGAAAACAATGGCGTGAGAGTATGTGAACTTCTAACCCTCTTCCCCACATGCCAGTGGGGCGGTGGGTGGTGTGAGCAAGTGTTCAAGTTCCCTGAAGTGGGTGTTTTTATGGAGCCAAGTGACAAAGAACCAAAGAGGGTCAGGACTTGTGAGCAGCAAGTGGAAAACTACCAAGAACTGTTCAACCCTGCCTGCCGCTTAAATCACTTCTCTGAAATGAGGGGAGCCTGGGTTCACTTCCCTCCCCTGTGCTTCTTTGACATGGGACAGCTCTAAGGGGCAGAGATTTTGCCAAACACTGACTTTTTTGCCCAGTCAGCCCCTTCTCAGTTCCTCTTGTCCAAACGTAGTGACAGTTTGTCAGCAAGCAGGGTGGGGAGGCTGGGGCCGGAGGGTGTTCATTATTGCTAAATGACTCCCATCTGCGATTCTGCCTGCAGCTTTTATGAACCCCACATGTTTTAATTAACACATTGCAAAGGCAACATCAGCTGAAAAGTGCCAGCAGTGAGAGTATTTCAGTGGATCCCCACTCTGTGATTGTCTGAATTGGATCTGCTAGAAGCATACTCGGAGGAGTACGCTTACAGTAAACATTTGGGAAAATAGTGTGAAAAGGCAGGCAGACCGTGCAGCAGCTCCATCAAGGAATTCCTGAAGGTTTACCTCTGGGTTTACACCGTGGCTTTAGCATTTGGTGAAAGCTTCCTAGGGGGTGGGAATATGGGAACCCCGGGGAAGAGCCAAGGTCTTTTCGTGATAAAAAGTGAATAGACGTTGGCTGAGCACGCCAAGTGTGCTTGGGTGAGTGGTTCGTGTTTTTACAGAACATGCTTCAGGAAGGCAGTGGGATTTTTCTGGAAAGCACATTGGTTCTGGAGATGTGAGGGGTGGGATTGAGCTGGAATTTCTTCTCATTGTGACACCCTGGGCAAGAAATGTAACTTTTTGGAGAGTCTGTTAAAAGGGGACAATGCCACTTGCCTGTCTCGCATGAGGCCAAGTGTGCAGGAGTGCCTTGTAAAAACACAGCACTACTGCCATAAACGTTACATAAATTATCTGTAGCACTTATAAATAATGTAGGTGGTCACTTCATTTGTGGGTTCAGCAAACAGCATGAATATCTACAATTCCCTGTGCCCCCGAGTTTACAATTGACACACACAAATAAACAGAAAAATACTCTATGACATGTGAAGTATTATAATGGGGAAATAGAGATCGTGTGGAAGTTCATAAATATGGCACTTAACCTGGACTTGGAAAATTTCAAGAAGGCTTCTAGGAAGAAGGAATGTCCAAGCTGAGCTTAACTGTCATCTTCTGGGTGAGGACTCTCATACCCACGTTACTTAAAAAGTTAGCCCAGCCTCTTGTACACCCTGTCCCCCATCTAGCGTTATTTTTCTTTAATGCGCTTATTACCATCTGACACACACTACATGGCTACTTGTTTATGCTTTGTGTCTGTCTCCCTCAACCAAAATATAAGGTCATAAATTTAGATACTTTCTTTTGTTCCCTACAGTATCCTTATTCTCAGTACCTAGACTAGTTCATGGTGCAGAGTAGGCACTCAGCAGATGTTTGTTGAATGAATTATTGGGAAATGTAAGTGTTAGATGAACAGGAAGGAATATTCTAGGTGAGGAATAAGCATAAGCAAGGACCAGGAGCTGTAGAGCACAGATGGGTTTGGTGTCTTGGTCTGTAGGGGCTACTATAACAGAGTATCCTAGATTAGGGAGCTTACAAGCCACTGACATCTGTCTCTCACAGATCTGGTTGCTGGGTGTTCAATGCCAAGTTGCTAGCATACTTGATGTGTAGTGAGGGCCCTCTTTTTGGTTCTCAGTTGGCCATCTTCTCATATTGTCTTCATGAGAAGGGACTGGGAGCTCTCTGGGGTCTCTTCTATAAGGGCACTAATTCCATTCCTGAGGGCTTCACCTTCATAACAAACCACCTCCCTAAGGCCCCATCTCCAAATACCATCACACTGGGGATCAGATTTAAACATAAGAATTTGAGGTGGGGGGATACAACCATTTACCCTATAGCACCTGTGTGTGTGTGCGCTCAGTCATGTCTGACTCTGTGACCCCATGGACTGTAACTTGCCAGGCTCCTCTGTCCATAGAATTTTCCAGACAAGAATACTGGAGTGGGTTGCCATTTCCTACTCCAAGGGATCTTCCTAACTCAAGGATCGAACCTGTATCTCCTATGTCTCCTGCATCGGCAGATGGATTCTTTACAATTGAGCCACCTGGAAAGCTGAGATATGGAGATATGAAACTAGCCGGTAGGTTGGGCCAGATCCTGAAGGGCCATGTAAACCAAGTTAAAGAGTTTGGATTTTCTTTCGAGGGTAATAAGGACAAACGAAATGTTTAATGTGAAAATGACAATAATATCTGGGTTTCCACAGCTGGGCACTATGGGAAACTCCTACAATTGTCTGGGATCAAAATGGCGACAGTGTGAACTAGGACCATTGCAGTTTGGGGAGAGGTATTTGGGAGCTGGAGTTGAAAAGCCATTCATGTGATGTCTGGAATTATGGCAGCCGCAGTGCAAACCATGAAGGCAATTAATCTAGCAAGCTAAAGATGAAAGTTTTGGGGGCAGGGTGGGTGGGGAATGCAAAGAAACTAAGTCCTTGATGACATCACAAATAGCCAGTTTAATCAAGCTGGGGATGTGCTTTTTCTAGATTTTTTTCTTAAAGAGAAATAACAAATTTTCCTATTACTAAACTGTTTTAAATTAGTGAATTGTTTTTTTTTTAAACTTAACAACACAAAATATTCCCATTTAAAAATCATGAATTTAGTTACATTGTTTAAACAAGTTATTACCCTTTTAGATTATTATATTTTATTTTAGGTGAAGACTGGTCTGGGTTTTAGGAAACTCAGACTTGGATAATGTTTTACAACACACTAGGAAGTGGGAATCAAAATACTTTTGTGTCGGAGTTAGAGTAAGATTGAATATTTGCATGAAATTCACATTCTGTAAGAAACAATCAAGAATATGCCTATGTCAATTGGCATTTTTTAAAGCCTGTCATTCACAAATGAACTTATCTACATACAAAGCAGAAACAGACTCACAGTGTAGAGAACAGACTTGTGGCCAAGGGGTAGTGAAGGGGGAGGGATGGATTGGGAGTTCGGGATTAGCAGATCAAAATTATTATATGCAGGACGGATAAACAATAAGGTCCTACTGAAGAGCACAGGGAACTATATTCAATGCCCTGTGATAAACCACAATGGAAAAGCATATGTTAAAAAAGGTATATATATGTACCACGGAATCACTTTACTGTACACACAAATTAACACAACATCATAAATCAACTATACTTGAAAAAAATAAAATTAAAAAAAATCCCCCAGTCTGTCATTGACCCACCGGACAGATATGAACAGCTTCACAAACCCGAGAGGACTCATTCCCTCTTTGATCCAATATTTATGTAGAATCTACTATGCGTCACTGCTTCTCTTTTCACCTGCTGGATTGTGCTTTACTAGGAATGCTATTTCTCTTATTTATTTTTATACCCTTGCTACTTAGCAAGCAGGATTTGAAACATAGTTGGCCCATAAATATTTGTTGAACAAAATGTGATCTGATTTTTCCGGTTGGGTTGAAAATGTGGGTTTCAGCTTCAGACGGGGCTGCAACTTTGATACTGTAATTGAGTGACCTTGGGAAAGTTACTTACTGTAGCCTAGGCTCAGATTCCTACTTACTGGGGATAAAAATCCACCGGGGGGGTATGAAAAGTGTCTGGTTTATTGCCTGGCACTAAGTAGGCACATTGTAAATAGCTGTTATCTTCCTCCTCCTAACAAGATCTAAATCAAGCCACGTTCTATGCTCCAACTGATGAATATTCTAGGAACCCAAGTTTTGTGGCAAATGTAAGAAGGTGAATCTGTTGCTGGAAAATTATGTAAGGCACTTGCAAATTATTTTTGCCTTTGGTTCTCCTTTTTGTGATCTACCGCAGGGTTTCCTGCTATTAGTCCAGTTAATTGAGAGCCAACTGTCTTTCACATCAACACCCATGTAATCAGAGGATCTCCCAGACACACAAAGGCAAAGACAAGTCTCTTCTTTCCATTTTTCAGATGTAGTATTTTCCTTACCAGCTGAACTAAAGGGTAACTTAAATTCTAATCTTAGGCCAGCATTATAGGTTCTTTTTTTTATTTAAGTAATTTTAAAATTGAAGTAGAGTTGATTTACATTGTTTCAGGTGTACAGCACAGTGATTCAGTTATATATATATATATCCATTCTTTTTTAGATTCTTTTCCGGTATAGATTGTTATAAGATACTGAATACCGTTCCCTGTGCTATACAGTAGGCCCTCGTTGTTTATTTAATGTGTGTACGACACTGTGTCTCTGTTAATCAACTATTCTTTTCTGTTTAAATTAACTTCTCTCACAATTTATCTGATAGACACAACTTTAAGACAAGGTTAGATGGGAGAAATTTGTCCCTGTTGATGCTTGCTGTATAGGCAAAGCAGAGATCATAGCTTGTGCTTATTTTGTTTGAATTAAATTCAGGGCTTCTGAGCTTGGGTCTTAACTCTGTGCCTCAACTGGAGCGTTGGACTTCAGATGTGCCCTGACCTTGGTTTCTGCTGTAAAATTAGGATTTTAGACTAGATAATTCTGGAGGTCCCTTAAGCTCTGAATTCTGTGCTACAGGTTTCTTTGCTGCTTCCTTCTCCTCTTCTTGATTTCTTATTCCAATATTCATTTCTTAAATAATTCAAAAGAAGAACAAAGTCAACCAGAGCTCCATTATTTTTCCACAGGGAGCAAAAAAAAAAAAAAAATAGCCTAATATCCAATAAAAAGGAAAAGGCTAACTGAATTATGATTTCAGTCACCTCACTGAAATATCATCCAGTGATCAAAGAGGATGTTTATGACGACTCTCTAGCAAAACAGAAACATCTTTTTATGTGATGTTGAATGAAAAAGGCAGAGAATAAATGATCCGTCTGGCATGATAACAATGATCTAGAAAATATACGGAACTGTGTAAAAGTTCTAGAAGGGAGTAAGAAAGTGAAAACCGTTGATATGTAAAAAATAGTTATTCTCTCACTTGTGAGAGGAAGGAGGTTTTCAGTATATTTAAGGTTTTTCATTGGGTGTCTTGTCTTGTAAATTTATTCAAGGTAGACTTCAGGTACCTTAAATGCTACAAGCTGCAGGAGGTTGGCTGACCTCAAGTGCGTGAGATCCCAGGTCCTCCCTCCTCTGAGTCCAGGTTCCTTCTACTACAAGAGCTTGTCTTGGTGACAGTGAGGGAGGAAAATGTGTCCTAAAGACTTTGGTCTTGGGACTTCCCTAGCGGTCCAGTGGTTAAGAATCCCCCTTCCAATGCAAGGGACGTGAGTTTGATCCCTGGTCAGGGAACTAAGATTCTACATGCTCCAGCGGGATCTAAGCCTGCAACTAAGCCCAACAAAGACCCAGCACAGCCAAAATAAAAAAATTAAACTTCCCTAAAAAATATGCATTGAGCTTTGCTTTACTCTGCCTGCCCTCTTTCTTCCTTTTTTCCTTGTTGTTTACACTCTTTTTTTTTTTTTTTTTTTTTTTACCATTAAGGAACAGTTTGTACCCAGTCACTCAGTTGTGTCCGACTCTTTGTGACCCCTTGGGACTGCAGCCCACCAAGCTCCTCTGCTCATGGGATTTTTCAGGCAAGAATGCTGAGATGGGTTGCCATTTCCCCCTTCCCTGAGTTTCCACCATGTCCTGCATCACAGGTGGATTTCTTTATCCACTGAGTCACTGGGGAAGCCCAAGGAACAATTTAGACACTATGAAATGTGCAGATCTGGAGTGTACAGCTCCATGAGTTTTGATAAATGTACACATTCCTGTACACTTGCCAGTCAAGATACAGAACATTTCATCCCCCAAGAAAGTTCTCTGTGTCCTTTCCCGGTAAATTACCTTACCTCTAGGCAATTACTGTTCTGATTTCTATCAGCATAGATTACTTATGCCTCTTCTGAAACTTCATATAAATTGAATCATACATGTTTTCTCTTTTTTTGGTCTGTCCTCTTTCGCTCAACATCCTGTTTGCAAACTTCACTCATGGTGCCTGTGTTAGCAGCTCATCCTCTTCTCCTGGGTAGTATTTTCCTGTGGTCAACTGAATACTGGCCTTAAAGATATCCAGGTTCTAATTCCTGGAGCCTATGGATCTTATTTTATGTTACAAAAAGGACTTTTGCAGGTGTGATTAAGCAAAAAACTTGAAATGGAAAGACTAGCTTGGATTTTCCAAGTAGTCCTAAGTGTAGTCACAAATACATGGGAGGTAGAGGGAGGTTTGACCTCAGAGGATGAGAAGGAAATGTGACCAGAGCCACAGATCGAAGTGATACACTGTGAAAAGACCATCAGCCAAGGGATACAGGAGGGGTCACTGGACGCTGGAAAAGGCAAGGAAACATTCTCTCCTGGAGCCTCCAGAAGGAACCAGCTGTGCCAACATTTTGATATTTAACCCTGTGAAAGTGATTTCAGACTTCTGACCTCCAGAACTATCGGAGAATAAGTCTGTGTTCAGTCACCCAGTTTGTGTGAATTTGTTATACTAGCAACAGGAAATTATTATTATTCCATTGTATGGTTATACCTGTCTTCCCTGGTGGCTCAAATGGTAAAGAATCTGCCTGCAACAAAGGAGACCCAGGTTCAATCCCTGGGTTGGGAAGACCCCTTGGCGAAGGGCGCAGTATTCTTGCCTGGTGAATTCCATGGACAGAGGTGCTTATCACAGTGGATTTATCGATTCACTTCGTGATACATTTTAATTTGGGGCTCTTCTGAATCAAGCTGCTAGGCGTGTTCTTACACAGGTCCTTGTGTGTCGTGCGTTTTCATTTCTCTTGGGTAAATATACCTCAGAATGGAATTGCTGTGGCATAGAGCAGGTGTGTGTTTAGCTTTATAGAAAATGTCCAGTTTTCATAGTGACTATACCATTTTATATATCCACCAACACACTTGATAGTTGATCCTCTTTTAAAAAACACACAAAAAATAATAAGGTTGAGATTGCTGAGATGGGTGGGAGTCAATTCCTGGATGCTTTCTGGATGATTCCAGGACCTGATTGTATTTCCAGAGCCCACAGTGTGAGCTCTAGGACAGATTTATGCAAGGATTTTTTTGTCTTTATTTATTTATTTTTCTTGAAAAGGAAATAATTCACCTGCCTCCCACCCTCTTCCCTCTGTCCCTGTGTGCCCCATTAGCACGCACTGTACTCTCTCTGTGGGTGGGAGTCACAACCCCAGAGGCCTGGGCGACCCAGGGAACAGGAGCCAGCCAGTCTGGACCTCGGGGTCCTGACAGCAACCCAGAAAGCAAGAACGCAGCACGCTGAATGCCTTTCCCGTTGGGGCAGTCAACCATGTTATTCTTCAGTGAATGGAATTTTCTTGCTCCTTTAAGTAGAAAAACACCAGTAGCCCAGATGCCTCCCACAACAGTAGTTGATAAAACACTCAGAGAAAAGGCCGCAGGGAAGGGAGGGAAAATCCTGCCAGATCTGCTGGTGTTTGTTGTTGTCACTGTTATTCTCGCTTTTTTTTTTCACCTATAGAAAATTCGCCAGGACCACTTCCAACCCTGATCTCTCTAGATTCTGGTAGTTTTCTGAGGTTAAACTCAAGAACAAAGAGGCAATTGTTTTCTAGATGCAATCTTGGCGAGCCCAGTTTTGACACCTGAGAGATCTGGTGTGAATCTGGGGGTCAGCTGGTTTATCCCCCCATGATCCTCAAGCCCATTCAGATCACTGAGTTTTTTTGTTGTTGTTGTTAATGGCCTGTCAGCTTCCTGAAACACTACTCCCATCCCTTTCCATTTACAATACCCACATAGTAGTACCTGCATAGACTGTAACCTTCTAAGCCATATCTTTCCTATGAGCCCGTCTTAAATTCAGTACATCCTTTGGAGCTTCTGAGCTTACATCCGTATAAACCCTGGTATATTTCGGTGGTCTGCTGGCTGTTCTGATGACCTTTGGAACTCAAGATCCTGGCTGTCGTTTGGGACCCCTTGGAGCCAAGGGGAGTCTTGTAAAATATCAGGGGGCTGGATCCATCCTGGATCTCAGTCCTGGATGGTCCCTCAGCAGTGACTGAATGGGGATCCCATGCCAAGCCTGGCCAGATGTTGGCCTGGGCACCCTCTTTGCACACGGCAGGACAAGTCCTCTCCCTGCTGCGCAGTCATAAAGCTCTGGAATGTGAGCACGGCATGTGGTATGAGCATGAGCTTGCACAAAAGTGGAAGCCTCCTGGGAGGTGTGGTGCATGGCCTTGCAAAGGAAGTTATTTGGACAGGGCCCCAGGCTTGACACTGCCAAGGGAGAGGTGGAACTGCTTGGGTAACTGTCCTTGGCGGGAAAAGGGCTGCGCAGGGTTTACAAGGAGATTTTCCTCCTGAGCCTTGTCTCTACCAAACTCGCAACAATGCCGGCCTCTTGTTGGACCAGTCTTGACAATACACGCTTGACCTGCATCATCTCTTGATCTTCTCAGCTTCTTTGGAAGCGAGGCCGGGAAACAGTAGGGCAACTTCTTTCAGGCGCTCACACCTCCCCATCGTTTCCCAAACTAGACACCCTGAGAGCCTGACCTTGTGGTTCTGGAATATGCCAGCCTCATGGGGGTACGGGCACTCACGTGTCCTCTTGAGGTGGAACAAAGTCTACACCCCGGCGGGCGCCGTGATGCCACAGAGCACCATGGAAAGACCAGGGCACCAGGGTCTGAAGATGGGGAAGAGGGCGGAGTTGTTTACTCTCGCTATGTCCTCACTTCCTCATCTGTCAAACGGAAGGTTCTACCACCCTGACTTCCTCCCAGGGTGATGAAGAGGGTCCAAGAGACTTTGTGAATGAATGTGCTTGGTCCACTGCCAAGGCCACACGGAAGCAGGTGATAATTATTCTTGGTTGGGAGGCAATGCACATTCAGGCAGAATGAGAGAGCATTTGTCCTTGGTGGGAAATGGCACCAGTGAGGAGATGAGCACCCAGAGATTGAGTTGGAGCCTGGGAGGAGGTTGGGACTCAGGGAGGGGGGTGTACCTTCTCGGGAGGATGGTATGCAAGGAGAAGGTTGTAACTCAGAGAGAAGAAGGATACCCAGGGAGGCAATTTGGGCTGAGTAGGGAGATGAGACTTTGGAGAGGCTCATCACCTGATTTGACCCATACAGGGGTCAAAGGACCAAGTTCAGAGGCGATGGAAAGAGACAGCTTGTGCAGTTCTTCAATTTAGTAAAAAGCAACAGCATGTCCTAAACCCTCAGTGCTCTGCCCACGGTGAGGTGTTTTAGAACAACCATTTGTCCACAATGGTTTTAGATTTCTGCCCAAGGAACACTACTTAAAATTAAAGTCAACATTAGTTCGATGGAGCTGATCTCATATTTCTCCTGCCTGGAAATACCTACAATTCCTTAAAACAATGTTTCAATTTACCCCAGGTCCGGAGGAATTTTACAGTGTAATAGCTGCCCTCCCCTTTCCTTTTCCTGCCTCCCAATCCTGGTTTGTTGGAGCCGGTAGCGCACACATGGACTTTCTATCGAATGAAGACTGCTGCTGCTGCTGCTAAGTCGCCTCAGTCTTGTCTGACTCTGTGCGACTCCATAGACGGCAGCCCACCAGGCTCCCCCGTCCCTGGGATTCTCCAGGCAAGAACACTGAAGTGGGGTGCCGTTGCCTTCTCCATGAATGAAGACTATTCGCCCTGTATTTGGGCTCCTCCATCTTTACTGAACTGAAGTGCACGACAGACCTGCAGATGCTGGTGACTCATGTTAAATCATGGGGAACCAGGTGGGCGAGCCATAAGTGAATGACGTGCGTGTGCTTTCCTGTCCATCTGACATGTTCCTGGACTTAATTAGAAGGATCATGAGGCCACTGTGGATTTGAGACCATTCGTTCACCCAGTAAGCTTAACTGACCTCCACTCCTGGTCATGTGTCTGCATTTGCACCCGTGGTCAGGACTGATATTTGGCATGTTCAGCTCAGTCTATTAAAATATTGAACTACTTTCATGTTGGTTGCCAAATAACCATTGACTGGACACTTTCCAATGTCCGCAAGGGTCTGTGTTCATTCTAATTGGTCAATGCTTTTTATTACACCGATCATTAAATTGCTGTTGTTTGGGGCAAGTAGTCATTAAATAGTTGTCATTCGGTGTGGCATCAGGTGCCATGCATTCCTTTGCTTGGAAAAGCCTCCATGGTTCTTTCAGGATGAAAGGACTCCCTAAGTGTTGTCTTTGTTTAGATGATTGAGAAAATCAAGTTGAGAAAAGACCCTGACAAGGTCCAGAAGGGATGTTAGCCTTTTTTTTTTTTTTGCAGGGGTCAGTAAGAAAGTCACGGAAATAATAAAATAAGCAGACATATGGCCTAAAAAAGATGAGTTTTGTACAATGAGGCAGCTGTCCTCTGGCCCAGAAGGGCCAGTAAAGATGGGATCATTCTATTTAATGTCAGAACTCCCTGGGCTGTTGTCTATTTTTTGAGTCTTGGGACACGTTGGAGACAAAATTCAGAAGGCAATTCTAATTGGAAGCTTTGTAATCCTGACCCACAGTTGGTCACCACAGGGGATACCTGTACTGGAAACCTGTTTATTTCCATCTGTTCACTGTCCACCATTGGCTTCCCAGGTGGCCCTAGTGGTCTAGAACCCACCTGCCAGTGCTGAAGATGTAAGAGGTGTGGCTTCGATCTCTGGATCGGGAAGATTCCCTTGGAAGAGGGCCCACAACCCATTTCAGTATTCTTGCCTGGAGAATCCCTATGGACAGAGGAGCCTGATGGGCTATAGTCCGTAGAGTTGCAAAAAGTCAGACATGACTGAAGCAACTTAGTGCACATGCATGCATCCCCATAATTTATGAAGATTATAAAAAACTAGAATAGCTGAAAGTATGAATTTTTTCCCCATCATAGCCCCTGCCAACCCTTCCTTTGTTGTTGTTCAGTCACTAAGTCATGTCTGACTCTTTGTGACCCCATGGACTACAGCATGCCAGGCTTCCCTGTCCTTCATCATCTCCCAGAGTTTGCTCAAACCCTTGTCCATCGAGTTGGTGATGCCATCCAGCCATCTCATTCTCTGTTTCCCCCTTTTCCTCCTGCCCTCAACCTTTCTCAGCATCAGGGGCTTTCCCAATGAGCCTTCACATCAGGTGGCCAAAGTATGGAGCATCAGTCCTTACAGTAAATATTTGGGTTTGATTTTCTTTAGGATTGACTGGTTTTATCTCTTTGCAGTCCAAGGGACTCTCAAGAGTCTTCTCTAACACTGCAATTCAAAAGGAGCAATTCTTCTGCCCTCAGCCTTCTTTACGGTCCAACTCTCACATCCATACTTGACTCCTGGAAAAACCATAGCTTTGACTCTATGGACCTTTGTCAGCAAAGTAATGTCTCTGCTTTTTAATATGCTGTCTAGGTTTGTCATAGCTTTCCTTCCAAGGAGCAAGCGTCTTTTAATTTTATGACTGCTGCCATTGTCTGCAGTGATTTTGGAGCCCAAGAAAATAAAATCTGCCACGGTTTCCACTTTTTCCCCATCTGTTTGCCATGAAGTGATGGGATTGGATGCCACCAACTTCGTTTTTTGAATGTTGAGTTTTAAGCCAGCGTTTTCACGCTCCTCTTTCACCCACATCAAGAAGCTCTTCCTTTAGCTCTCCCAAAACAGTCTCTGCTAGTGATTTGCCTGCATATAAACATACTTTTTAATACTTAACATATGAACCGGTATGTAAAATCTGCTTATTTTCACTTAATGTACGACACTACAGTGGATGGTGTGGTGTGCTCCCCAGGTCCTGTTTCAAAAGTGAGACACTCATTGCCTCAGCTGTCTGGAAGCTCACTGGTGACAGATCACAGCTAAGTCCTCGCCCTGGAATTGCTCTTGTTCAAAGTGACCCGTTCTCCCAGGGGACAGATCACATCCAGGGGCTGGTCAATGCAGGGTTCTAAAGGCTCAGCCTTCACTCTGAAAGGCCTTCCCAGCGTCAGAGTCTCCAGTGGGTACAGCTGAGACTCCTGGTCCACCTGTATTTCAGTTGAATTTCTCCTTTTATGTCCTCCTGCTCCTTTCACTCCTGTACAGGTGTTGTCTCTGAGGGCATTTCCCAGCAAAGCTCCAGCCTCCAAACCTCCATCTCAGAGTCCATGTCCCACGAACCAGTCAAGACAATGCCTATCACCTCAATGTCCGCGGAGTATTCCATCATACTAGGAATTCCCTAGTACCTCAGTTGGTAAAGAATCTGCCTACAATGCAGGAAACCTGGGTTCAATTCCTGGGTCAGGAAGATCCCCTGGAGAAGGAAATGTGAACCCACTCCAGTACTCTTGCCTGGAGAATTCCATGGACAGAGGACCTGGCAGGCTATAGTCCATGGGATAGCAGAGTCAGACTCAACTGTGAGACTAACTTTCACTTTTCCTTGCATCATACAGAATCTAACAAATATGTTTAGTCTCATTCCTGTAGCCATGTTTCATGTTTTCTGTTTAGTATTCTTTCTTGCTATTTCCTTCTAATTTTTAATAGATTTTTTGTTTCATTTTACCAGATTAGTAGTTTCCGTTGTGCTTTTTTCATTCCAGACAACACTCTCCAATAGAAAGCTAATGAGAGCCACATATGTAATGTAAAATTTTCTAGCAGCCATGAAGACATGACTCATTGGGGATCATCTGAGAATTCTGACTCCCACACACATTAAAAATGGTTTATTAAAATATGAAATTAATTTTAATAACATGTTACTTAATCCAAGATAATGAATATATTATTTCAACATATATTTAACATAAATCACAGCAAAAGCCTCTTTGACCCACCTTCTAGAGTAATGGAAATAAAAACAAAAGTAAACAAATGGGACCTAATGAAACTTAAAAGCTTTTGCACAGCAAAGGACACTATAAACAAGATGAAAAGAAAACTCTCAGAATGAGAAAAAATAATCACAAATAAGCAACTGACAAAGGATTCATCTCCAAAATATACAAGCAGTTCATGCAGCTCAATATCAGAAAAACAAACAACCTGATCAATAAGTGGGCAAAAGACCTAAATGGACGTTTCTCCAAAGAAGACATACAGATGGCTGACAAACACATGAAAAGATACTCAACATTTCTCATTATTAGAGAAATGCAAATCAAACTAAAATGAGGTGTCATCTCACACTGGTCACAATGGCCATCATAGAAAAATCTACAAACAATAAATGCTGGAGAGGATGTGGAGAAAAGGGAATCCTCTTGCACTGTTGATGGGAATGTAAATTGATGTAGCCACTGTAGAGAATGGTATCGAGATTCCTTAAGAAACCAGGAATAAAACTCCCATGACCCAGCAATCCCACTACTGGGCATGTACCCTGTGGAAACCATAATTCAAAAAGACACAGGTACCCCAGTGCAGTTCATTGCAGCACTGTTTACAACAGCCAGGACATGGAAACAACCTAAATGTCCATTGACAGATGAATGGATAAAGAAGTTGTGGTATGCGCCTTGTCTTGAGTCTTCGTGGATGTATGCAAAGAGATGCAGCAATGCTATGAATACGAGGGTAGCAGGTGCTGAATTCCAAACATACAGGTGAATCACAGAGGGACATGGGAGTTATTGCTCATTTTATTTGATTCTTTGTGATTTTTTGTTTGATCAGGACACCTGTAAGTCTCTTTGGGCTTGACAATTATGCAAGCTAAATGGAATCATTACTTAAAAAAAAAAAAAAAAAGGAAGTTGCGGTACATATATATAATGGAATATTACTCAGCCATAAAAATGGAATAGAATTAGGTCATTTGCAGTGATGTAGACAAAACTAAAGTTTGTTATACAGAGTGAAGTAAGTCAGAAAGAGAAAAACAAGTATCGCATGTTAATGTATATATATGGAATCCAGAAAAATGGTACTGATGAACCTATTTGTAGGGCAGGAATAGAGATGCAGATGTAGAGAATGGATTTGTGGACACAGCACAGGGAGGAGAGGGTGGGATGAATTGAAAGAGTAGCATCGACATATACACTGCTGCTGCTGCTGCTAAGGCGCTTCAGTCGTGTCCGACTCTGTGCGACCCCATAGACGGCAGCCCACCAGGCTCCCCTGTCCCTGGGATTCTCCAGGCAAGAACAATGGAGTGGGTTGCCATTTCCTTCTCCAATACAGGAAAGTGAAAAGTGAAAGTGAAGTCACTCAGTCGTGTCCGACTCTTAGCGACCTCATGGACTGCAGCCTACCAGGCTTCTCCATCCATGGGATTTTCCAGGCAAGAGTACTGGAGTGGGGTGCCATTGCCTTCTCCACTACTATGTGCAAAATAGGTAGCTAGTGGGAAGCTGCTGTATAAAACAGGGAGCTCGGCTCAGTGCTCTGTGATGACGTAGACGGGTGGGGTGGGGGTGGGGTGGAAGGGAGGTCCAAGAGGAAGGGGATATGTGTATACTTATAGCTGATTCACACTGTTGTACAGCAGAAAGTAATGCAACATTGTCAAGCAGATATTCTCCAATTTAAAAAATATATTCAAAGTAACAAGTCATTAAGAAGATACTTAAAATTCTTTTTTATTGTATTGCCTTTTACTGTATTGAAATTCAGTATGTATTTTATATTTACAGCACATCTCAATTTGCACTAGCCATGTTTTAAGGGTTCAATCGCCCCATGTGGCTAATGGCTACAGTACCAGACAGCATACTTTTAGAGGTTTGAAGGTCTCCATCAAAATTGCATTTTAAGATGCCAGCAAAAAATGATGAAATAAGGACCTCCAAAAATTCTCTCCTCCATAAAAGCAACAAAAATGCTGGCAAAAAAGTTAGAATCAACATTTTCAGAACTCTGGAAATTAACCAGAAGCTTGCAGCAATCTGGGAGCATTTGTTCAAGAAAAATAGCTGAATCCTGGCGGGAACAATGAGCTTTGTGTAATTTTCTCCTGTCATATTCCATTAGAGCCCCCCACCCCCCCACCACCCGCAGCACCACAGCAGCCTCAAAATCCAACAGCCTGAAATCACAGTGAAAACCAGCAACCCAACAGCTACTGGAGGGAGCAGAATGGGGTTGAAGCTCCTTCGAAGCCCCATCCTTTGAGTAATGTCATAATTGACCTGTCTGATAATTCTTTGGGAGACCCCCCCACCTAGTGAGACTGTCTTTATTTTCTCTCATTCAGAGTTCGTCTAG